>NC_091473.1:127179041-127489245 GCF_036971445.1 Narcine bancroftii | reverse complement strand
TAGAGGTTCAATTACACCAGCGACTTTCTCCTTCTGTGGGACTGATGGGGGGCAGGTATGTTCATACTCTGCTTTTCAGGAGGGGAAGCTGTTCCAGGGGTTGGGGTACTGTCTGGGTCGGGGTAATGACTGAGGGCTCCCAGTAGTGGGGGGGGGGTTGGTGGAAGGGGGTTTGATGTCTCCCGGGGAACCGACTCCTGGAGAGGAGAGCCGGGTGGCTCGGCCTCTAATATTGAGTTCCAGTGTGGGGTGGTCTGGTCCTTGGGGTGGTCAGTGGTGGACAGGGCAATTTCGGGATCTCGCCAGGTTTTGGTTAGGTATAGTGTCCTCGTGGACATCGGGGTATCTCACAAACGTGTATTGAGGGTTGTCATGTATGAGGTGGACTGCTTTCACCAGTGGATCTGTCTTATGGCCCCTCACGTGTCTCCATAGTAGGATTGGCCCTGGGTTTGCCAGCCAAGGAGGAATGGAGGAACCATTCACCGATCTCCTAAGGAAAGTAAACAAGTGTTCATGCAGGGTGGTGTTAATTGCAGTGCACAGGAGCGATAGGATGGCATAGAGTGCTTCGGGCAAAACATCCTGCCAGCGGGACACTGGCATGTTTTTGGATCTAAGGGCTAGGAGCACCGCCTTCCATTTGGTAGCGTTCTCCCTTTCCACCTGGCCATTACCCCTGGGGTTATAGCAGGTGGTCCTGCTGGTGGCTAAGCCTCTGGCCAGGAAGTACTGTCGCAACTCCTCACTCATGAACGAGGACTCCCGATCGCTGTGGATATAATCGGGGTACCTGAACAGGGTGAAGATGCTGCGCAGCACCTTGATCACCATCACAGAGGTCATATCCAGGCACAGAATAGCAAAGGGGAACCTTGAGAACTTGTCCACCACTGTCAGGAAGTAGGCATTCCTATTTGACACTGAGCTATTCAAAAGGGCGTGTGGCCTTAATAAGATGTGCCTTTCGGGTTGGTAGAACTGCGGCTTAAATTTAGCACAGATCTGGCAGCGTCTGGTCATGGTCCTGACGTCTCAACAGAGTACGGAAGGTTCAGAGTCTTGATAAAGTGGTACAACCTTGTGAATCCAGGGTGGCAAAGACTGTCATGGAGGGCCTGAAGGCGGTCGAGATGCGTGCTGGCACACGTCCCCCAGGATAGGGCATCTGGGGGATCGTTGGGTTTACCTGGTTGGTACAAGATATCATAATTATAGGTGGAGAGCTCGATTCTCCTCCTATGAATCTTTTCATTTTTGATTTTACCCCACTGTTTAGTATTAAACATGAAGTCCACAGCCCTCTGGTCTGTCAGCAGGGTAAACCATTTACCGGCCAGGTAATGTCGCCAGTGGTGCACCGCCTCAACGATGGCTTGTGCCTCCTTCTCGACTGAGGAGTGTCAAACCTTGGGACCGTGCAGGTTGCAGGAGAAAAATTCTACTGGCCTGCCTGCCAGGTTAAGAGCGGCGGCCTGTGCAAAATCAAAGGCATCGCTCTCCACCTGAAAGGAGATGGACTCGTCCACGGCGTGCATCGTGGCCTTTGCAATGTCTCCTCGGATCTGATAGAATGCAGCTTGGGCTTCTGCCAATAATAGGAAGGTTGTGGACTTAATCAGTGGGTGGGCCTTATCAGCGTAATTGGGCACCCATTGTGCATAATAGGAAAAAGCCCCAGGCACGTCTTCAGCGCCTTTAGGGTGTTTGGGACTGGGAACTCCATGAGCGGTTGCATGCGGTCGGGATCTGGGGCAATGACACCATGTGCCACGACGCATCCGTGAAAGGCCAGGCGGTCTGTGTTGAGCACGTACTTGTCCTTATTGTACGTCAAGTTGAGAGACTTGGCCGTATGTAAGAACTTGGCGAGGTTCCGAGATTCGCATCATGGTCCTGCTGGTCATGGCCGCAGATGGTGACATTGTCAAGTTATGGGAGCGTCACTGTCAGCTTGTGCTCCTCCACCATCCAATCCATAACCATCTGAAAAGCAGAGACACTGTTAGTAACACCAAAAGGCACCCGCAGGAAGTGGAAAAAGTTTCCCATCGGCCTCGAAGCCCGTGTAGAGCCAGTCGCTCGGGCGAAGGGGAAGTTACCAGCCAATGACTATGTACAATCCATATCACTACAATATCTCAAATAGTTTGAAGGTGCTTTATCAAATTTCTCCTTTATTCTTTCACTTTGTTCCCTCTCAAAAGTTTCAAATCTGTTAGATATCAAACACATTTGGAGTGCTGAGTAAATGTCAGCTATGACATATCTTTCTTGTTATATAGAGAATTTAGGTTAAAAAGACTTAAGTTAAAATGTGATGATTAATCATACACAGGGAAGCCAGAACGGACAGGGAGTTTACTAGCAGTCAAGGACAAAAGGATCTGCTGAATATGTTTTTTTAAACCTATCTTTTCATGGTCATAGTGAGAGACATGCAGGAGACAAAGGATTGATAAGAAGGGTGAGAAACAGAATTTAGTGTATGTAGAGTTCACAGCGTACGTAACGAACGTGATAATTAATAATGCAGTTATACTTAGAATGCTTTTGTAATACTAACCAATTAAAACAGTATTAATAAGAAGGGGAAGGGCAAATAATAAGGGTATAAAAATCAATGCACTGTATGTATCGGGGCTTAACTGGTGAGAAACCAGTTGAGTCCAACTCTGCAGACTTGTAAATAAAGCTTGTCGTGTCATCAGTTTTAAAGAGACTCATGTGTGAGAAGTTTTATTTCTGACATTTCTCCTCAAGTGCTGTCTAACCTGTTGAGTATTTCCAGCATTTTTGTTCAATTTCTAGATGTTTTCAAGATGTTTCTAACTGCATTTTTTATTTGAACCTATGTTCATGCATCTGTTATTCCTAAATTCAAATTTTGTAATAATCTATCCTTCACCTTCCATAAACTTTAGATCCTCCAAAACTCTGATCAAAATCAGTCCGTTCTGATGCCACTGACACTTATGAAGCCATTATGTGGGTAACTTTTGGACAGAATATTGTGGTGTCACCCTTCTCTTCCCCATGTGAATCAAGAGGACTCGCATTCAAATATTAATCATCCATATTTCTATTTAGCTTCTGAAACAAAAAACATGAGGCATTTTCAAACTAGCATCAAATTGCAAAACATTTGCTTTACTTGCAAAACACTTAAACCATTGAATGTTATAGTAGTATTGTATTGGGAAGAAAATATAAGTATAATGGTGACAAAGATTTGTGAAACTCTACATAATACAATAGCCATCAATTAATGATTAGTTTAAAATAGATAATTGAATATAACTGCAGCTGTTTCATCGTGTGTTATTACAATAAATCAGCATAATCCGAAGAAGAGTCTTACATGCCAAATGTAACCTTTCTGAAAGATGTTACTGCCAGCATCATTCCAGGAGAGAACAGAATTTTCCCTCTAAATTCTACATTTTAGCAAAAAGTGATAACAGCTATAAGATGTATATAACATTCTGATCTTTGCAGGAAAAGCGCATCTATGATCTCAAGAAGAAGAATCAAGAACTGGAGAAATTTAAATTTGTTCTGGATTACAAAATTAAGGAACTGAAACAACAGATTGAGCCACGAGAAAATGATATAAAAGAAATGAAAGAGCAGATTCAGCAAGTAAGTCTTCATGGGAAAGAATTAAATAACTAGCATTGATAATATTCCTCAGTATTTTTTAAAGAACTTCACTATAAGAACATAAAAGATGTAGGAATCAGCCACTGGGCCTCTCAAGCCTCCTTTGCTATTCAATATGATCATGGGTGATCTGCTCCAGGCCTCATCTCCTCTTTTGTGCCAGTTGCCCATAGTGCTCAAATCCCTGACCTTTCAAAACTGTGTTACTTCTTTTTTATATGTCTCCAATGATCTAGCTTTCACAACTCTGTGAGGTAGAGAATTCCCGAGATTCACCACCCTCTGCGAGAAGTTTCTATGCATCTCAGTTTTAAATGGTTGCACACTACCGCCCCCCCACCCCACCCTCAATCTTGCAACTACATTCACTTCTTTGAGACTCTCTCCCTTGTGTAAATATTCCGATATCTTCTTTATCATGCTCCCAAGGATCTTGTGTATGGAAAGGGGGCAGAGAGGCAAGGAAAGGTCTAAGAGGAAATAGGACACTGAACAGAGGAAGTTGGGAGAGCTGAAGAGACAGGGTATGTTTCTTTGCTTTTTGATGATGTTGATTGCAGGAATGATGGTACTTGAGATAATTCCTCGCTCTTCTAACAGCAAGTGTTGATCTTTTCTTAACATTCCCTGAACAGGTGTGATAGCATCAAGCTGTACCATTCCCACATAAAAGGCCAGAGTTCCACTCTCGGCATTGCAATGAAGTCACAGTTTAGGTCACATGCTCAGGTTTATCATTGATAATTGAATCTGCAATCTTCAGATCCAGAGGCGAAAGTACTGCATATTGATGCCCATGAAAGAAAACATTCTTGTGTCTTTCTTTTGACATTGGAACGTGAAAAACAAGGTTAATGCTGAGAGAAAAAAATTAAGCATCATGCTTAGTGAGGTGATTCTTAAACTACATTGTTAGCCATTAAAAGTATATTTCATTGAATTGTAAATGCATATCAGAGTTCATACTAGGAATTTTTTACAGTTTACTTCAAAAGCAAAGTTGTTTTTGCTCCATTTATTTTTTGGTATGCACCAAGTGCAAAGTGCACGAAATAAGTTCTATGGTATCAAACTCACTGCTTCTGTAAAGTTGATAAGTGGGATCAAAAGCCGTCTAAATTGGTTCAAAGCACAGTCAAGATCTCCACTCTTACTATATAATAACAAGTCAGCATCTCAGTCACATTTGCCATCATTGCATATTCTTTAATGCTCTCAACTAAAAAAAGAATATATTGATGACTATACTGAATATTTTAAGAACTGTTCTATTGCTCAGAACTTCTCTTGTGGCATTTCATAACCTACTCTGTTGAATCCTATTATTTCACTGTATACACCTTGATTTGTTCAGTCATTCAATCTTTTAAACATGTGGTTGGTTGTAGAATGTGTCCCTATAAGATTATACAAAATTGTTGAAACAGAAGGCCCATTATGTCTTTGCCCATGAAAAATATCTCTTTAGCCTTTCCCATTTTCAGAGCTTGGTCCATATTTCTGCAGTTGATGGTACTTCATATAGGTTTCCAAACTGGATCCTAACACCACCCATCAGTGAAGATGAGTAGCATCTCCTCCACCATCTATTATGCGCTCCCAGTTCATTTTCATTTGAGTGGGACTGTCAATTTAAGAAAACAATCTCAAGATTGCCACTGGGCAATCTTTGGAGATTGACCGTGGGCCGATAGGCTGGGGATTTGCTACTTCTGAAGAGGGAAGTAGTATGTCAGGAACATAGGTACAGAGACCACCTGACAAATGTATTAAAGAACTAGTACACTGTTTGATGGGGCATTTTGAGAAAGAAGCTCAGGAGCAACAGCTCTTTGAGATATGCTGTGCTCATATGGCTTTGTGTGGCCAAAGGAAAGGTAACTTTAAAAGGGGACATAGTGGCCAAAGGTGACATAGTGGCCAAAGGGGACTTGATGAATTCCATCATGAAAAAGGGGACTTGGTAAATCCCATCATGGAAAAAGGGGACTTGGTGAATCCCATCACAGAAAAAGGGGACTTGGTGAATCCCATCACAGAAAAAGGGGACTTGGTGAATCCCATCCTAGCAAAGGAAAAGTCACTTCTGAAAAGAATTGTTGAACCCCACTGTGGCTAAGAGAAAAGGTCACTTGAACTGACAGGATTTGGGTTCTGGAAGCAGAAGAAATATTACGTTTGGATTGTCACCATTGTGAAGGTCACTTTGGACTGACCCACAAAAGGGTTCTGGAAGCTTTCTGAAAGTCATTCGCTTCATTTTCCCCCTATGCGAGGAAAAGGGGAAGTTTGACTGCCACTCACCTGAAAGGACATTTCTCAGGAAGCAATTCAACAAAGATTTTGTGAGTCTGTCACCTGGTCTCTCCCACCTCATTCGTAATCACTTCTTTACATCAATTTAAGAGTCTTCATGTCAACATTGGATTTCTGAGACTGAACTTTGAACTGATGTTCCAGAATCGTGCCTGAGCTGTAATGGTTTGGGGATATGCCACAGACACAAATAACCACGTCCACACATAGTTGGGGGTTAAGGTTAGATCAGGTGTTATATTATTGGTAATTAATTTTTTTTTTAAATTATTTTCAAATCTAACACTGTTTTGGCTAACTTCTATTGTTGCTGTCTGAGTACATAACAAATCACACTCAACATTGGCACTCAGCAATGTGAACACAGTTCCCTACTATTTTCCTTCACCCAATTAACCTTGCAAATGGTGGGCCTACTGGAGTTGCTATAACAGAAGCGCTGCCACTGGTGCAGGCCTATGGAGAGCAGGGAGCAGAGTCACACCACTCATGCCAGGTCCAACTGCCTTCAGTGCCTAATCATTAATTGATGGCTATTGTATTATGTAGAGTTTCACAAATCTTTGTCACCATTATACTTATGCCTGTAAATTGAGCCAATGTTGATTTGATTAAAAAATACTGTGACCACAGGATCTGCACCCAAGTTGGTGGTGCCTATGTTCGAAAGCATCACCAGTAAATGGAGAGACGACCCCCACTTGGAGAAGCAGAGGACACGGCTCATGGGACAGTGACCATGGGAGTGAACCAGTGAAGAAACACAGATGACTCAAGGGGAGGAATCAATACAGGCTGCAGGATGCTGGTGACTGAAGTCAAGGAACTCACATTGGTCTGGGGACTGGCTCAAGACCGCCTGAAAGGGTATCAGAACTGGGATGTGAGAAAGTGCCAAGGGCGCTAAAGGGTTCCTAATCGTATCAGACATTTGGATCTGGTCCTGGGACTGTTAATGATTTAGACTGGACTCTGTATTGGCTGCGAGGGCTACAGAAGTGCTGGAGGTGACACTTGATGACACTGAGGGGACTCTCTTTTGCTTCTCTGTCTCTGACTGAAAGAGGCATCAGCCAATTTCTGCCGATGACGAATCTGTCCGCCATGGTGCGTGAAAACAGATTCCACGTAATATTTCACTGTCTTTATCACGTGACAATAAATTGAATTGAATTCCAGCTTTAAATTCACCGATGACACCACGGTAGTGGGTTGGGCATCAAATAATGAAGAGACGGAAAACTGGAAGGAGATTAAAAGCCTAATGGTATGGTGCCAAGATGACGATCTCTCTCTCAACATCAATAAGACCAGGAGAGAGAAGAGTCCACACCACATACTACATTCATGTAATTGAAATGGAAAACATAGATCGCTTCAAGTTCTTAGAATAAATATTTCATGTCAACTGACCTAGAAAGCTTACCAATGCCTTTACTTTCTCAGAAGACTATTGATGTTTCGTGTGTCCCCCTTGTCTCACAATATCTTCTATAGATGCACCATCAAAAGCATATTTAATATTTCGCAGCATGGTAAGGAAGTTGCTTGGCTCAAGAATGGGGATAAAAAAAACTACAGAAGGAAGTGAATACAGCTCAGAACATTCCCTCCATGAACTCTATCCACACCTCCCATTGTCTCAGAAGGGCAGCCAACACATTGAAGAACCTATCACCCTCCAGACAGACTCTCTTCTCTCTCCTTCCATCAGGGGAGAAGACTCAAGGATGCGAAATTACCTACCAACAGGCTTAAAGACCATTTATTTCCTGCAGTCATAACGCTCATAACACAGTCATAATGAATCCTAGAACAGTGCTATCATGTTGGCCTTGCTTAGCACTAATTGGCCTTTCTTTACATTGTAACTCTATACTCTGTAAATAATGCTCTTCACATGGCTGTATGAATGCTGGAGATAGCCCATTAGACTGTTCTCAGATGAACCCTTCTCACTATTATGTATAATGTGACAAAGAAACTGAAACTTATCAGATACCATTGAAAGTTGTTGAGGATTTCTGCCTTTTAGCTGTCTTGCGGGCATTGAATTCCCGATCCTCAACTTCCTCTGGGTGAAATATTTCTCCTTACTCTTTTCTGATTCTTCTGTGATTTATTTTAAATTGGTCCTTTCTGTTTACTTTGTTTGGGTCTTGCATTAATCAATTATGACAAAGGAAATAATCCTAAGTTATCCAATTTTTACTCATAGTTACAATTTTCATTCTTAGCAACACCTTTGATGATCTTCTCTGATCTATATCCCATGTAATAACATCTTTGATGTAATGTAGTTACCAGAGGGTGCCAGCATACAAGCTTCAGCCTAGCTAATGTTGTAGAGAGTTCTAACACAACGTCCCCATTCTTTGATTGATCAACAAAAGTAGGTTATATTCCTTATCATTTTATTGGCTTGTCCTCCTTCCCAATATAAATGGAAAAAAATGGAGATACTGGAAGTATGAAATTAAAATCAGAGAATTCTGTAACTAGCAGGACAGGCATAATCTATAGTGAGAGAAGCACAGTTAACATTTCAGGTTGACCTGAAAGTAGCTTAAATTTCTGCCTAGTTTGATTGCATCACTGCATAGCTTTCATAATTTTCTTCTTGTATGTCTTACATTTGTCTATTTCCTTTTTGGATATGCGTCTTTACACTCCAAAATTCCTCTGATCTTGAATCATTGCACCTCCTCAAATACATTATTTCACATTTTTCTGGATTAAATTCCATTCGCCAACTTTGCCTAACTCTCCATATCACAATGAAAAGTAAAGTTTTTCTCCTCAGTTACAACCATCCAATTTGTGTGTCATTTCTCAACTTCTTTCTCAGGCTCATGACATTTCAGCCCAAATCATTTATAAATATTAATAAATTCAAAGGAATATATTTAGCTGTGTGAAATCCCACTAAGAACAGTCTATAGTGAATTTTGCACTTTGATAGATAAAATACATTTTTCCCTCCCTGGTTCTGGTATCTCACCATTGAAAAAATATTCTCATTCACAGACTCAAAATAGATAATAATGCATTTTCCCACAATGAATTTAATTTACTGTAGTCATTTCCAATGACTTATCCTAGCTATGTGACTTTCACACTTCATTAAAACAAGTTACAATCCATTCCTTTGTAGTTTCATCTCCAATATTGGATGTAGAAGATTCTATCATAATAGCACAGTTTGCCTTTTAGAGGACACATTTATCATGTTCCTTTATGTCACAAGCAGCGCGGCCTCGGCCCCGGACCGGGCAGTATGATTCGACCTAGGAGGGGAGGCAGGCCCTTCCAGCCCGGGTAAGAAACCTGCATAGGAAAAGGCCACTCCGATATAAAACATACGACCCAAGGACCTCGATGCCACGTCCCAGCTTGCTTGGCCACGGCACACGAACCATGGGTGTAAAGGGTGGGGCCAGTACTGCGCGCACTGCACTCCACCTAAAAGCTCCTTTGCGCAGGCCCGAGGACAGGTCCACGTCCTCCCCCTCCACGTCCTCCCCCTCCACGTCCTCCCCCTCCACGTCCTCCCCCTCCACGTCCTCCCCCTCCATGTCCTCCCCCTCAAAAGATGCTCACAAACTCAAGCTAGCATGCTGGACCATCAGAACCATGCTAGACAAGGCTGACAGACCTGAACGTCGGTCTACCCTCATTGCACATGAACTCCTCAGACGTGACATCGACATAGCCGCTCTCAGTGAAGTCCGCCTTGCTGATGTAGGCAGCCTCCAAGAACGCGGCGCGGGCTACACACTCTACTGGTCTGGCAAGCCTATGGATGAACGACGCCTATCTGGTGTAGGCTTCATGGTCAAGAACTCCATTGCCTCCAAACTCGAAAACCTCCCGACAGGCCACTCGGACCGGATCATGTCCATGCGACTCCCCCTTCAAAACAAGCGTCGCATCACCCTCATCAGTGTCTATGCTCCAACCCTCCAGGCGGAACCAGCAGAATAGGACAAGTTCTACACTGACCTGCGCAACCTCATTCAACGCATCCCTACAGCCGACAAGGTTGTCATCCTTGGCGACTTCAACGCTCGCGTCGTCAGAAACCTGGCCAGGAATCCTGGGCAAGCATGGTGTTGGCAAGTGCAACGACAATGGGCACCTCCTGTTGGAGCTCTGCGCAGAACAGCGGCTTGTCATTACAAACACCCTTTTTCAGCAGAGGGACAGCCTGAAGACTACCTGGATGCATCCCCGATCCAAACACTGGCACCTCCTGGACTACGTCCTGGTGCGAGAAAGAGACAAATGAGATGTGCTCCACACCAGGGTCATGCCCATCGCGGAATGCCACACTGACCACCGGCTGGTTCGCTGCAAGTTCAACTTTCACTTCAAGCCAAAGCCCAGGAACAGTAAAGCCCCCAGAAAGAGGTTCAATGTTGGAAATCTGCAATCAGACGAAGTGAGAGGAAACTTCCAGGCAAAGCTCGACGATGCAATCCGCCTCACGGACTCGTCCCCTGAAACCCTCTGGGATCAGCTAAAGACTACCATACTGCAATCCACTGAAGAGGTACTGGGCTTCTCCAGGAAAAACAAGGACTGGTTCGACGAAAACAGCCAGGAAATCCAGGAGCTGCTGGCAAAGAAGCGAGCTCCCCACCAGGCTCACCATACAAAGCTGTCCTGGCCAGAGAAGAAACAAGCCTTCCGTCGCGCATGCAGCCATCTTCAGCGCAAACTCCGGGAGATCCAAAATGAGTGGTGGACTAGCCTCGCCAAACGAACCCAGCTCAGCGCGGACATTGGCGACTTCAGGGGTTTTTACGAGGCTCTAAAGGCTGTGTACGTCCCCTCACCCCAAGTCCAAAGCCCACTGCGCAGCTCAGACGGCAAAGTCCTCCTCAGCGACAAGATCTCCATCCTCAACCGATGGTCAGAACACTTCCAATCTCTTTTCAGTGCTAACCGCTCAGTCCAAGATTCCGCCTTGCTCCAGCTCCCTCAACAGCCCCTAAGGCTAGAGCTGGATGAGGTCCTCACCCGGGAAGAGACATATAAGGCAATTGAACAACTGAAAAGTGGCAAAGCAGCAGGTATGGATGGAATCCCCCCAGAGGTCTGGAAGGCTGGCGGCAAAACTCTGCATGCCAAACTGCATGAGTTTTTCAAGCTTTGTTGGGACCAAGGAAAACTGCCTCAGGACCTTCATGATGCCATCATCATCACCCTGTACAAAAACAAAGGCGAGAAATCAGACTGCTCAAACTACAGGGGAATCATGCTGCTCTCCATTGCAGGCAAAATCTTCGCTAGGACTCTCCTAAATAGAATAATACCTAGTGTCGCCAAGAATGTTCTCCCAGAATCACAGTGCAGCTTTCGCGCAAACAGAGAAACTACTGACATGGTCTTTGCCCTCAGACAGCTCCAAGAAAAGTGCAGAGAACAAAACAAAGGACTCTACATCACCTTTGTTGACCTCACCAAAGCCTTCGACATCGTGAGCAGGAAAGGGCTTTGGCAAATACTAGAGCGCATCGGATGCCCCCCAAAGTTCCTCAACATGGTTATCCAACTGCACGAAAACCAACAAGGTCGGGTCAGATACAGCAATGAGCTCTCTGAACCCTTCTCCATTAACAATGGCGTGAAGCAAGGCTGTGTTCTCGCACCAACCCTCTTTTCAATCTTCTTCAGCATGATGCTGAACCAAGCCATGAAAGACTTCAACAATGAAGATGCTGTTTTCATCCGGTACCGCAAGGATGGCAGTCTCTTCAATCTGAGGCGCCTGTAAGCTCACACCAAGACACAAGAGCAACTTGTCCGTGAATTACTCTTTGCAGACAATGCCACTTTAGTTGCCCATTCAGAGCCAGCTCTTCAGCGCGTGACGTCCTGTTTTGTGGAAACTGCCAAAATCTTTGGCCTGGGTGTCAGCCTGAAGAAAACTGAGGTCCTCCATCAGCCAGCTCCCCACCATGACTACCAGCCCCCCCACATCTCCATCGGGCACACAAAACTCAAAACGGTCAACCAGTTTACCTATCTCGGCTGCACCATTTCATCAGATGCAAGGATCGACAACAAGATAGACAACAGACTCGCCAAGGCAAATAGCGCCTTTGGAAGACTACACAAAAGAGTCTGGAAAAACAACCAACTGAAAAACCTCACAAAGATAAGCGTATACAGAGCCGTTGTCATACCACACTCCTGTTCAGCTCCGAATCATGGCATCACCTACGGCTCCTAGAACGCTTCCACCAGCGTTGTCTCCGCTCCATCCTCAACATTCATTGGAGCGACTTCATCCCTAACATCGAAGTACTCGAGATGGCAGAGGCCGACAGCATCGAATCCACGCTGTTGAATATCCAACTGCGCTGGATAGGTCACGTCTCCAGAATGGAGGACCATTGCCTTCCCAAGATCGTGTTATATGGTGAGCTCTCCACTGGCCATCGTGTCAAAGGTGCACCAAAGAAGAGGTACAAGGACTGCCTAAAGAAATCTCTTGGTGCCTGCCACATTGACCACCACCAGTGGGCTGATATCGCCTCAAACCGTGCATCTTCGGCGGGCAGCAACCTCCTTTGAAGAAGACCGCAGAGCCCACCTCACTGACAAAAGACGAAGGAGGAAAAACCCAACACCCAACCCCAACCAACAAATTTTCCCCTGCAACCGCTGCAACCGTGTCTGCCTGTCCCGCATCGGACTTGTCAGCCACAAATGAGCCTGCAGCTGACGTGGACATTTACCCCCTCCATAAATCTTCATCCGCGAAGCCAAGCCAAAGAAGAAGAAAAGAAAGACTCTGATCTGATCTTTAAAAAATATCTTCTGGAAATCCATTATGTTACTTCAATTTAAGTTGATATGATCAACTATGCAGAATTCCATACCTATCAGATGCTTCTTGTTTAAATGTTCATCCCTGACCCCATTTATGAATTCCAAATGGTTCCCTGCAGTTGATGTTAAACTATCAGAATTGTACTTTCTTAGTTGCATTTTTAAATAATGAAATGGGATTTGAAGTTCCAAATCCAATGACATAATTTTCTAAACTGTGGATGAAAAGCTTCCTCAGCAGATGCAAGGATGATATTTAAGGTATCAGATTAATCAAAATATAGTTATGTTCATGAATCATCTTTTGGAGTTGACAGGCAGGAAGATCTCTTGCAGTTAAACAGGATAGTTTGGCTTACGTCTGTGTTGACCATGATGCCAATCTCAACTAATCCCATCTGCCTCCATAAGGTCCATATCTCTTTATTTCCTACCTGTTCATGTGTCTTCATTACAAAAATAATGAAAGGTGACAGTGATGGGAAGGCAAAGCTTTCTTGTGTAAATATTTATTATTTTGAAATATCTAACCATATTTGTTCCTTGCAGATGGAAAGTGAGTTGGAGTTGTTCCATAAGCATAATGCACAGCTGGAACTTAATATTGGAGAGCTCAAACAGAAACTGAAAGCTACAGAAGCAGAGATGCGTAAAGAAATGGAAAAGGTTTGAATATATTGAGCAATGTATACATTTATTTATGTGGGAAGGCACATGAGCTTTCTTTTTTCCAGATTCTAATACTTTTATTGTATTAATATAGATTATGTTAAATATATCATCAAAATGACTTTTTGATAAACATTTTTATTATTATTCTCCAACTGCATACTACATTTTCCCTGGCTAAAAATAGCATCAATAGTTTCAAACTTGAAATAAACTAGACTGTTGTGATATTGATTATTTTTTCCACTCAAAAGAAAATTAATTGAAAGAAAAGTGAACAAAATGAAGTTTTAATTACTCAGTCATCTATTTTTATTGTGTCAAAAATCACTGGTTTAATACCAAATCTTACAAATTTTAAGAAAACCTAATGACAGCAAACTTTTTACCAATTGTGTCAGTAAAATAGAAACAGGAGTCAGCTATTCCATCCCTCTGCCTTGTTCTGCCATCTAATTATATTATCCTGATATGTACTTAAACTGTTAGCTACCTACCCTATCGTCCTTGCCAATACACACCAAAATTCTTGCTTTTTGCAGCCAAATGGGTACTTAGTTAATTTTAAAAATGACAATAGCATTTATTAAATTTAAAGAGATGATAAATACAAAAAATATTCACAGTTACCATAGGGGGAAAAAAGTGGCCCAAAATAGTGCAAACAGGCCTTTTTGCTGTGTTGGGGCAGTCCATGATTAGTGTAAAAAGGGGGGATTCGTGATGGGAGGTGAATAGATTGAACTGTGCTCATAGAAGATAGAGACTTGTCTCACACTGAAAAATTGCTATAATTCCTGTGAAGACTAATGCCGTGAAACATAATTAGGAAAAAAATGTTTTGCACACGTTTTGAAGTGTTCATGCCTAGTAGGAAATTCTTAGGATTCACCTGAACAAAGGCGTAATTTGTTTTGTAATTTGCATATATAACAATATGATTGGAGCCATTACCAACAGAAATTAGATTTATGATTAACTGATTTGGCTAGATTATGATTCAGAGTGTGACAATTATGCAAGTTTTACTTACATTATAAATCCATTCCATAGTCATTGTAATGGATTAAAATGGTCAGTTCCATCCTCAAAGCAAACAAGCATTCACATTTTGAGGCTAGGGTTGCTTCAATCTGAGACTCCGATCTTTCTGCTGTGCACTGCTCAGGGTACAAAATGCCCTGTCTTGGGGAAGTTACTAGATATTTGTCTGCTTTTACTCCCTTCCTTTTGCCACAAACTTTTTCTTCAATCAATGCAGAGCCTTCTTCCAATGGGTTTTACTAATCTCCATTGCATAAATTAAGTCTACATGCAGACAATGGCTGTTCAATTGTGCAGGTCATATTTCAATGTTTCTTGCAGGAGAGGTGGGCATCACAAAATTAGCTCCACTCATGTTCTTGGAGAGCCCCAATTTTATGATTTGTGTTATCTGCAAAATTTACAACATCAAATAAAGGAAAAGTTGAGTTTCTAAGCATGCATATTTTAATAAAGGTTAAATATATTTATGACAAAGTTGGATAGATTTTTATAAAGTAAGGGAATTAAGGCATATAGAGAAAAGGCAGGTAGGTTGAGATGAGCTTATCATCAGATTAGCCATGATCTCATTGAATGGTGGTGCCGGTTTGAAGGTCTGGATGACCTACTCCTGCTCCTATTTATTAGGTTCTTATGTTCTTATACTGATATTTTTCTTTTTATAATTTCCCTTTCTTTGGCATCTTTGTAACATCCATTCATTTTTAATGGTTTTCCATTCTTTCACTTTCAGGTGCATAGTGTAGAGTTGGTCGTCAAACGTTTTAAAACTGACATTTACAACTGTGCAGGGTTTATTCAGGATCCAAAAAAATTGAAAGAAAATGTACAGCAACTGTATGAGAAATATGTACCCCAGTCGGACATGGTAAGGCCATTTATACATTGTGTTACGGGGTATATTATATTTTATATTATATAAATATGTTTTTAAAAGAGATTATGAGGGGTTTAGTGTAGGTCACTTCACAAACAGAAGTGACACTTCAAATCTCATTTAAATGCAAGCGCTTGGTTGAAGTCAGACATCCAGGCACCTGTGGCTTTGCAAAAGACAATGGGACTGCTTTGGAAAAAACTTCAGAAGCAGGTGGAAATGGAAGCCTAGGCTGGAAGTACTGATAAAGATCTTTCAAGGATTGGGTTAGCCTTGAAAGAGGTTCTGGTTTTGACAAGCAGAGAGAGAGAGGAAAGAACCAACAGGATTTCTCTTTTAAAGTGAGAGAGAGACAGAGCGAGAACAGTTCTGCAGTGGCTTTTTCTTTTCTTTTTCTTTTCTTTGGCTTGGCTTCGCGGACGAAGATTTATGGAGGGGGTAAAAAAGTCCACGTCAGCTGCAGGCTCGTTTGTGGCTGACCAGTCCGATGCGGGACAGGCAGACACGATTGCAGCGGTTGCAGGGGAAAATTGGTTGGTTGGGGTTGGGTGTTGGGTGTTGGCTTTTAGGAGGCTGCAACAAGCTGACAAGCTTATTAAAACTCCACTTTGAAGACAGGTTGTGAGTTCTGAGTTCAGCCTGTTGAAAACCCTTGTAGTCCTTACAAGAGGAAGTGGCTGGATAGAGTATTTCTCCTGAAATAAGGGAAACAAGAGGAACTCTGGTGACCTGGAAGAAGAGATTATCATTTGGAAAACCCATGATGGGGCAAGTTTCTTTGGCAAGACACTAAAGTACTGATCATGGGAAATCAGTTTGTGTGTGTCCAATGAGAAACAAATCTCTCTCTTAAACCAACGAGAACCTTCCTGGTGAAGATTCATAAATAATAAATTCTGTGCAGAGTATAAGAATTACCTGATGCCAGTGAACTTGGCGGAGTGAGAAGTGAGATTGGACTGTGAGGGGATTAAGTTAGGTTAAGTTAATAGTAATAAGTTAAAGTTTGATCCTGTTTTTATCTTTAAAGAAAATTAAAAGCAAATTTAGTTTAAGTAACTATTTGTCTTGGTGAATTTTTATTGCTGCTGGGTTTTAGGGTCCTCTGGACTCATAACAAATGAAACATTTGCAAAATGAATCACATTAAAAATTATACCTTCTCTACACTGTGCAACTGGATAGTTCAGCTATTGAAATCAGTTGATCACAAAAAACTGTGTCCACTAGTAAGACTTGTTTCTGTTGTTAAATGCCTGAAAGGGGACAGGTGCCACTTTTGAAAGTTGGCAAAGCTTTGAAATTTGTCAAATCTGCTTTTTTGTTGCCATTTAACAATACAGCTTTGGATTGTTTGTTTATTTTAACAATATTCATCACTCCATCCTGATCCTCCAAAATTATCATATGTGAGCACTGCTGTGCGAATGATTCTGACGCAAAGACCACAGACTGTTCAACAGGCTTTAATTAACTTAAATGTACACCATTCTTAGTATCTATGCTGCCTCCATGTGTCTGACTGTCCCCCAAAGGGTCCGGCTCAAGTCTTTATCTTCTTTGGCTTGGCTTCGCGGACGAAGATTTATGAAGGGGGTAAAAAGTCCACATCAGCTGCAGGCTCGTTTGTGGCTGACAAGTCCGATGCGGGACAGGCAGACACGGTTGCAGCGGCTGCAGGGGAAAATTGGTTGGTTGGGGTTGGGTGTTGGGTTTTTCCTCCTTTGCCTTTTGTCAGTGAGGTGGGCTTTATACTTTATACTGGCTGGTGATTGACAGCTGATAGGTGGGGCCAGCCTCCCAGGTTGCCTACCTGCAGGTACAATGGTTGCCCTCTGCAATAGACTGGTAGGAGTGCGGCTAGTGTAATGATAATATCATTACATTCACCCCCTTCTTAAAATGAGTCCTCATGGAGGGGGTGGGGGGTATCCTCAGAACTGAGTAGTATTCAAGCAGTCCGGCAGTCGTCTGGCACCGTTGCAGGACAGGCTTCTGGTCAATGGTTGGTAGGGGCAGGGCTGCCTGAGGGTCAGCTGGGTCCAGGGTGGTGGGATGGTGTTTGGCAGAGTGGGAGTGTAGGTGTGGGACAGGTCTCCAGGGAGTGAGGCCCTCTGGAGAGGCGAAGAGAAGGTGTTGGCTCCTGGAAGATCCTGGATGGGCCGGGGTGCCTGGGATGAGAGGGTTAGGCCCCTGCTTGTGCCCGGTCCCTGGACACGATGGTGTCCTCATGTCCATTGGGGTACCTGACATAGGCGTAATTTGGGTTTGAAAGGAGGAGACGCACCTGCTCGATCAGGGGGTTGGATTTATGGTTCCTCATGTTTGCGGAGGATTACTGGTCCCGAAGAAGTCAGCTATGCTGGCAGAGAAACCCATTCGCCAATTTCCTGGGAAAGGAGAAAAGGCGTTCATGAGGGATCTGGTTGGTAGCCTCAGCAGGGAGGGGGAAAGTGGTGGCTTGAGCCATTGGTTGGGCCTTGTCTGAGAAGCGGGGGACCCACTGGGAAGAGTCCTAGGCACCTGTGGAAAGCCTTGAGCGTTTGGGGGAGGAGCAGTTCCATTGCAGTCGCATGCATTCTGGGTTGGGACCGATGACACCATGTTCCATGATGCACCCCAGAATGGCAAGCTGGCTGGTGCTGAACACACACTTCTCCCTATTGTAAGTGAGGTTCAGTGCCTCAGCTGTCCAGAGAAATCTCTTCAGGTTGGCATCATAGTCCTGCTGGTCGTGGCTGCAGATAGTGACATTGTCCAGGTACAGGAAGGTCGCTCTTAGATTGTGCCAGTCTACCATGCGGTCCATCTTCTGCTGAAACATGGAGATGCCATTTGTGACCACAAACAGGAGCTGGAAGAACTGGTAGAGGTGCCCGTCTGCCTCAAAGGTAGTATAAGGTTTATCCTGGGCATGGATGGGGAGCTGGTAGTAGGCCAACTTCAGGTCATTTGTGGAGAAAATCCTGTTCTGGAATATCTTGTTCACCATGTCAGTGATGTGGGGCAGTGGGTAGGTGTCCAGCTGGGTGAACCAGTTGATGATCTGGCAATAGTTGATATTCATCCTCTGTTTGTGGCCCCCTTTTATGACATGGACACTTTTCAACATCTCTTCTCGCAGTGATTGAGGAATGATAATTTTGCTCTGTCTGACTAGAAGCCCATTGACAACACTCAGCTCTGATGTTTAAGTGTGGCTGAAATTCAGGGGCTTCTTACGCCAGAAGCTGCTTACCTCGACCTTGATAAAGGTCCTGTTGGCTGCACAGTAGCACCTCCTCTTGGCAGTGATGGCCTTACAGTTTGGTGTCAGGTAATTGAAGAGGGATGGAGGGGGAACCAGAAGGATGAAGAACCCACAGGTGGGTTGGGGGCAGTCGCTGGACTTTTTTCTGTGGATGGTGAGTGGGGGGAATGGGCCACTGAAGAAAAGGGTGAAGCTGTGGAGGTGACACTGGAAGTCTAGTCCCAGGATGACCAGGGCACAGAGCTTGGGTATGACCAGTAGCCTGAACCCTTGGTATGTCTCTCTCTCCTCCTCCCCCCCCCCCCCCGCCCCACTGTTAAATTCATTGAGCAGCATCCCTGTGCTGTGATTGAGTGGTCCTGAGATGCAAAATTGATGGGGAGGTTTGCTGGGTACATACTGAGTTTCATTGTCCGGACCACCTTTGCACAGTACTACTGCTATCAAACAGGCATTTTGTTACCTTCCTGTTAATAGCGATGTCCATAATTGAGCACCCGAGTCCATGGGGAATATCCTCCATTAGTGTGGTGGACACTAGGAGTTCCTTGGGGTCTGAGTCACTGCTCTCCGATGCTTGTGGCGACTAGCGGCCAGTGGGTGTCTTTCAGAATGTGGGGTGTGGTGAGTGTGCGGTTTTGCACACGTGCATTGACCACATCATCCGGTCAGCAAGTAAAAGTGAGTTGGGGTGCTCGGGGGTTGGTTGGCCCAGGATGGTAGTCCCCAGGAGGCGCACATGGTGTTTGCCCAGTCGGGTGACTCAACTGGAAGTGACGTCGGAAGTGACATTGTAAGTGCAGATGGAAGTAACGTCACCAGAGCGGGCAGAAGTTGGATGATGAAAGATGGTGGCACCCATGGTGAGCACATGGCGGCGGCGTGGTCGGACGGCCGAGCCGGAATTGACGTCATTGGTGTAGGCAGAAGTGGTAAGTTGAGTAATGGCGCTGCCCGGCATCTGCACATGGGGCATCCAGAGAGTTGGAAGGGGCTCCTGGTTGGTAATGGAGGACAGCAGCACTCCCAGTGGGTTAGGAGAGGCACACTTTAGCGAAATGGCCTTTCTTGCCTCATCAGGAGCAATGCGAGTTCCTCACAGGGCAATTATTTTGGGAGTGCCTGTCCTACCCACACTGGGACCTGCAGTACTTACAGCGGTGGACTGCATCGACAGCGGCGATCGTGACTGCTGTTAATGGCAGTCACTGTTAAGGTAGGGGGAGGCGAGCATCAAAGGCCTCGACTTGGTGAGCTGCAGCATATCTTGGTAAGGGATATTATTCTCCTCCAATAGTCGACTACAACCCTCGCACGCAGGCATCTCGGACGAGTCACTCCACCTTTGATCATGCACGGGCTTGCTAATTCTCATAGTTCCCCCAGGTAAGTCTGGTATCTCATTTGGCTGCTGTACTTTGATGCTGAGCAGTTACCGGGCATAGAATATGTTTGTTTCAGCCAGAGTAAGTTCATAATTAAATCATGATTGTTCTGGAGTATTTAGGTTCCTTCTACTATTTTAGTGAATAATGATTAGTCACTAAATATTAAAAGGACAAAGAGCACAAGGGCACTTTATCTGAATGCCCGCAGTATTAGAAATAAGGTTAGTGAACTTGAGACGCAAATCGGTACCCATGCCTATGATTTGGTAGCCATCACGGAAACATGGCTGCAAGGTGACCCTAAATGGGAATTAAACTTTCAAGGGTACCAGGTGGTGCAAAGAGATAGACAGGATGGTAAGGGAGGTGGAGTTGCACTCTTAATCAAAGATGAGCTCCAGGCAGTAGTGAGGAATGATATTAGATCTAAAGAGCATAATGTTGAGTCCATTTGGGTAGAGATAAAGAATAACAAAGGGAAAAAATTATTGGTGGGTGTTATCTATCGCCCACCAAATAACAATAGTTTAGTGGCACAGGAAATAAATAGAGAGATAAGTGAGGCATGTAATAATGATACGGCAGTCGTCATGGGGGACTTTAACTTCCACATAGATTGGGAAAATCAAGTTGGTCATGGGAGTCTGGAAGAGGACTTCATAGAATGCATCTGCAATAGCTTTCTTGAGTAGCATGTTAAGGAACCCACAAGAGAAAATGCTCTCCTGGATCTAGTGTTGTGCAATGAGATAGGTAGAGTAAATGATGTAATAGTCAGAGACCATCGGGGAAATAGCGATCATAGTATGATTGAATTTCTCATTCAGATGGAAGGGGAAATAGTTAGATCTAAAACTAATATATTATGCTTAAACAGGGGTGACTACCATAGGATGAGGGAGGAATTGGGCAGAGTGGACTGGGAGCACAGGCTAATTGATGAAACAGTTGAGGAACAGTGGAAGATTTTCAAAGAAATATTTTGTAATGCTCAACAAAAATATATTCCGGTCAGGAAAAAGGGCAGCAAGAGAGGGAAAAATCAACCGTGGTTAACAAAGGAAATAAAGGAGAGTATAAAATTGAAGGCTCAGGTGTACAAAGCTAAGAGCAGTGGGAAACTGGAAGATTGGGAAAACTTTAAGAGACAACAAGGGGTTACAAAGCGGGTAATAAGAAATGGGGGAAAAAAGGATTATGAAAGTAAATTGGCACAAAATATAAAAACAGAAAGCAAAAAATTTTATAAATATATAAAATGGAAGAGGGTGGCCAGAGTTAACATAGGACCCTTGGAGGATAAGAAAGGAAAACTGGTAGCAAAAAATGAGGAAATGGCCGAGGCATTAAACAAATATTTTGTGTCAGTCTTCACGGTGGAAGACATGTCCAGCATGCCCAAGTACGGAGTTAAGGATGCGAATGTTGGGGAGGGCCTTGATAAAATAATTGTTACAAAGGAAGTAGTGATGGAGAAACTAATGGGACTAAAGCCAGACAAATCATCTGGTCCTGATGATATGCATCCAAGGGTTCTGAAGGAAATAGCAGGTTATAGTTGATTCCTTGGAATCTGGGCAGGTCCCGGCAGACTGGAAGAGAGCAAATGTCACGCCACTTTTTAAGAAGGAATGTAGACAGAAGACTGGAAATTATCGGCCAATTAGCTTGACGTCTGTAGTTGGAAAAATGCTTGAAGCTGTCATAAAAGATGAAATAGTGAAACTTCTGGAACGTAAGGGTTCAATCAGGCAGACGCAGCATGGTTTTAGAAAGGGAAGATCTTGTTTGATAAACTTGTTAGGATTCTTTGAGGAAATAATGGGTGTGGTGGATAGAGGGGAACAGGTTGATGTTGTATATTTGGATTTCCAGAAAGCATTTGATAAGGTGCCGCATAGGAAACTTATCAGTAAGTTACAGGAAAGTGGAGTCCGGGGAAGTATATTGGCCTGGATTGAAAATTGTTGTCTGACAGGAGGCAGAGAGTCGGGATAAATGGGAGTTTTTCAGGTTGGCAGAGAGTGATAAGTGGGGTGCCGCAGGGGTCAGTGTTAGGCCCACAACTGTTCATCATTTACATTGATGACTTGGAGGAGGGGACAAAATGTGGTGTAGCCAAGTTTCCAGATGACACCAAATTGAGTGGAAGAGCAAATTGTAATGAGGATGTGGAGAGTCTGCAGAGGGATATAGTTAAGCTGGATGAGTGGGCAAAGGACTGGCAGATGGAGTACAATGTTAGTAAGTGTGAGGTTATCCACTTTGGCAAGAAAACTAAAAGAGCTGAATATTATTTAAAGGGTGAAAAACTACAGCATGTTGTTGTGCAGAGGGACTTGGGAGTGCTTGTGCATGAATCGTGAAAAGTTAGGTTACAGGTGCAGCAGGTTATTAAGAAGGCAAATGGAATGTTGGCCTTCATCGCTAGAGGAATTGAATTCAGGAGTAGGGAGGTCATGTTGCAACTGTACAAGGTACTGGTGAGACCGCACCTGGAGTACTGTGTCCAGTTCTGGTCTCCATATTTGAGGAAGGATATACTGGCTTTGGAGACGGTCCAGAGGAGGTTTACTAGGTTGATCCCTGGTATGAAGGGGTTGACTTATGATGAAAGATTAAATCATCTAGGATTGTATTCGCTCGAGTTCAGAAGAATGAGAGGAGATCTTATAGGAACATAGAGGATTATGAAGGGCATGGATAGGATAGATGTAGGAAGGTTTTTTTGAGCTGGCCGGGGAAACTAAAACGAGAGGACACAGTCTCAAGATTCGGGGGAGTAGATTTAGGACAAAGATGAGGAAAAATAGTTTTTCCCAGAGAGTAGTGAATGTTTGGAATTCTCTATCCAGGGAAGTGTTTGAGGCTGCCTCATTAAACATATTTAAAATTCGGTTAGATAAATTTTTACATGGTAGAAGAATTAGGGGGTATGGGGAGAAGGCAGGTAGGTGGAGTTAGGTCATAAATTAGATCAGCCATGATCGTATTGAATGGCGGAGCAGGCTCGATGGGCCATTTTTGGCCTACTCCTGTTCCTACTTCCTATGTTCCTATGATTGGAACTTGAAGAGGGTTTCAGTTCCTTATGGAATCACTCTTTATATACTGAAAAAAATAGCATTGCTGGCACTGGTGCCAGAGGAGACACAGAGCTGCTCTGAAGGTTCATCCGCCTGGTCCTAATGCCGGCAGCTCTGTACAGGTTACAAATGGCCTGTTAAATGAGCCACAAGTGTTTAAAAGTAAAACCTTGCAACCATAAGGTCTGCACCCAAGATGGCAGGAACTGTGCTGGGCAGTTGGCAATAGGGGTTATATACTCTGGGGGACCAGCGGACCGGTCCGAAGGTGACGAAGGTGGGACCAGCTAGGGGCTCAGCATCTGAGGGACCCACACAGGCTATGGGTGACTTGCGATCGGTGGAACTACACAGACTGCGGGTTGCTGGAGACTGGCTCATGGGAGATTAGTTCCTGATTGTGTCAGAGGTTTGGATCTGGAACTTGGGTTGCCGAAGGATCGAACAGGAATCTGTGTGGCTGCAGTGGCTCTGGGAGTGCTAGAGGCGAATCCACGGACAATCAGTCACTCTGAAGGAACTATTTTTTGGCTTGTCTTTCTCCCTTAACATAAGGGGAGCCAGGCAACACTGCTAACTTGTATAGTTCTATTACCTCCCCTGTGGGCTTTGAGAGCATTTTTCTATCATTGCCTCTGTCCTTAGGTAATCTTAATAACAGAGTTTGGAGCAGTTTGACAGGAATGTGAATGACATGGCTTGCCCATTAGAACTAACTGAGCAGAACTATAACCTAAAATCTGTAGTGCTGTCCTGGGAGAAGACTCTGATGGTGGTTTGTTTATTTTGCTAGAGGATTTGGAAGAGCTTGAATTCATACTTTGAGGTCTCTTCAGGTAGTCCACGCCTCACATGTAAGAGAGGAATCACTGATGCCTTGCAAATCATTAAAATTGTGCCTGATTTGAGGTCCAGACACTCTTTTATGTCAACCAGACTGTTGAATGCATGGTGGCAATGTTGAGGAGTGGCAGCAGAAAGAACATTCTTTACATTCTTTGCATTTTCCTCATAGAAGATGCTGGTGAAGGCTGTTCCCTTGCGTACCCTTTGGAGTACATCCCCTCAGAACTGGCTGATAACTACAAGCTTTTGCAGTTCTCAACCATCCTATGCCACTTGACACAGACATTATCAGCCAATGCTAAGGGGATATTATGCAAGGGCCATAAATTTTTACCAACAAATCTCCTTTTATTTAGATTTTTTAAAAATGCTGGAGAGAATCAGCAGGTCAAACAAGGTTCAAGATTCCTTTATTGTCATGTAATAAAAATAAGCATACTATTACATGAAATTGCATCTGCTGTAAGATTTACCATCAGCAGAAATTGTTGGGCACCTCTTACGAAAGAGAAGCAAAAGAGACTCTGCCCAGAGTCACTGAGTGTCCGTCGACAGGGGTGTCTCTAGGGTATGGCAGGTATAGTACATGTGACATGCTGTATTGTGACGCACTGTGGTAGCAGCAAGCAGGCTTTATTCTGTTAAAAGTCTGTACACACCAGTTTCAGGTGTGGAATCTCCCAAGTGACTGGCTCAGGAGGGGCCGGCTCAGGCTTATATTCAGGTTGGCTGATTGACAGCTAGTCAGGTGGAGTCAGCCCCTAGGTGGTCCTTCTGCAGGTACAGAGATCTCCTCCTGCAGTAGGCTAGTGGTCGTATCAGTACAGTATGTGCCTTGAGCACCACTTGAACAGAGCAGTTTCAGACCCTGGTGGCCTCCTTCACCACCAACCCCCTCTCCCCTACCTCTGGTCATCACCACCAATCCCCCCATCAATCCCCCCTCCCACGCCGACATACAAAGAACACACACTTCTTTCTTTTCTTTTTCATTCCCTCGTTCACTCTCAACTTTTTAAAAGGCCGAAGCCAAATACAAGGCCAATTCTCGCGAGATCTACTTGTCACTGTATATTTTGACACATGAAATGTAAAAGGTTAGCCACCCCTGCCATAGGCACTATTTTCCATAGATACTCCATGTCTATGGATTCGCCTCCAGCACTTCCGCAGCCTCCGCAGCCACACAGACTCCAGTCCAAATCACTGGCGACTCGAGCTCCAGATCTGAACCACCATTTTCTAAATTATATGAAGAGTGATTCTCATAAGGCATCATCCCCACGGTACCATGCTGTGGGGTCACCCCCAAGGTATGAAATCTTGATGAAGGGCTTAAGCCCAAAACCTTGATTTTGTACCTTTATCCATGTTACATAAAGAACACTGTTTGACCTGCTGAGTTTCTCCAGAATTGTGTTTTTACTTCAATCACGGTGTCTGCAGACTTTCATGTTTTATATAGCCATATAACAATTTACAGCACAGAAACAGGCAATATTGGCCCTTCTAGTCGGCTCCGATTTACGTGAAACTCCACTAGTTCCACCTACCCACTCCCTTGCCCATAACCCTCCAACCACCTCACATCCATATACTCATCTAACCTCTTAAATGACAGAATTGACCCTGCCGCAACTACCTCTTCCACAAGATCGTTCCACTCAGCCACCACTCTCTGAATGAAGTATCCTCTTATGTTACTCCTAGCGTTTTTCCCCCTAACCCTTAACTTATGACCCCTTGTTCCAATCTCCCCTACCCTCAAGTGAAAGAGCCTATTCACATCTACTCTATCTATTCCCTTCATAATTTTAAATATCTCTATCAAATTCCCTCTCAACCTTTTATGCTCCAATGAATAAAGTCCAAGTCTACTCAATCTTTCTCCATATTCAAGATACTGCAATCCAGACAACATTTTTGTTAACCTTCTTTGCACCCTCTCAACCTTATTTATATTTTTCCTATAATTTGGAGACCAGAACTGCACACAATAATCCAAACTTGGCCTCACCAATGCCTTAAACAGTCTCCTATATTCTATTCTATGATTTATGAAGGCCGGCATACCAAAAGCCTTCTTCACCCCTCTATCTACATGGGAATCCACCTTCAAGAAATGCTGAACCATCATTTCAAGATCCCTCTGTTCCTCTGCATTCCTCAATCCCCTCCCCTTCACTGCATACATCTTATTTTAGTTATTCCTCCCAAAATGAAACACCTCACACTTATCTACATTAAACTCCATCTGCCACCTTTCAGCCCACCTTTCCAAACAGTCCAAATCCTTCTGTAGTCCATGAAATCCCTCCTCACTATCCACAACTCCCCCTAATTTTGTATTGTCTGCATATTTACTCATTTTACTCCTTTTATTTATACCCTAATTGTCTGTGTGGGCTCTTTGTTAGAATAATCTAAATCTAGTCTAATTACATTGACACCTTCTCCTACTTACATCTTCAGCAGGATTCCAGTTCCATTTTCACCCCCCCCCCCCCACCCCACCCCGGTTCAGTCTCTCCTCATTTACATCCCTGATACCTCACATGACTTTCATCCTATCAATATCTTCCAATACCCTGAACTTGACCACCTTAGTTTCACTATGGACATCCACTCGCTGCACCTACATCCCCTATACAAAAGGTCATAAAGGCCTTTGATATTTTTATAGATAAATAATTTGGATTATGGTACAGGTGGCTTTGTGGCAAAATTTGCAGATGATACCAAAATAGATATTAGGCGGGTGGTGCTGAGGATATGAATAGGTTGAAGAGCAACTTGGATAGATTGGAAAATGGGCAAAAAGGTGGCAGATAAAATATAACATCAGAATGTGTACAGTCAGACACTTTGAGAGAAGAAAATGGGCAGATTATTAGTTGGATGGGAAGAAAATTCAAAATTTGGAGGTGTAAAGGAACATGGTGTTAAGGTTACCCTCCTGGTTGAGTTGGTGGTGCAAAAGGTGAATGCAATGTTGGTATTTATTTCTATAGGAAAGGATATCAGAGCAGGGGTGTAATGTTGAGATTCTATAGGGCAATGATGAGACCTCAATTGGAGAACATTGTATAGTTCTGGGTACCTTATTTGAGAAAGGATGTGCTGACATTGGAGAGACTTAAGAGTAGATTTACTGGAGTGATACCAGAAATGAAAGGGTTAGCATATGAGGAATGTTTGTTGGCTCGTTGGAGTACAGAAGGATGAAGGGGGGTGGGGAAGCTCATGGAGACATTTTGAATGCTGAAAGGTCTGGACAGAGTAGATGTGGCAAGGTTGTTTCCTATGGTAGGGGAGTCTAGGACAAGAGGCACAACTTCAGGATAAAAGGTGTCGATTTAAAATTGAGATGAGGAGAAATTTCTTTAGCCAGAGGACCATGAGTTTGTGGAACTTATTGTCATAGGCAAGGTCAATAGCTGTATTTAAGGCAGAGATTGACAGGTATTTGATTCGTCAGGGCATCAAGGGCATCCCAGAGCTAACAAGATCATTTTTTAAAAACATTTTCAGTAATTATAAAAATGTAATATAATCTAAAATAATTTTATTTTACTGATTACTGTTCAGACAAATATGATCTTATCCTCCCAGTTAAATTTTTTAAAACTCTTAGATAGGATGAAATTGAAAGAAGTTCAATGGTGTATAATGAAAAATGAATGATATTGAAAGGTACCTTTTATTTGTTTCCTATCATTGATATACTTTGCCTTATATCGTGTTGAAAATTGCAATATTTGTCTTCTAGGATTCTTAATTTGAATTAATTACTTGAAGAAATCTAATTTTGATTTTATCAGTTCCATATGGAATATTTAAATATTCCATATTTAACTTACTACCAACAGTAAGAAGGTACAAGAGCTTCCAAATCATATTGTCAGGATGGGAAATAACTTCTGCCGACTTTGAGATTGATGAACAGTGCCCTGTAACCTTGGGCATCTTCTATGCGAAACGGAGTAAATTATTCAGAATATTTACACACATTTATTTTTATTTTATTTTTTATGTATCCATGTGATTATTATGCACAGTGCGAGAAATGTATTATGCGGGTGCACCATGGTCTGGAGAAACATTTTGGTTGTGTATGTATATAGAGTCAGATGATAATAAACTTGAACTTGAAATAAATTAGTTTTCCAGCTTTAACTATTCTCTACCTATTAGTTTGATATTGCAGCTGTTGATTCAGATATTCAGAAAGAGTTTGGAAGACAAAGAAATCATTTAGAAAAAAGCATTACAACGCTTCAGAAAAAACTACTGAAAGACGCTGAGATTCACCGTGCTGATAATGTCCGTATCATGCAGGTAGGAAATTTGAGCCTGAGTGACAGATTGCTGAATCATTGGAGAAAGAAATATTTAATACTTTATATTAATTATCACAGAATTAAATAATTTATTTTCAAATACATGTAATTCCTCTGTTGTTTTCCTGAGATCATATACTTTATGCCATACAAATTCCACCAACAGTTTTGAGATTCAGAATGACTGAAGCTTAGCATTTTGATTATATTCACCACATTATCAATTTTTCATTTGAAAATTCAACATTATATTGAAGCATTCATTAAAAAATGTCATATAACTTAATTAGCAATCCGACATGAATAGCATATCTACCAAAAATGTTGGTCGTCCCTTTGCCTCCACAGATGCCGCAAGGTTTGCTGACCTTCCTCCAGCAGTTTTCTTTTTATTACTCCTGATACCAGCATCTGCAATCTCTCATGTTTCCAGATGAGCACTGACTGATATTACAGAAACTTAGCTTTAATGTTCCAGGGTAATGATGTTTCTGACTTAACCGAGCTGGAGTTAAGAGTGCAGATGGAATAACACCATGTTATGAAGAACATTGTCAGGATAGCCCTGAGCAGTTATATAGAAGGAAATAAGAAAGACATGATCACTTTGATGGGATACACTTGAGGCCCTCCAAGTCAGAGGGAATTAGAGCGTCAATTTGCTAAGTATGTCCAGGAAAGTTTTCTGAAGCAATATAAAATTGGCTCTACTGGAGAAATGGTGGCACTTGACCTCCTTTAAGGAAATGAAGCATTGGCCAAGGCATTGAATACAAGAGTGAGGGTATTATTTTATACCAAAACTTGGTTGGGCTTCACTGAAGAGTGTTGTAAGTAATTCTGATCACCACCCCTTAGGAAATTTATTATTAAGCTGGAAAGAGTGAAGAAAAAATTCACAAGGGATGATGCTGGGAGAGATTAAATAGACAACTGTACGTCCATTTTCTTTGGAGCAAAGGAGGCCGAGAGTTACCATGAAAAACTATGCAAAGTTATGAAAGGTCACCAATGACTATTTCTGATGGTATGGTTTCTAAAACTGGAGGATGCAGGTTTAAAAGGAACCTGAGAGATAAATATTTTCACACAAAGGTTAGTTGATATCAGGAATAAGCTGCCAGTAGAGATTCCAATGCTTGCTTTTTCCATTTTTTAAAACATTTCCAACCCTAAAAATTCCACTACATTGCCTCCACAATTTTAAGCTGTTTCTTCCATTTCTCAGGAAAATGTTGCTTTAATTAAAGAGATAAATGATTTGCGGCAGGAGCTGAAGATTGCTCGAATCAAGGTACATGATTTGGAAGTAACTCTTGGAACCCTGAAGAAGTCCAAGAAACCATGTGCCATTGACTTTAAAGGTAAACTATTTCAATTTCACCTGTTACATCTCATGTACTGAATCATATCCTGATTCATTTATTGTTCAGAATTGTGTGTTCCAGAATACTGTTCATTTGTTAAATTTGTCTTGAGAAGGATGAATTGTCTTTCAAAATTAATTCCATTGAACCTAACTAAAATTTAGTACAAAGATCCAGTTGTTGCACATAAGGCTGCTGGATCTTCATAGGCCAAGCTAAAAGATATTTACCATTAAAAGAGAACTATATGTTCTAGATTTTAGAACATGAAGGTTAGATACAGAGATGATGTTTTTTTTTGCCTTGCCTGAGGAATCTATGTCCAGGAATAGAATTTTCTACACAGGATCTCAGTGCATTGTTTAACAAGACAAAGATCAATAGACATTTGGATATTAACAGAGCCAATGGATATGAGTTTAGTGCAGTGAAGTGTGTGGTTATATGTAATTACACCACTAGGTCACCAGGGGACATCCTGGTGACCTTGTATATAAAGCAGTCCAGAGCTACAGTCTAGCCTTCCAGGTTTGTCTTGCAGAGAGACAAGACCTCTTAGTGTACATATTAGTTTATTAAATTGTACTGACAATAATCACAACAGCATTGTGAGTATAAGGCAGCTTTAATAAACTAATATGTGCTGCAGTTTAAAAGAGTCTAATGTCTTTCATCAAACCCAAAGTCCTTGATTGATCATATCTGTATAAAGGGCAATTGCATGTATATATTTTTATTTCTATTGAGGAACATTTTCATGCCAGAATATTACATAAAAAAACAGAAAAGATATATTTGTTCTTTTTTCAGACAATTGTTCAAGAAGTGGTACAATTGCACGACTTAATTTTGACCAGGAATCAGAACGGATCATTGAAATGCAACGAATGGAAATTGCACAACTCCGGGGGAAAATTCAGACATTAGAGGAACGCCAGCACCAGTCTGGAGCAGTGTTACCTGCACTAACTGTCTTGTGAACATTTGAGCAACTGCTGTGGCACTTTCTCCTTTGTGTGTAAACTGGCAGTGCAACTTCTGATACACAGGTTGAATATTCAATCTGCAAATTTATCTTCCCTTTCAAAAACTGTTTAAATTCCATCATGAATTAAGGTCTACTGTTAACTTTTTCATGATGTATTTTCCATTAGCAGAATTATTTTCTGAGCAGAGAGATCCTTCACATTTATTTGACTTGTTCTTTTACCAGATTAGTTGTGCCTTTCTTGGAGAAGGATTTCATTTTTGTTTGAGAAACTGGAAAAAAATTGTCAGGATCCTTCTACTTTGGAGCAATCATAATAACAGTTGGATATAGCACAATTATAACCCTGATAATTAAAGGTCAGTTGCTACCAACAAATGAAAGGAACCATTGGCTTTATGTTTCTGTCTATTCATGTTGGCCTTGGTTCATTAGATCCTCCAGATTTTTATTTTGTATTTCATTTGGAGAAAACTTTCTCTTTGATTGCTGGCAATGAATGCATTATAAGATATAAAATGCTAGCAGTGCTTCCCCCCCCCCCCCACCCCTCCCGTTACAGTCAATGAAATTAAATGTAGATAAATGCAACTGGTGGTGTTGTTGAAAGTGTGGAAATTAGTCCAAGTTAGCAGTAAATTGGTGAATGACACCAAAATTGGTCCTCTCCGAATGAAATTTATTTGGAAGTCACATTAACTGTCAGTCAAGATTGGACTCCAGCTCTTAATTAGTCCACACTTTGCCGCTGGTTAATTTAAATCACTTAGGATCATTATTGGTTAGCACCACAGATTAGCACTGTATTTAGCACCAGCGCAGAGCACATTCTCTCTCTCTCTGTGCCTCACGGTCCAAGCCCCGGACATTACGCCATGCCAAGTCTCGACTGTGAACGTCACTGAAAGAGTCAGGGGTAAGTGTGCACTACACTGCAGCGGAGCTGTAGTGTAGTGATAGATCAATACTTGCAGTAGAGCTACACCCACATTGATCAGGAAACTGGAAGCATGTGTAAGAGACCCTGTTTATAGTGTGTGAGCGGGGTCGAATATAGGTTTACCGTTGTCGGAGTCTAACTGATGTCCAAGGTCTGTATTGTCGCTTACAGGAATTAGTAATTGTGTATCGTTTAACATTCTCCCCTGTTTCCCATGTGTTAATAAAATTTATGTGTGATTGTAACACATGTGTCCAGACTCATCTCTCTGTGTACCTATCAAGCTGATACTCTTCTCAATCCAACAAATTGGCGCTGCGAGCAAGGTTCAAAGAGTTACGACTGGACACATGTGGAGTCTTAATCCTGTGTTTGATTGTATTAATAACTGTGAGTGTGGGTATCCTGTCAGGTGTATGCATAATTGTATACCTGCTCACCGACAGGTATCCCATCACTGATTTTAGAAATGGGGACAATGCAGCGACCCTTGGGGATCCAGGGTCAGATTGTAAAATCCCCAAGTGGATCAATGACAGCCAGGGGTTCAGCCATTAGGCATGCAATGATAGTCGATTGGGTCGACAGGTTGGAACCCCGTGAAGAGAAGATAGGGCACCATGTGGTCTCCCATCTGAATTTATTGGGATTTCCCAAGGCCGGGGGAAATCATGGGACAGCCCTGTTATCCCTACTAAGAGGGCAGTGTGATATCATGTCCGAATAAAGTAGTAAGGGCACCCAGAAAGATAGGGAGATAGAGTCTCTGCAACATGAGTGTTAGGAACTGTAGGAGGCACTGCAAATTGCCCAATGACAAGTGACCAACTTATTAATTAAAATCGTGGAGGCAGCTTCCAAGCTGATTGAAACACAACAGCTGCAAGCAGCTCACTGGTCAGGTTTGCAGCTTGACTCAGGAAAAGTCTGAGCCATCCTCCCACAGGAGGGTGGGGTGGGGGGGGGGGGGGGGAAAATCAACATGTGATAGGGGAATGGGTATGCGATAACCCTGAGGAAACTGAGTCCGACACTTCTTCCTCCTTACATGCCTGAGCCTTTACAAGCCCGACCAGTGACCATGCAGTCTCAGGTCTGCAATAAGGGCACTCCACCAACTCTCCAAAATGGGGAGGTAGTCAAAAATTGAGGGACCTCAGGTGGGCACATAGGTGGTCATTGCGGGATAATGGAGTCTCAGGACTACTCTGCTAAAGGGCTAACCAGGCATGGAGACCAATATCATCAGTGACCAACTGAACACTTAGCCATGCTGCTGCTTCAATTGGGAGACAAGGAGGCTCTCTCTCATCAGGAAGCGAGCAGTCTGTCTGACCAGCAGACGATTTCCAATGCCTTGCCGGTCCTGCTAGAAGGGGTTGATGATGGCACCACACTATGGGAATGGGCGGTGGCTGTGGTCTGACCCAGGTTCCCTGCCCTCCCAGAATGGGGCTGACATGGCCGGCCACAGTGGCACTCTGTGGGCACTGGAGCATGGGGTGTTAGGGAATGGGCACTGATCATGGTTCTCTATGAGGGCATCCACAAGCATGAAGGTGACTGGTGCTTGGAGGGCTATTTAGTTACCACTGCTCGTCCTGACCTTAGAGGGTAGTCTTGCCCCTCATGGGATGGGCAACTGGGAAAACAGTCCAGGAGGGATCAGAGTACATGGAGTAGGGAGCACCCAATCAAGTTTGCAGGGCTGAGGGGAAGTTCTGCAATATCACCCTGCCGATGACTCACAGAGACATGAATGCTCTCTGGAGGGACCACTGTGGGGAGAAGCCCCGGTCAGGGTGGAGCTTCCCATGCTCCGACCACTCCAACCTAGAGCAGCCTCCTCTGCCCCCCTCCAAAGGTGGTCACCAACTATTCTCTCTTTGAACCCTCCCAACCTTCCCACCACCCCCCCCCCAAAGGAGACTACCCTTCAAGCTGTTCCACTTCTCGACATGACTATGAAACACTCATCCTTGAAGATTGCCGCAATCTCATCACTGATTTCAGCCAGTACATTTTTCAGTAATCATCAAGAAACAGTTTGTTCCTTATAATACAAAGAATTTTCAAGCAGACGTATGAAAGCTGTGGCCATGGAAACAATATCACTGGACTTTCCAGCTGAACAGGGCACATCCTTTGGAGATGCACAATGGCTGCATGCACAGAGCATTCCTGGAGGGGTTTCTCTGCTGACGCCTCAAACCGTGCATCTTGGCGCCTCACAGTTTGGGGGGGCAGCAACCTCCTTTGAAGAAGACCGCAGAGCCCACCTCACTGACAAAAGACAAAGGAGGAAAAACCCAACACCCAACCCCAACCAACCAATTTTCCCCTGCAGCCGCTGCAACCGTGTCTGCCTGTCCCGCATCGGACTTGTCAGCCACAAACGAGCCTGCAGCTGACGTGGACTTTTTACCCCCTCCATAAATCTTCGTCCGCGAAGCCAAGCCAAAGAAAAGAGCATTCTGGTAAGTCTTTTTTTTCTTTTTTTTTAATGGCACGCTGAGCAGTGCAATCTACTCAAATAGTGTATTTACTAAAAAAACTCAGGGAATTCAAAGTTACAATTTATAAGTAGTGTCAGATTCAAAGTTACTGTTTATAAGTAGTGTGTCATTGATCAGACAAAAGTTAGAAACGATGTATGTATTTTGTTTTACTTGACAACGATAGTGTTGACCCAGAACTCCCATTAACGGAAACAAATAGCTCATGGGGTGGGGGCTTAGGGAGTTTTTATTTAAAATAACAAATTCAGTCCTGAATCCTCCTGGCTATTGTTACAGCCATTTTTTTGGGTGGTTTTAGATTTTTAGGCTCTTATTTTGGTTCTGTTGGCTCTTTTTAGAACTTTTTAAAAAAGTTTTAATTTTTTAAAATCTGGCAACCCTGGTGAGGTGCTGTCATTGAATTTAATTATGTGCCTTGTCCAGCATACAGAAGGCACATGTATATATTGATCCAGAATTAGTATTGTTTTATTTTAAGCATGTCTTTTTGCTCTTTCATTTTTCCTTTCCTGTTTTTATAGTCGTAACATGTAAATAGAGTCATTAGCCCCTTTCACACTTGCAAGTGATCCCAGGAATTAATGGTGAATCGGCCTTTAAAGTGTCTAGTATGAAGGGAAAATATTCTCAATACTGACGTTATATGACATCATCTCATGCCAGGGATTGATGGTCTCAACCCCTAGTACAATCCCCGGAGTCTGCAGATGCCATCATTGCAATCAGGCAAGTGTAGAATGGGCAATTACATTGTGGGATTGAAATAACCCAAGGTTTGTGTCAGTGCTGGAACCAGAAGGAAGAAAAGATTAAAATGAAAGTATAAACTTTGCCATGGGAAAGCTGCAGTGGGGGGCTATAGCAATAAATAGCAATAGTGGATGATTTTTAAACAGCATGGGAAAGTTGGTAGCGCTATAGCGCACAATTTATAAAGACCATGGGAAAAAGCAATGGCAGACCTGACTTCCCAGAATGCTGTGCAGCAGAGAAACCCCTCCAGGAATGCTCTGTGCATGCAGCCATTGTGCATCTCTGATGCACAAAATTCTGGGAGGGCAGGTCCACTAACGCTTTTCATAAATTGCATGCGATAGCACTACAAACTTTTCCACGTTGTATAAATTGAGTGCTATAGTGCTACAAACTTTCCCACACTATTTAAAAATTGTCCACTATTGTTATTACTTTCCCACGATCTCTTATAAAGATTTATGTAGATCGGCATAAAAGTAACAGCAGCTGAAGGGCTCATACTGTGCTGTACATAAAGCTTAATTATGTTATAATTAGGCATGATTAATTTTGTTCAAATATAGGATCCTAATACATTGATCAGGATTTAGGGCAAGTCCACCATCACTCGATGCGTCGTGACATCACCAGTAGAAGGTAGAGTAGTCCTAACCCTGGACTAGAAAGGGTTCAACGTCCCAGATAGGAGTGGTCAAGTGTGAAAAGCCAAACCCCCCATTCCTAACCTAGGGCACTGAACGGCCAATTTAGTGGGATACAAGTGTGAAAGGGGCATTGATTGTCATCATAGTGACATGGCTTCCGAGGGCTGGAATGTTGTGTGTGGAGTGACATGGCTTCCGAGGCCTGGAATGTTGTGTGTGGAGTGACATGGCTTCCGAGGGCTGGAATGTTGTGTGTGGAGTGACATGGCTTCCGAGGCCTGGAATGTTGTGTGTGGAGTGACATGGCTTCCGAGGGCTGGAATGTTGTGTGTAGAGTGACATGGCTTCCGAGGGCTGGAATGTTGTGCGTGGAGTGACATGGCTTCCGAGGGCTGGAATGTTGTGTGTGGAGGAAGCGTGGCCTCCCTGCCTTCTTGAATGTGTGAATTGCGGGTGGGCACGTGTCCTCCCTATCTGAAATTTATTCAGAATTCACATCGCGTGTCAATCAAGGATGGACTCTGGCCACTAATTAATGCACACCTCACCGTTGCCTAATTTAAATCGCCTAGGATCGTCATTGGTTAGCAGCACAGATGAGCACTCTATTTAGCACCAGCACAGAGCACATTATCTCTCTCTCTCTGACTCTGTTCCATGCCAGGTTGTGGCCTCCACTGCTTCAATGGGCAGCGAATTCCACATATTCACCACCCTCTGGGAAAAGTAGTTCCTCCTCATCACTGTCCTAAATCTACTGCTTTAAATCTTGAGGGTATGTCCCCTCATTCTAGTCTCCCTCACCAATGGAAGCACCTTACCTATCTCTACCTTATCTATGCATTTCATCATTTTACATATTCCTATGCAATCCCCCCCCCATTTTTCTAAATTCCAGCGGGTACGGACCAAGATGACTCAATCTCTCCTCATAAGCTAACCTTCTCATATAACATATAACCATAAAACAATTACAGCACCGTAACAGGCCAGTTTGGCCTTTCTAATCCATCTCTGGAATCAACCTGGTGAACTTACTCTGCGCCACCTCCAAGGCCAGTACATCTTTTCCTCAAGTAAGGAGACCAGAACTGCATGCAGAACTTCAAATGCGGCCTCACCAGTATATTGTACTAATACAGCATAGCCTCCCTGCTCCTCTAGCAATGAAGGCTAAAATTTCATGTTCCTTCTTGATAACCTGCTGCACCTTCAAACCAACCTTTTATTATTCATGAACAAGCACTTTTAAGTCCTTCTTCACGGCAGCGTGCTGCAATCACTTGCCATTTTAAAAGATAATTGAATCTTACATTTTTCCTTCCAAAGTGGATAACCTAACATTTACCAACATTGTCCTCCATCTGCCTGACCCTTGCTTACTCACTTAACCATTTTATTATCTCTCTGCAGACTCTTTGAATCCTTTGCACTGTTATGAGCCTAGAGGACCCCAAAACCGAGCAGCAATTGAAATTCACCAAGACAAATGGTTACTTAAACAAAAGTTTATTTTAATTATCTTTAAACATCAAAACAGGATCAAACTTTAACTTATTACTATTAACAACTTAACCTAATTTAACCCCCTTCTAACTCTAACCCCACGTGTATGTAATGTGTGTGTAAGTTCAGAAAAGTTCATTGATTCACAGTCCAATCTCACTTCTCACTCCTCCAAGTTCACTGGTTGCAGGCAATTCTTATACTATGCACAGAATTTAACATTTATGAAGTTCACCAGGCTTTAGTGCTTGAAAGGTAAATGGTTACTGCTCAGGAAGGTTCTTGTTGGTTTTCAGAGAGAGACTTTTTTTGCTCATTAGACACAAACTGATTCCTTCTGATCAGCCATTTCAGTGTCTTACCGAAGAAACTTGCCCTATCAAGATTTTCCAGCTGATAACCTCTTTCTTTCAGGTCACCATAGAGTTCCTTTTCTGTTTCCCTTATCTCAGGCAAAACATTATACAGCCAGCCATCTCCTCTTGTATGGACCACAAGGGCTTTGAACTCACAACCCGTCTTCAAAATGGGGTTTTCCACAAGCTTGCCAGCTTGTCCTGTTCCAGTCCCAGCTGCTGCTGCTGAACTGTAGAACAGAATTCTCTCTCTCACTCAGAGAAAACCACATGACCCTCTTAGAATAACAAACTCCACTCAGACTGCGGCACTAGTTCGTTCATCTGTTGCTTTCCAAAACAACAACCCATTACTCCACAGCATGTCCAATTAATACCTACTTGTGAAGTCCTTACAGGCATTCTTCAAAGTTTTTGCAAAGACACTCGGAGCCTGAACTGTCTGGCTTGAGCAGAACTCCAGCATTTTATCTGTGTGTGACGTAATTAAAATTCCCACAATTTATCTCCTTTAAAACAATATAAAATATTAACATAATCTATCACAGCACAATCTGCTTTTCCACTTAATTTTTAGTGTAATTAGCAAACTTATATACACGTTATTCTGTCCCCTCTTAATGCATATCGTGAACAGTTACCGGTCCAGCACTGAACCCTGCCATTTCTCTCTCACCACTGACTGCCAACTAGAAAACACCCCTGTTTCCCAACTCTCTGCTTTCTATTGGTTAACCAATCCTCTAAACATGCTAATACATCACTCTTTTCATCCTTTTGTATATCTTTTATGCGGCATCTTATTGAGCGCCTTCTGGAAATCCAGGTAAACAATGTTCATCTGCTCCACTCTATCAACTGTGCTCATTATATCCTCAAGGAACTCCAGTACCCTTGTCAAACAGGACCTGCCTTTATGAATCCATGTTGCACCATGTTGTCTGATGGATCCATTTCCCTCCAGATGCTTTGCTCTTTTTTCAAGGATTTTCCCCAACTACAGATGCAGTTCCCTGCATTTTGCCTCCATCCTTTTTTGAATATTTGCATGACATTTGCCATCTTCAAATCCACCTGGACCTGCCCAGAGTCCAGAGAATTTTGGTAAATTATCACCAAAACCTCAACTATAACTTCTACCATTTCTTTCAGTTCCCAGGGATGCATTCCATTAGGACCAGGGAACTTATCTATCTTTACACTCTCAAGTTTCCTCAGTACTACCTCTCTAGTGATAACTGTTACATCCAGGTCCTCACCTCTCATCACATCCATAATATGTATCTGTGGCATGGTATGAAGACAGACACCAAATCATTATTCAAAGCCTCAACATTTCCTCATTACCCAATATCAATTCCCCCTTCTCATCTTCCAAGGGACCAACCTTCACTTTTGAATGTGCTGATCTGACCACTAGCCTACTGCAGGGTGCAATCTGGGAGCTGACTCCACCGGGCCAGCTGTCAATCAGCCAACCCTAATATAAGCCCGAGCCGGCCCCTCCTGAGCCAGTCACTCGGGAGCCATCACAACTTTAGCCACTCTTTTGTTCTTTATATGATTGTAAAAACTTTTACTGTCCATTTTTATATTTTGTTTTTATAATTTTTCATTGTCTATCTTCCCTCTCTTTATTCCTTGCTTCGAGTTTCTTTGTTGCTTTTTAAAGTTTCCCACTACTCTTTGGCGACTTTGTACACACAAGCCTTTAGTTTGATGCTTTCCTTTATTTCCTTTGTTATCTAAGGCCGGCTGTCCTCACCCTGACTGTCCCTGGTTTGAACTGGAATATACTTTTGTTGAGCACTGTGAAAAATCTCTTTGAAAATCTTCCACCATCCCTCCATATAACCTGCATTCTCAGTCTACCCTGGCCAACTCCTCCTCCTCATCTCCTTGGAGTTTTCTTTCTTTAGGCATAATACACTGGTTTTAGACCAAACTATTGTACACTCCATTTGAAAGAAGAACCCACTCATACTGTGATCACTCATTCCAAGTGGATCCCTAACTCCAAGATCGCTAATTTTATCTCTTTGCAGAGGACCAGATCCAAAATAGCATGTTCCCTTATAGGTTCAGTAACATCCTATTCAAGAATGGCATCATGTATGTGTTCTATGAAGTCCTCCTCAAGGTTGCCTCAACCAATCTGATTCACCAAGTCTTTGTGCATGTTAAAGTCACCAATGACAATTGCTGTTCCATCCTTTTATGCCTCCAATATTTCTTAGTTTATTGCCTGTACCACTGTAATGTTGTTATTGGGTAGCTGACAGACAACTGCCACCAGTGATTTTTTTCCCCCTTTAATATTTCTAATCTCTACCCAGATGGATTCAACATTTTGGTCCTTAGATCTTGCATCATCTCTCACTAGCAACAACAACAAACCTTTGGGAAGAAGCTGCAAAGCTGCGTGTCCTTGACTGCTGTGAAGACCAAGCCTCTGCTGTGGGGACCGAACCTCCACTGTGGGGACGAGGCCTCCAATCTTCAGCATCACTTCTTGCCGCTGGCCAAGGTGGCGAGGTCGTGGCATGTTCTGCGAAAGGTGTTGTTCAGAGCAGCAGTATCATGTGTCTGGTTCAGGGGTCCTGGCGGTTGCGCCATCTTGGTTCATGGGGCCCTGTGGCGGATGGTGTGGAGACTTATGGGCTCCTATGGACTGTAAACTGGGTGACAATTTTTTCACTCAAGCTAACAGGCTTTTAATATCTATTAGATTCCTGCAAGCCTGGTCCAAGTTGGTGGCGTGGCAGCAACCTGCAATGGCCTCTCTGGACCTGGTGGCAGTTTCTTCATTCAAAGCTATCAGACTTTCAATATTCAGAGTCTATTGTAACTTGTCTTGACTGTGCCCATTGTCGAGTTTGTTTATTAATTACTGTAACGTTGCAATGTTTTTTTATTTACTTAATGTAACTTTGCGTGGGTTGTAATCCAGTGTAGTTTTTTGTTTTGCCTTTCATTGTAATAGTGTAGTCTTGTGTTGTCTTACACAGTTTTTTGTCTCATGTCGTTTAATGTAGCCCCATGGTTTTGGTGGAACGTTGTCTCATTTTTTAACTGCGTACTGCATATGCAGTTGGTTTTAAAATGACAAATAAAGGCTGCTTGAACTTTAACTATTGCCCTGATCTCTTCCTTAACTAAGAGCACCACCCCACCTCCCAGCCTGACCTTTGGTATTACCGGATATACTTGAATATTTAATTTCCACTCTTCTCCACACTGCAACTACATTTCCATAATGGTCACTGAATCAAACCCTTTGTACTGAATTGTGGCACAAGTTCACTGACTTTGTTTTGAATACTGCGGTGTTTAGATAAAAGTGCCCCTGTACTCATTGTGTTAATAAAATCTTGTAATCTTTGCCTTTTTTGCAGCTGACTTTCATCCCTACTACTTTTAGTTTTCTCTTTTTTCAACTTCTGCTTTTACTTTTTCCACACGCTTCTTTTAATTTATCCATCCTTCTCCAATCTGTTGAACCAACACTACCCCCTACTATTTATTCAAAGTCCTAGTTATGTGATTCCATAGGATCCAGGTCCCATCACGATTCAGATGGAGCCTGTCCCCTTTGAACATTTCCTTTCTTTCCCAATGCTGGTGCTAATTTCCCATCAATTGGAACCCACTTCTCCCACATCAATCCTTGAGCCATTCCCTTAACTCTAATCTTCTCCACAATTTCCACTTGGCTCAGGTAGTAATCCAGAGATTACCAACTTTTTGGTTCTGCTTTTTAATTTCATCCCTAGCTCCTCAAACTCACTTTGCAGAACCTCTTTCCTGGTTCTACCTACGTCGCTGGTACCCACGTTGTCCATGACAACTGAATCTTTCCCCTCCCACTGCAAATACCTCTGCAGGTCAGGTAAGATGATCCCAACCAGGCAGCAGGCAGGCAACGTGGCCTTTGGGACACTTTATCTCTGGAACAGAGAATTTTGTCTATTCCCTTAACGATACTATCCCCGATAGTATCCATTCTCTTCCCTCTTGAATGGCTTCCTGAACCATTGTGCCACAGTTAAGTTGCTCATCCTTCCTACAGCCCCAGGGTGTAAGAATCTCGAACTTGTGAGAAAGAATCAAGGGTTATGGCTCCTCTAGAAGTCTCTTAGTTCTCACTGGTCATCAATTTTGAGCCTGAATTCTTGAGCAACTAAAAAGCAGTCATCAGGAACCACAACAGGGTCCATCAGCTCCCACATCATGCAGCTCATATAAATGCCTGAGAGGTCAGTGCCCATAATGGGCATGGCTACATCTGCAACTTTCTGCAGCCTTCGGCATTCCAGGGCATTCAGTTTTCCAAACCAGGCCAAGATGCATCCAGCCAGTTTACTTTCCACAGTACACCTGTAAAAACTTGATATAGAGTATTGAAGCACATGCCAAATCTCATTTAACTCTTTAGAACAGTGGTTCTCAACCACTATTTCAATCATCCCTAATTGACTCATTTTGTGCACAGTTTCGTAACTCCAAAGGAAATGGACCAATGACAATTTTTCTCGAGCAAAATATTTCAGTAACAACTGGGTCTAGAGAAATGGTTCTCAACCTTTTTTCCACACTCACATCCCACCTTAAGTAATCCTGTGCTAATTACAGAACACTTATGGCATAGGGATTCATTAAAGTGGTATGCGAATGGAAAGAAAAAGGTTGAGAACCATTGCTTTAGAGAGTAGAGGTGCTAGTGTTAAACGAGAAATATCTGCAGATGTCTGGGTCGAGTGCAATGTACAGTACCCGACAAAGGGCCCAGACCCAAAATATTGGTTACCTTTACTTTCAGTGGGTGCAGTGTGACCTGCTGAGTTTCCTCAGCATCACAGGGAAAACCGCATCCCCTTTTTCATGGTTCAAATGAGGAAACACAAATGAATAAATAAGAATTCATGAAAAGCCCTGTAAAATGAACGAGTCTGAAATTGAATAAATCAGAAGAGATTCGCTCGAATGATGGTGGAATTTCAACCCACCGCACAGTTATGAGGATGGTTTCCTATCAACTGACTTCCCTGAAATTGATTCAATTGTTTTCAGATATTGAGAGGAACTGGTAGGGGGCTTTCAGCTGTAAGAGCCTCAGATCCTGCTCATGAAGGCCATCAGCCATCTCCAGCAAACACCATTTGAAATTGAGCCTGAGAGAAAAAAAAATCAAGGCAGTGTGGATATTGTAAAAGAGTTTGATTTCGTTTTTAAATGGAAGAACTTACGATCCTTTCCTTTCATGGCAAATACACCTCAATATGAACTGAACTAAAGGAACTGAATGCAGATTGGATACTCCTGGATCCTTTTTCTGTATTGCTACGTATTTACAGTCCAAAGTACGTCATTGACAGCAGGGTGTTTTGAAACTTAATGTATTATTGGACTATATAAAGACAGCACTTTATATTTATCCTTTCATCTGAGTTGCAGGAAAATTAATTAAAAATTAAAATTGATATTTATCAGTTGGATCAACTGGAATCCTTCAAAATCCGGATTGTTTTCGAAGGCAGTAGAACCTGAATTCACAGGAATCATATCTGGCGAACGACTGAGGATCGTTTGCGCAGGCAGCCCTTCCCTTTCAAAACCTGCTTGTGAATTCCACGTGGAACCTGTTCGGGAGCCGAAGTAGGCGGAGTGAGAAAGAGAAATGTGATCCAGCAGAAGCCCAGGCGAGACGCCCGAGTGGCCCCCGCGCAAAGTCCTCAAGCCCACGATCTTCTGCCATCGAGGACTGTCGGGACTGAAGGTTGGGCAGGAGGGGGCCAGTTCACTCGGACCCGAGTCACAATGGGTCTTGGGCAAGGAAAGTGAAAGGATTCACCTGCGTGCGATCAGGACAGGAGAAGTTGCAACAACTCAAGCACATCGTGGAAAAATACCCAGTGCACTGAACAACGGAGGAAGTCATCCCCACCCTCAAATTACAAGGCTTGGTGATTACTCTTCTCAGTGGATTTTGCTGGAAAGGACAAGTACGTCGACATGTGAATGGGATCCAGAGCATTATAGAACAGGTCCGACCTGTTGGATATGAAGCAATTCTCTCTCCTCCCATGAGGGTCATTCATTGGAGCCTGATCTTTTAATGGAAAGCAAGGTTGTGCAAAGCCCCAGATGGCAACAAGACAACAAACAGGCGGCTAAATGTTGAAAGGGAAATGGGACTCTCGATGGAAACGAGTCCGCTGCCCAGTTTCGTCTGATTCCCCGGGGCATAATCGTTGGCACCTCACTCTCGTGGACAGAGACACGGGGAATTTGGAGCTTTAGTTCAATGCGGATGAAAGAGAGGGGGGGGGTGGAGGTTAAAAAGAAACCCCGTCCGTATTGTCAGAGACCGTGCTGCGAGACACAAGCGTGCGGGATCTGGGACTCCACGGCAGCGAAGTCCGGCCGGCAGCTCGGGATCCCCGCGATGTTGCAGCGAGTCGTGGCGACCAGAGAATCAACGGGTTCGCCAGTCCCCTGTTAAGGCTGCAATTGGAGAGTTACCTTCAGGTTAACAACCCCCCCCCCAACTTTTCTGCGCCCTTACCCCCCCCCCCAAACTTTTCTGCGTCCTCCCCCCCAACTTTTCTGCGTCCTTCCCCCCCCAACTTTTTTGCGTCCTTCCCCCCCCAACTTTTCTGCGTACTTCCCCCCTCAACTTTTTTGCGTACTTCCCCCCCCAACTTTTCTGCGTACTTCACCCCCCCAACTTTTCTGCGTACTCCCCCCCCCCCCAACTTTTCTGCGTCCTCCCCCCCCCAACTTTTCTGCGTCATTCCCCCCCAACTTTTCTACGCCCTTCACCCCCCCCCCAACTTTTCTGCGCCCTTCCCCCCCCCCAACTTTTCTGCGACCTGGTCGTGGGGAGGGGAGGCTTTGGCATCAGAGCTGCGGGGGGGTTCAGCAACTCCCACTTTTCGCCTGAATCATTTTAAAACACTAGCATCTCCAAATGGCTGAGCTCTCCCACATCGGCTCCGGCCACCTGCCCGCAAATCGTTCCCGGATCCAGCAAAACGTCTTGGAGGATCAGGTGGAACTGTGGTGGTTCCAAGATGTGAAACTGGCGATTCTGTGCTACTCCGCCGCCTTGCTTCTGATCTTCGGAACGGGAATAGCGGGGATTGTCATCATGTCCACAGCCACCACCCACTCTGGTGAGTGGAGGCTGGGTGTTGGGATGGCCTTGTGCTTATTATGTTTAATCGTCCTCTTCAAGCAACTGCTCACCTCTGCTCTGCAGGATATGAACTGTGTGAGGAGCAGGGCTCAGATCTACAAGTTAAGGAGTGGTGGCTTAATTGATTATTTGGTTATTTTATTCACTGGGTTCATAGTCCTTACCTGTGGTTATACCCTGACCATTGTGGCAAATTCTAAACACCATCTCTCATTTAGATCCTGGACTGATCAATTAATCGTAGGAGTCATTCTAACAGTGGCTGGCTCCGTTATTCTGCTCTTACTGGGTGTCTATGTTTTAATTTTCAAACTCTATCCCTATATTAAAGCCAGATTCGCACACAGAATGGAACAAAATATTTTTACAATTTCGGGAAGCAACATCATTGAGAGGCAACCCCAGATATCGACTAGTACCTCCAACCTCTTGTAAAGCAGGCAGTGGAGACATACAGGTGCCGAAATCGGAAACTAAGCGCAATCTGCAGCATGTAGAGCAACATCAGTGGGAGAAAAGGATTGGTCGACATTTCCAACCCAAATCCTTACTTAATCTGAGTTCCTCCAGCAGATTGTGTTTCACATAAACCGAGCAATAACTGAATTCTTTCCAAGATAATGAATTGCTCCGACATGGAGAAAACTGGACAGAGTGGGTTGGTAAATCTCAATTTCCTAACCAAGGGTTAAATAAATGCAAATGTAAAACTGTGGATTTGTATCGTGGGGCAGCATGGCGGGTAGAACCGCTGCCTCACCGTTCCAGTAAGCCAGGTTTCGTCCAGACCTCGGGTGCTGTCTATGTGGAGTTTCCTCCTGGTGCTCCAATTTCCTCCTCCGTTCTGATGTGCGCATTTATAGGTTAAGTGGCCACTGTTCGTTGCTCGTCGTGTGTAGGAGAGTGGTAAATTGTGAGAGGAGGTTAATGGAATGTGGGGAAAGTACATTTGTGTGATGGAATTGATGGCTTTGTGTCTAAATTTGCAGATGATACCAGAATAGGTGGTGCTGAGGATTCTGAATGGCTGCAGAGAGACTTGGATCAATTAGGAGAATGGGCAAAGAGGTGGTAGATTAAATACAGCGTTGGAAAGTGCATGGTTCTAGGCGGGCAGACTATGATTTAGATGGCGAGAAAATTCAAAATTCCAAGTGCAAAGGGTCTTGGGATTCCTTGTGCAAGATAAAGGCCAGGTCGAATGGGTGGTGAAGAAGGTGAATGCAATGTTGGCCACAATTTCTAGAGGAACAGCATGTAAGAGCAGTAATGTTGAGACTTTTAGGGCACTGATGAGACCTCACTTGGAGAAATGTGTTCAATTTTGGGCACCTTATTTGAGAAAAGGAGTGCAGGCATTGGAGAGGATTCAGAGAAGATTTACTGGAATGATCCAGAAGTCAGAGGGTTAGTATATAAGGAACGATTGTCGGCTCTTGGGCTGTACAGAAGGGTGGGGATGGGTGTAGGGAAGGACCTCATATAGCATTTTGAATGCTGAAGGATGTGGCCAGCGAGTGGAGCTGAGTGGGTGATGGATGGACCATTAGTTCCCTCACACCTTTTTTTAAAAAATTTCCCTGTAGCCCAGCAATTTACTACTTCTCACATGTCCATTAACTCGATGTTGAATCTTCTGCCACTTACAATTATTAGGGTAGTTTGGAGTAGATAATTAACTTTCTGACCAATTGCTGTGCTGTTGGAATATATGATTTTCACTGGGATCATGTACAAATTCCGCAGAGTTAGTACTTGAGGCCAGATTTGAACCACTAGGAGGCAGATGCGAATGTTGTGAAATTTTCAAATACCTGAGCTACATGCTGTGGAGTAAATGATGAACAAATTATATCACATTAATATATATATATAGTAGTCAAAGTAAGTGAAGAATATAAACAGATTGCAGACTCTGTGAATTCTTTACTTCCATTTGCATAATATGATTTGAAATAAATGCATACAGAAAAATCAATTAAGACGAAGTAAAATAGAATTATAATTACAGTTATAATTTGTCTTTATAGAAACAAATGAATGATCTAGACTTGTTTTAAATCCTTGCCAATAGGTAAAATAAATTTGGTGTAGTTTCACCCCATTGATTCATCTGTAACAAAAGCTTAAAAGAAATTACTTTGGTACCTAAATTTTAATAATCCCTTTTACATATTTGAATACAGTATTTATGAATAGATATATTCATGAGATGTAGGTACACACACACATACCATATGCACTGAAAAAAGCAGATCAAGAGTGTATGGATAAATATATAGACCTGTGTGCACAGCATTTGTTGTCAAATGTAAGCAGAGAATTGTTTGGGTTGAATGAACTCTCTTGTATTTACAGTAATCTAAATTATGCAAATTTACTTGGTTTCTGAAGACTGATTAAATAAATGGTTTCCAAGGTCATTGTTGTATGTTCAGACATATTCCCCAAGGTGCTCAAAGGAGATGCCCAAATCAAAGATTGAGCCTCCAAGTGTTTTTATTGCTTTCTCTCTTGCTTCAGGAAAAAAAAATTAGTGACTTGGTTTACAGGAGTCTTCTGCCGATTAAATTTTCCATTTACTAATAGAGTACATTTAAAATTCCTCGGGCACGAAATAATTCCAAACAACTGAGTGGAATTCTGAAAATAAACATTTCTCTCTCAATTGTAATGCAAAGCATTTGCTGATGAAGTTTGGTCTCTTAAAGAATTTCTTTGGAAGTAGTCACCCCACAAATCAAAAGCTTCCTCCAACGTCACATGCAAATAAAAACTTTAAAAAGCTGCAGGTGCAGGAACTATGGAACAAAAACTGGAAATGCTCAGAAACCTCTGTAGGAAGAGAGTTAACCTTTCAGGTGAAAGATCCTTTATCATGTAACCACGTGCTGTGAGTAAGCCTAATGCCTGAAAATATGTACAAAGTTGGAAAAAGGTAATGGGATCAGTCTGCAGAACTTACAGATGCTGACAGTGGTGGGTGACTGCTATAAGATGTTCTCTTATGGCAGCCACAAATATGCTGCAGGAAACACTGCCAGGAAAAATTGAGAAATATAATGGAGGAAAAAAATGACATCTCCTACATGTGTGGAAGACACCACAATAAAATGCATTACAGTAGATTTGTGTTACGATTGTGACTTTTAAACTAATATGTTTTGAAAAATTCTAAAAGTAATAATTACCAATTCTGATACATCATATCCTTCCAGCTCTTGACCCATGAATCAGAACCCGACAATTTAGACTGGTAGTCATCATATTGTTGCGTTCAGGCTCCAATTTTTCTGTTTTGCTGTAAGCGTGTTATTAAACCAGCCTTCGCCTAATTTTATAGCACTGGGTAAACTGAACAAATGTAACTGTACCAGGGCCCTGAAACGTCACAGTGTGTTCTGTGTTCCTCCAAATAATGAATCACCCATTATCAACAAGAAATCCGATATTGTTGTCCCAGTCGCCGCCAACCAAAGAGAGAACTTACACTTAACTGAAAAAATTTATTCTAATACAACAACAGAACCTCAGTGTGCAGGACTTGTGAGCTGCTTCGACATGGGATTTCTGTTTGGAATAGGTCCTCCTTTATGATAAGAAACAATAGTTGAAAGTTATTTATTAAACTTGCTTTCAAAATGACCATGGCAACATGCATAATCAAAGGTGACATTTCCACTTGGTCGCAATATGTGCATCAACTGAAGTACAATATTAGCATGCACATTCAACAAATTAGCAGATCAGAAAGCTGTGAAGAAGGCAAATGGCATGTTGGCTTTGGAGTATAGGAACAGAGACGCCCTTCTGCAGTTGTACAGGGCCCTGGTGAGACCCCCACCTGGAGTATTGCGTCCAGTTCTGGTCTCCAATTTTGAGGAAGGACATACTAGCTATAGAGGGTGTGCAGCGCAGATTTATAAGGTTAGTTCCAGGGATGGCGGGGTTGACATATGCTGAAAGGCTAGAAAAACTGGACTTGTATCCGATGGAGTTTAGAAGGATGAGGGGGGAGATGATTGAGGTATACAAAATCATCAGGGGGATAGACAGGGTGAAGTCGGATTACTTGTTCCCAATGATGGGGGAGATGAGGACTAGAGGGCATAGTTTAAGAATACAGGGTAGGCCCTTTAGGACGGAGATGAGAAAACATTTTTTTACCCAGAGAAGTGTGAATCTGTGGAATGCTCTGCCACAGAGGGTGGTAGAGGCAGATTCGCTGATTATGTTCAAAAGAGAGTTAGATAAGACTCTAGTGGGCAAGGGAGTTAAGGGTTACGGGGATAAGGCTGGAAAGGGGTACTGATAGTAGTGATCAGCCATGATCTGTAAAATGGCGGCGCTGGCTCGACAGGCCGAAGGGCCTACTCCAGCTCCTATTGTCTATTATCCTCCATACCAGTGTATTATTTTGGATTTTCCATCATCTGCTGCCCTGGCGCAAGTGTGGAATTTAATGCCGTTTCTCCCATTTGTCAGGATTAATGCCTCGACAACAACACCGAACAATTTTGATACTGTTCATGAGGCTATTTAAACCTCCACCTAAAAGGATCACTCCCTCCATCAGTGGCAACAAAGGGTTCTTTAGCAGGGCCTTCCTTAGAAGGATAAAGCCATCAGTGGCATGGAAATGTTACTTTCTCCAAGGTCCCCTCTGCTGGCTGCAAATATTGGAACACTTTTTAGTACAGGACTGCAGGACTTCAAGACTCAATCCTCCTTCTCCCAATTGATTTGGGATATGGCTTTGCCAAGATGGATAACACTGATCGACTAAGATTTTGCTTCCTGAACACTTTGGGGTGTATTTTATGGATTTTGGGCTGCTGATCATGAAAAATCACCTTAACATTTTCCTAACACGTATCAATTTTTTAGATATAACCTATTTTGTGATTTCTTGTCATCAGTAACCACGAGGCTGAGTAGGCTGAAGCCTAGCGGCCCGGAGGGTAAGGGGGTCTGAGACCCTAGACTCAGGTCTGCCGCCTGGTCTCTACTTACTGTGTCTGCACCCGTGCGGGAGAAGCCAGCGGCAGTGTGGGCATGACCAGAGTCGGCATCGCGCCATTGCCTGTGTGACACACGTGTGGTGGTCTCTGGGAGCCAGAGGCGGTGGGCTGATGGCGTCGAGATGAAGATGTGCATTTCTGCAGAATTGTGGTGTATGACGCGTCCCGTATGTGCGAAGATGGCGAATGGATGATCCTTCACCTTCCCATCTAATCGGTCGGACTCTGACCGAATTGGATGTGAAAAATTTCATAATTTGGTCGGAAGGTGGAGGAATCGAGGATGATTGAGGTGGGGGGTTGAAAATCAGCTCGCCTCACCGCAGAGAGTGCCTGGAAGTAGACACTTAAGTAATTAGTGGTCACCGAGAGGTGGCCTCTCAGTGTCACCCAATGACCAAGCCCCACAACAAGAGTGCCACTAGTTACTTAACTAACTGGCTGCCTCAACTCAGACTCCGGGTGTTCTGAGTGAGAGGCTTTAAAAATTCAACCCCACTGGAAGTCCAGCACCCACTCCCCAATCCTTCACCTTCCTCAGTTCCTCCCATCACCAAACTGTTACTTTTGTAACATCCAATTCAGTCGCAGAGATGTTACAAATGTAATAGTTTGGTGGTTGGGAAAGTGGAGGATTGGGGGGGTGTCCCGACGAGCATGACACCAGGCGGGCTGGCAGCTGAGGCACCGAACTACCAGCGCCACTTCTGGGATAGGTTACATAGGTAGTTTGGTGCCTGCTGCCAGCCCAGGTCGTGCTCGTCGGGACTCGAGGGGGCCCGGGCTCCTGAACTCAAACTTGTTATATTCCACCATGTGCCTGACGCCCCCACCCGCCCCAAGCCCCAACAACAAGTCACTCGCTTTTCCATAAACCAAGTGAACACCTCAACACCATCTAAATAATTTGGGCAGCAAAGAAACAGCCCGATGTGACAGAGTTGTGATGGATAATAATATGGAATAAAAGGTCTGTTATTATTGATTCATATAACTTGTCATGCTATTTTATTATGCACATTACATTATGTGCAACATTATACATATTAGCGTAGTCGTACTTAGCTAGTCACTCAATCAAGGCTTGCGCCTCGTGGTCGTGGCACCCAATCAGCAGCGGAATCTTGGGTTCTGCCAGTCCCAAGGTTACCTGTTAATCTATGCTCACACCGTGCATTTGACAAAAGTGCGTGCAAGTCTGAGCCTGAGGTCTGTGGCGCTGCCTCCTGCTGCAGAGCTCAGCTGATCATGCATTTACAAACTACTACCTGCAAAAAGGCACCCCACTACTGGCCCAACCCCCTCCCCTCGTCATGCACCCCTCTCCACACTGAGCTTCAGCCACCAGGGCAGCTGACAGTGTAAGCAGTGTGGGTAAGAGAACTATGTTGGAAGGTGCTCCACTGTTGGCTTCTGGGCGAGTTGGTGGAGGCAGGATCTTTCTCTGTGCCAGATGTATTTAGATCAGTGGTTCTCAACCTTTATTCTTTCACTCACATGCCACCTTAAATCTTTGGCTTGGCTTCGCGGATGAAGATTTATGGAGGGGGTAAAAGTCCACGTCAGCTGCAGGCTCGTTTGTGGCTGACAAGTCCGATGCGGGACAGGCAGACACGATTGCAGCGGTTGCAGGGGAAAATTGGTTGGTTGGGGTTTTCCTCCTTTGTCTTTTGTCAGTGAGGTGGGCTCTGCGGTCTTCTTCAAAGCAGGTTGCTGCCCGCCAAACTGTGAGGCGCCAAGATGCACGGTTTGAGGCGTTATCAGCCCACTGGCGGTGGTCAATGTGGCAGGCACCAAGAGATTTCTTTAGGCAGTCCTTGTACCTTTTCTTTGGTGCACCTCTGTCACGGTGGCCAGTGGAGAGCTCGCCATATAACACGAGCTTGGGAAGGCGATGGTCCTCCATTCTGGAGACGTGACCCATCCAGCGCAGCTGGATCTTCAGCAGCGTGGACTCGATGCTGTCGACCTCTGCCATCTCGAGTACTTCGACGTTAGGGATGAAAGCGCTCCAATGGATGTTGAGGATGGAGCGGAGACAACGCTGGTGGAAGCGTTCTAGGAGCCGTAGGTGATGCCGGTAGAGGACCCATGAATAATCCCTTACTAACCACAGAGCATCTATTCTATGGCATTAGAAGTCACAGATGGGAGTCAGTGTAAGCACAGTTAACGACCACTCGCAGACACGAAGCAAGTCGTCAAAGGCTTTATTAATCAGGAGGCCCAGACATTCCTCTGCATGCTACTGGCTTATGTCCATGGCAGGTATGAGGGAGGAGACGAGGGCTCTCAGCTTTATTAGGGGATCTTATGGAGAGGGGCTCCAGGTACCAAAGGCACCCCCAGTGAGGATATACCCAGACATGCCTGCAGCACCATATTCACCCCTCTTGAATAAAGTCCGACGGGGTGATTCAGGGCAATATCCATTGGCACGGCTCTTGTCTTCCATACAGTTCAGCCACTCCAGCAGTTTTATTCGGAGTTGAGATCTCTGAAGTACAGTTGTCTGTATCGTTGGTGTCCAGAGCTGAACACAATATTCCAAATTTGGCCTCACCAATGCTTTGTACTATTTAACATTTCCTCTCAACTCTTACACTCTATGCTCTGATTTATAAAGACCAGAATTCCAAAGGCCTTCTTCACTACCCTATCCACCTGAGATTCCACCTTTAGGGAACTGTGTACTATTATTCCTAGATCTCTCTGTTCAGTTTCATTCTTTAATGCCCTACCATTCACCATATATGCCCTATTTTGATTAGTCCTACCAAAATGTAGTACCTCACATATCAGCATTAAACTCTATTTGGCAACTTTCAGCCCATTCTTCTAACTTGCCCAAATCTCTCTGGAAGCTTTGAAAACAATCCACAAAACCACCTACCTTAGTATCATCTGCATACTTTGTGTGGTGCACTGTTAGCCAGAATCAGACACACACAAGGTAAAGACGGTACAACAGGCTTTAATCCATAAAGACTTCCACAGAGCCAGGCTGGCTGTAGCTGCAGTAACTCTGAGTGAGCTTCGGGAGGCTGGCGCAGATCCAGAAAGGATGCGCCCTCTCATCACATCCATAATATGTAGTGGCACCAGTGGCAGACCACTTCCACAATTGCTTGAGCCTCCTTTTCAATGGTGGAATGCTCTAGCTCGGAGCCGTGGAAGGTCCTAGAGAAGAAAGCAACGGGGCGCCCCTCTTGGTTGAGGGTAGCAGCAAGGGCTACCTCGGAGGCATCATTCATCATTCTCCACCTGGAAGGGGGAGTCCTAATCCACAGCCTGCATCGTGGCGTCCGCGATGACTTGCCTGAGGCGGATGAAGGCTGCCTGCGCCTCGGGTGGGAGGAGAAACATTGTAGCTTGGGCCAGTGGGTAGACCTTGTCCGAGATGCGAGGAACCCACTGCGAGTAATAAGAGAAAAGGCCAAGACACTTGTGGAGGGCCTTTAGCGTGGGGGGGGGGCGGGGGAGAGGTAACTCCATTAATGGGCCACGATGTACCCCAGGATGGCGAGGCGGGTGGTGCTAAACACTCACTTTGTTTCAAGTGAAGTTCAGCTCCATGGCTGTCTGGAGGAATTTCTCCAGGTTAGCATCATGGTCCTGCTGGTCACGACCGCAGATAGTGATATTATCCGAATACGGGAATGTTGCCTTCAGCTTGTGCCGGTCTACCATGCGATCCATCTCCCACTGGAAGATAGAGACTCCCATTCACGACCCCAAAGGGAACTCAGCGGAAATGGTACAGGCTCCCGTCCGCCTCAAAGGCAGTGTAGGGCTTGTCCTTCAGGTGGATGGGGATTTGGTGATACGTCGACTTCAGGTCAATCATAGAGAAAACCCGGTAGCGGGCTATTTCATTGACCATGTCAGCGATCCTCGGCAGGGGGTAGGCATCCAGTTGGATGCGCCAGTTGTAATCCATGACCATCCTCAGCTTACTTCCCCCTTTGACCACCAGGACTTGGGCTCTCCAAGGGCTGTTAGTGGCCTCTATGACACCTTCCGCCAGGAGTCGCTGCACCCCCGCCTTGATGAAGTCTCTGTCTACGGCGCAATAGCACCTACTTCTGGCAGCGATTGGCTTGCAGCCTAGTGCAAGATGTGGGAAGAGTGCTAGTGGGGTGATGCGCAGTGTGGAGAGGCCGCAGGTTGGCCGGGGATGGTAGATTGGCATGCTGTGTAATGTGATTGGAGGTTGGGGTCCCCCGAAGGCAAGGGTGACACTCTACAGGTGGCACTGGAAATCTAGGACCAAGAGGACTGGGGCGCAGAGTTTGGGCATGACCAGGAGCCTGAACCCTGTGTAACTCTCCCCTTCCACAGTTATATCGGCCAAGCAGCGCCCGAGGGTACCAACAGTCTTATCCTTGGTGTCGAGGATGATCGAGCTGGTGGTGGGGTGGACTTTTAATCTCAGGGAGTGGGCCACGCTCAGGTGAATGAAGCTCTCGGTGTTGCCACTGTCGAACAGGCACTTCGTTACCTGCCCATTGACTTGCATGTCCATCATAGAGCGCCCGAGGTCGTGAGGGATGTCCCTGGTCAGCGTGGTGGCAGCCAGGAACGTCTCAGAGTCAGAGTCTTCACTCTCTGGTTGTGTGCAGCGATTTATGGCATCCGGAGGTGTGGGGAGCATCAGCAGGGTGTCCTGGTCATGGTCCGTGTTGACCACATCAACATTGGTTGTGGGGTGCGGCGAGCAGTAGCCGATGGCATCCAGAGGTGTGGGGAGCATCTGTAGGGCAGCCTGGTCATTGCCTGTGTTGACCACGTCGATGTTGGTCGTGGGGTGTGGCGTGCGGCAGCCGTTGGCACCCGGAGGCGTAGGGAGTGTCTGTAGGGTGGCCTTGTCATCGCCCGTGTTGACCACATCATTCTCATCATCATCGGGGGCCCTTCGTGTCAGCCGCTGCTAGGCCCAAGATAGTGGCGGCACATGGGGGCCCACTGCTTGGCTGGCCTCCTTCCCCAGACATGGGGCTTCCGCCTGGCACGTGCACATGGAGTGGTCCGCGGAGGAGGGGGGGCGGTCATAGAGGGCCTCTGAGCTGCCGGCTATTTTTGAGAGGCACACTTTAGCGAAGTGGCCTTTCTTGCCGCATAGGGAACAGTACTGGCTCCTAGCCGTATAGTTTTGGTGCAATTGTCAGTCTGACCCACACTAGGACCCACAGTACTTACAGGGGCACCGGGCACCTGCCACTGCAATGTTTTCTTCCCCAGCTCGGTCTGGGTCTGCAGGTGCAGTGTGACAGGGCCATGAGGGACCCTGGAGGAACCTGGAATCAAAGGCTTCGATGTGCAGGATTGCCGCTTCCAGGGTTTGGACCACTTCCACTGTCTTGGTTAGGGCGTAGATATTGTCTTCCAGCAGCTTCTGCCAGATGTTCCTCAAGCGTAGCCCTTGGATGAAAGTCATCCCAGATCAGTCTCTCGACCTCCTCTACGCCTACCCCGGGTTCAGCCAGACATGGCTGGGCCAACTCTCGTAAGTGACCCAGGTAAGACTCAGCCATCTCCCTGGGTTGCTGGGCTCGGGTTTTGAGGAGGTACCTTGGACAGACTGCATTCATGGGGAGCTTGTACAAGTTCTCGAGAGTGTCCATTGTGCTCTTGTATGTGGAGCAGCCTTCGATTGCCTCGAAGCCATGGGGACCCAGCTTTGACCGGAGTAGGACCAGCCTCTTCCGATCTGGATCCAGGATGTCGCCTTCGTGTGCCTCAATGATTGCCTCGACCGCGTGCTACCAAATCTCGAAGCGTGTCTGGGCTTCAGGGTGGCGTGGGTCGACTTCGAGGCTTCCTGCGCTCAGGAGTTTTTCCATGGCAGCTGTGGGAAAATTTTGTGGATTAAATTGTGGTGCGCTGTAAGCCAGAATCAGACACACACGAGGTAAAGACTGTACCACAGGCTTTAATCCTCAAAGACTTCCACAGAGCCAGGCTGCCTGTAGCTGCAGTAACTCTGAGTGAGCTTCGGGAGGCCGGCGCAGACTTATATCCCGGAGGGTGATTGACACCCGGAGGGTGGGGCTTGATCCCTTCAGGCCGACTGATTGACAGCCGGCCAGGTGTTGTCCTGTCCTCTTACACTCCTTCAAATACAGAGGTTGCCCCCTGCAGTAGGCCGGCGGTGTACCACCACACTTATTAATCCAATTTATCACCCCATCATCTCGATCATTTATGTATATAACAAACAACAACAGACACAATACAGATTCTTGAGGCACACCATTAGTCGCTGACAAAAGTTATTCACCACCACTCTGACATCTCCCATCCAGCCACTGTCAAATCCATTTTACCACTTCAATATTCACACCTAATGATTGAACCTTCCTAACTAACCTTCTGTGTGGGACCTTGTCAAAGGTCTTAATGAAGTTCATATAGACAGCATCCACTACCTTACCCTCACCAATTTGCCTGGTAGCTTCTTCAAAAGAATTCAATAAGATTTGTCAAACATGACCTCCACACAGATATCCATGTTGACTGTTCGTAATCATACCATGTCTATTCAGATAATTATATATATATACCATCCCTAAGAATACTTTCCATTAGTTTGCCCACCATTGACGTCAAACTTACAGGCCGATAATTGCTTGGTTTACTCCTTGAAACCTTTTTATAGAATGGGACAACATGTGCAATCCATCTATCCTCCAGCACCATCCCTGTCGCTAATGACATTTAAAATATTTCTGTCTGAGCCCCTACTATTTCCACACTGACTTCCCTCAAAATCCGATGGAATATCCTGTAAGGACCCAGAAATTGTTATGAAGTTAAGGGGTGGAGTCTTATGGGAAAAGGTGATGGAAGTAGAGTTATTGCGATAAGTAAAGCATTAACATTTTTAAATTTTAACATAAATGGGATTAATGGGTTAATAAAATGGAAGAAAATACTTGTACATTTTTTTAAAATGGAAGTAGATATGACTCTTTTACAAGAAACACATTCAGTAGAAAAGGAACACCTGAAATTGAAAAGAGCTTGGGTGAGTCATGCTATATTTTATTTATTTAATTCAAAGTCAAAGTGAAAGCAATATTAATTAATAAAAATCTTCCAATAGATATTCAACATATTGAAACAGTCGCAGCAGGCATGTTTGCAATGGTCCATTGTCAAATACACTCTGAACTATGGACTTTTTAAAATATATATGCTCCTAATGTAGATGATGATGAGGTTTATTCAGAAAACCTTTCTGAATTTAGCACATGCTCATGAAAAAGTATTGTTAGGAGGGGATTGTAATTTTTTTTGTCGAGATCCATTAATAGGCAAGTCTACGAGAGGTGTAACTAGAAGCCGAGCAGCTAAGACAACTTTGACTTTAATGAAAGATCTGAACTCCACACCAAGCAAGTAAACCAATTACTGCCATTTATTCAAACCACATGTGTTCCTTTACAGGGGAGGCAACAGGCTCACGGGAGTGATGTCATAATGCTGCGCGGTGACTGGCTGTTCACTATGGTGATTCAGCCCATCGTGTGCGGGGTTGGCCTGGTTCGCCACGCCACCCTGCCCCCCAGAATCGCAGTCTCTTTGGGTGAAGTTTGAGAGATTGTCTTTGGGTGGGAGAGGCTCTGAGGAGTCCAAGTGGGCTTTCTTGAGATGGTCGACCGTAAACACGCCGTGCCTGCCTCCAATGACTAGAGTATATACAATCCCATTCCTTCTCAGTTCCTTGAAAGGCCCTTTGTTAAGGCACTTCAGGGGGGTACCTGGTTTGCCCCATCTTACAAAGACAAAGTCTGTGACTTTGAGTTCTTCTGGGACACGGCTGGTTGGCGTCCCAAGGGTGGTGGTAGGAGGTGGACGTGAGTAGGCTTTGTGATTCCTCAGCTGCTGTAGGACATCCATGGCGTTCGGTGGTAGTTCCGTTGACCCGAAATGGACGTCGCCTGGGATGGAGAGTGGTGCGCGCCGTAGACCATTTCTGTCGATGAGGTTGGGAGGCCCTCTTTAGGTGCTGTGCGGATGCCCAGAGGGACCCATGGGAGTTCATCCATCCAGTTGAGCACATGCAACTGTGTTTTGAGGGCTGCTTTTAGATGGCAGTGAAAGCACTCTACCAGACCATTGGATTGGGGGTAGTAAGCGGTTGTGTGGTGTAGCTGGCTGCCACAGAATTTGGCCATGGTCACCCAGAGGGAAGATCTAAACTGGGCTCCCTGGTCCAAAGTTATGTGGGAAGGGACTCCAAAATGGGTGACCCACTGTGAAGTAAAGGCCCTCGCACAGGTCTCCGTGTCACAGACCAGCATGGGCACCATGTGTAAAGCGTGTAAAGAGGTCAACCACGGTGAAAAGGTACCTCATGGCCTGACTGATGGAAAGGGGCCATACAATGTCCACGTGCATGTAGTAGAAACTGTCTGCTGTGGGCAGGAAACGTTGCACTGGGACTTTAGTGTGCCGATGGATTTTGGCTCGCTGGCACTGTACACAGGTTGTTGCCCAAAGTGAAACTTCGCGCTGAAGCCCGCAGCATACGAACCTGTCCAAAATGAGGTGGACTGTTAACTGGATGAAAGGATGTCCATGCACTTGATTGAATACCCGCCGTCTCTAGGTCACGGGCAGGATTGGCTTGAGGTGGCACAAGAGCGTTGGGTCTCCTGCAACCGGTGTAAACTCCTCAATTTAAATATGCCTGTGTGTTGGCATCTTCAGCCTGGTCCTGGCGAGCTGAGCTGTGTTGATGCCACCTGTCACCTCGGAGATCATTGGCCTGGACAGTGCGTCAGCTACCACGTTGGACTTCTCTGCTACGTGACGGATATCGGTTGTATGTTTGGAGATGTACGAAAGGTGCCATTGTTGCCTTGCCGACAAGCCTGCACCAGTGGCTTGTGGTCCATGGAAGCTGTGAACATTCGGCCTTCGAGGATGTACCTGGCATACAGGCCGGTAAGTTGCCAGCAATTCGCGATCAGAAACGCTGTACTTCAGCTTGAGTGGTCGAAGGTGCTTGCAGAAGAAAGCAATTGGCTGCCACTGTTGCAGCACTACACCCAATGCCCGGTCTGAGGCATCTGTCATTAATGGCGGGGAGAAGCCTTGATCCAGGTGTGCCAGGAACATGGGTTTGGAGGATGCTGTTTTGGTCTCCTATAATGTCTGGAGTGTCTCTGCAGACCAGCTGGGCTCCTTACCTGTCTTAACGAGGTCGAAGAGAGGCTGCATGTTGGCTGCTGCTCCTGGGAGGAAGCGAATTTAGAAATTCACCAAGGAATTCCTGTAGGTTTTTGAGGGTTTTGGGCCTGGGAAAGTTCCAAATGGCCTTGACCTTCTTTGCTCCTTAGATGGAGATGTGATGCCCAAGGAAGTTGATGGCGGACAAACTGAACTGGCACTTGGACGGGTTGATGGCTAGCCTGAAAGTCTGCAGCCGGGCAAACAGGTGTTTTAAATGTTCTTTGTGGGTCCTGGCATCTGGGTTGACAATGAGGATGTCGTCCATCCAGGTCCCTTACCACTACATCCATGAGGTGCTGGAATATTTGGGCCACATTTTTCAGCCCGAATGACCGTCTTCGTCCTGCTGCACTTGGATCTGAAGGTAGTCCTTCACCAGATTGACTTAGGAAAAAAATCTGGGCACCTTGGAGTCATCCGGTAAAGTTCTGTATGTGCAGTATGGGATATCTGTCTGGTACCATTACATCATTGAGCCTGCAGTAGTCGCCAGAGGGGCGCCAGCCACCAGAGCTCTTTGGGCCTGTGTGTAGTGACGAAGCCCACGGGCTGTTGGAATGGTGAACAATCATCAATTCCTCCATCATGGAAAACTTGGCCTCAGCTTGGAGGAGCTTATCTTGGGGCAGTTGTCATGCCCACGCCTATACGGGTGGTCCGGTGGTCTCAATGTGGTGTTGTATGCCATGTGCTGGTTCCACATCATGGAAGTTGGGGGCCAGTAGAGCGGGGAAGTCGGTGAGCAGTGTGGTCTACTCGCCTTGTTCAAGAGCATGGACTCCAAAAGGCCAGACGGTGTGTTGGTGCAGTGTGAGGGGGAAAACCTGGAAGGTGGTGGCATTAACCAGCTAGCATCGGTTGAGGTCGACCAGGAGTTCGTTCGCCCAGAGGAAATCTGGCCTACTGAGGCGACAGTACAGTCCCACCTGAAAATGGCATTCCTGGTGTGAATGATCATGCATTGTGTCCCAGAGGTGGTGATGGTTGAACTGTTGGCAACCTTTAGGGGTAGGCATCTGGCATTATTCTTCCACTCAAAGAAAGTGAGTGGAACTAGGCTGATTTCTGTGGCAGTGTCTATCAGGAATTCCCACTGGGCCTTCCAGTCGCAAAGGTAAAGCGGACCTTTTCTGGTGCCATCCGCTATCACCACTAACGGCGGCCGGCTTGCTCGTTTCCCTGCATCGGACTGGGTTTGCTGCCTGAAAAGGTACAAGGCAGTATGCATCATCGGGCATTATGGCTCCACCGACGGTGGGAGTAGTAATACCCTGCTGTTTTGTTGCTGCGTTGTGGCTGGGCTGCTGCGATAGCCGCCATGGGGATGCACGAGGTGACCAAGGTTTGTGCAGTTGCTCCCACTCCTCAAATGGGCTTCACATGGATGGAATCAGGTTGTGGAGTGCAGAAGCGCTGGTCTGCTTCTCTCGCCACGAGCTGCGGTTCGGAAAGTCCATGTTGGAGATAGCGGCGAAAACACGGACCAGCAACTTGGAAAGGAACAGGGTCTTAAAAAGGAAGCCCCTTGTGTGTCCATCTGTAAGTTCCTGCATCAATTCTGAGGGGTTGCAATCAACTGGGCCCTGCGTGTTAAGCACATGCGTGTTAAGTTCATGCCAGCTAAGTTCAAATTTCTCAAGCTTAACCATTGTGTACTTGTGGTCCACGGGTGGGTTGTTGACAAACAGACCAACTTTCACTGCTGTGGCGGAGTCCAGGGTGCTGTCCACGTGCCAGAACTTTCTGTCCTCGGCTGTTATTCCTCGCAGAGTGAACTGTGATTCTGCAACTTGCAGCCAGCTGCGTGACTGATTTGCCCAAAATGGCGGCAAGTAGACGTTATGGCGTAAACTGCTGCAGGAGATCCATTGGTGGTAGTCACTTGGGCTGTGGATGAGTCGTCAGGATTCATCTTGCTGCGAGTTTTGGGTTCTAAAAATGTTAGAACCTGTTCAGGGTCACCACTGTACGACCGCTAAAGGCAGAGCTGCTGAAATAAATGCTGTGCACCCCAAGCAATTGCCATTTATTCAAACCACACACATTCCTTTTTAGGGGAGATGAGACACTCACAGGAATAATGCTGCTGTGAGGCCTGGCCGTTCCCCTGGCAACGCGCTCCTGCAGCCTGGAACTTCTGCACGTTGGGGGGGAATGAAACAATTTTGCCCATTGTGTGCGGGGTTGACCCAGCCCGCTACACATGATTCATACTCTAGAATAGATTTCTTCCTATTTTCAACCGAGCTTCAGGGCAGAGTATTTCAGATGGAGCGTAAAGCTAAACTTTTGTCTGATCATTCACCATTGTTAATGCAAATTGACATGCCTATTAATTGATTTACAGCTGGAGGTTAAATACCTTGCTTCTGAATAGGTCAGATTTCTGTGCTTTTGTAAGAGAGGAAATTCAATAATTTTGTGTCCTGAATTTAAACTCAATAAATGATAAATTTGTGATTTGGGATGCATTGAAAGCTTATTTAAGAGGACACATAATAAGTTTTACTTCTAATAAATATTTGATAGAAATCAATCAATTAGGACAAGAAATTACAGATATGGAAAAAAAAAACTTTCAAATAAGAAGGTTGAAGGATAGATGGCGGTTATTAATCAATAAGAAGCTTCAATGCAACACCTTATAGAACAGAAAAGACTAACAGGAACTAAACAAAGTTATTACAAATTAGGTGAAAGGTCACACAAGGTATTAGTATGGCATTTGAAATCAGAACAAGCCTCCAGAACTATAAATGCTATTTGGAAAGATTCCAATCTTCTTTCTTCTTTGGCTTGGCTTCGCGGACGAAGATTTATTGAGGGGGTAAATGTCCACGTCAGCTGCAGGCTTGTTTGTGGCTGACAAGTCCGATGCGGGAAAGGCAGACACGGTTGCAGCGGTTGCAGGGGAAATTTGGTGGGTTGGGGTTGGGTGTTGGGTTTTTCCTCCTTTGCCTTTTGTCAGTGAGGTGGGCTCTGCGGTCTTCTTCAAAGGAGGTTGCTGCCCGCCAAACTGTGAGGCGCCAAGATGCACGGTTTGAGGCGTTATCAGCCCACTGGCGGTGGTCAATGTGGCAGGCACCAAGAGATTTCTTTAGGCAGTCCTTGTACCTTTTCTTTGGTGCACCTCTGTCACGGTGGCCAGTGGAGAGCTCGCCATATAACACGATCTTGGGAAGGCGATGGTCCTCCATTCTGGAGACGTGACCCATCCAGCGCAGCTGGATCTTCAGCAGCGTGGACTCGATGCTGTCGGCCTCTGCCATCTCGAGTACTTCGATGTTAGGGATGAAGTCGCTCCAATGAATGTTGAGGATGGAGCGGAGACAATGCTGGTGGAAGCGTTCTAGGAGCCGTAGGTGATGCCGGTAGAGGACCCATGATTCGGAGCCGAACAGGAGTGTGGGTATGACAACGGCTCTGTATACGCTTATCTTTGTGAGGTTTTTCAGTTGGTTGTTTTTCCAGACTCTTTTGTGTAGTCTTCCAAAGGCGCTATTTGCCTTGGCGAGTCTGTTGTCTATCTCGTTATCGATCCTTGCATCTGATGAAATGGTGCAGCCGAGATAGGTAAACTGGTTGACCGTTTTGAGTTTTGTGTGCCCGATGGAGATGAGGGGGGGCTGGTAGTCATGGTGGGGAGCTGGCTGATGGAGGACCTCAGTTTTCTTCAGGCTGACTTCCAGGCCAAACATTTTGGCAGTTTCCGCAAAACAGGACGTCAGGCGCTGTAGAGCTGGCTCTGAATGGGCAACTAAAGCGGCATCGTCTGCAAAGAGTAGTTCACCGACAAGTTTCTCTTGTGTCTTGGTGTGAGCTTGCAGGCACCTCAGATTGAAGAGACTGCCATCCGTTCAGTATCGGATGTAAACAGCGTCTTCATTGTTGAGGTCTTTCATGGCTTTGTTCAGCATCATGCTGAAGAAGATTGAAAAGAGGGTTGGTACGAGAACACAGCCTTGCTTCAGGCCATTGTTAATGGAGAAGGGTTCAGAGAGCTCATTGCTGTATCTGACCCGACCTTGTTGGTTTTCGTGCAGTTGGATAACCATGTTGAGGAACTTTGGGGGGCATCCGATGCGCTCTAGTATTTGCCAAAGCCCTTTCCTGCTCACGGTGTCGAAGGCTTTGGTGAGGTCAACAAAGGTGATGTAGAGTCCTTTGTTTTGTTCTCTGCACTTTTCTTGGAGCTGTCTGAGGGCAAAGACCATGTCAGTAGTTCCTCTGTTTGAGCGAAAGCCGCACTGTGATTCTGGGAGAATATTCTCGGCGACACTAGGTATTATTCTATTTAGGAGAATCCTAGCGAAGATTTTGCCTGCAATTGAGAGCAGCGTGATTCCCCTGTAGTTTGAGCAGTCTGATTTCTCGCCTTTGTTTTTGTATAGGGTGATGATGATGGCATCACGAAGGTCCTGCGGCAGTTTTCCTTGGTCCCAACAAAGCTTGAAAAACTCATGCAGTTTGACATGCAGAGTTTTGCTGCCAGCCTTCCAGACCTCTGGGGGGATTCCATCCATACCTGCTGCTTTGCCACTTTTCAGTTGTTCAATTGCCTTATATGTCTCTTCCCGGGTGAGGACCTCATCCAGCTCTAGCCTTAGGGGCTGTTGAGGGAGCTGGAGCAGGGCGGAATTTTGGACTGAGCGGTTGGCACTGAAAAGAGATTGGAAGTGTTCTGACCATCGGTTGAGGATGGAGATCTTGCCGCTGAGGAGGACTTTGCCGTCTGAGCTGCGCAGCGGGCTTTGGACTTGGGGTGAGGGGCCGTACACAGCCTTTAGAGCCTCGTAAAAACCCCTGAAGTCGCCAGTGTCCGCGCTGAGCTGGGTTCGCTTGGTGAGGCTAGTCCACCACTCATTTTGGACCTCCCGGAGTTTGCGCTGAAGATGGCTGCATGCGCGACGGAAGGCTTGTTTCTTCTCTGGACAGGACGGCTTTGTAAGGTGAGCCTGGTGGGCAACTCGCTTCTTTGCCAGCAGCTCCTGGATTTCCTGGCTGTTATCGTCAAACCAGTCCTTGTTTTTCCTGGAGGAGAAGCCCAGTACCTCATCAGTGGATTGCAGTATGGTAGTCTTCAGCTGATCCCAGAGGGTTTCACGGGACGAGTCCGTGAGGCGGATTGCATCCTCGAGCTTTGCTGTGTTGGTCCGGGCAGAGGGTAAGCAGCGGCGGCCCCGGCCCCGGTTCGGGCAGAGGGTAGGCGGCGACGGCCCCAATCCGGGCAAGAGCAAAGGGGAGTCGGCGGCCCCGGCCTCGGTCGACTGAGGCATGCGGAGGCCGCGGTCCGGGCAGAAAGTTGGAGGCGGCGGCCCCAATCCGGGCACATAGAAAGCAGCGGCAGCCTCGGCCCCGGTCCGGGCAGTATGGACCGACCTAGGAGGGGAGGCAGACCCCTCCAGCCTGGGTATGAAACCTGCATAGGAGAAGGCCACTCAGATATAAAACCTACGACCCAAGGACCTCGCTGCCACGTCCCAGCTTGCTTGGCCACGGCACACGAACCATTGGTGTAAAGGGTGGGGCCAGTACTGCGCACACTGCACTCCACCTAAAAGCTCCTTTGCGCAGGCCCGAGGACAGGTCCACGTCCTCCCCCTCCACGTCCTCCCCGTCCACGTCCTCCCCCTCAAAAGATGCTCACAAACTCAAGCTAGCATGCTGGAACATCAGAACCATGCTAGACAAGGCTGACAGCCACCGACCTGAACATCGGTCTGCCCTCATTGCACATGAACTCCTCAGACTTGACATCGACATAGCCGCTCTCAGTGAAGTCCGCCTGGCCGATGTAGGCAGCCTCCAAGAACGCGGCGCGAGCTGCACACTCTACTGGTCTGGCAAGCCTTTGGATGAACGACGCCTGTCTGGTGTAGGCTTCATGGTCAAGAACTCCATTGCCTCCAAACTCGAAAACCTCCAGACAGGCCACTCGGACCGGATCATGTCCATGCGACTCCCCCTTCAAAACAAGCGTTGCATCACCCTCATCAGTGTCTATGCCCAACCCTCTAGGCGGAACCAGCAGAAAAGGGCAAGTTCTACACTGACCTGTGCAACCTCATTCAACGCACCCCTACAGCCGACAAGGTTGTCATCCTTGGCGACTTCAACGCTCGTGTCGGCAAAGACTCAGAAACCTGGCCAGGAATCCTGGGCAAGCATGGTGTCGGCAAGTGCAATGACAATGGGCACCTCCTGTTGGAGCTCTGCGCAGAACAGCGGCTTGTCATTACAAACACCCTTTTTCAGCAGAGGGACAGCCTGAAGACTACCTGGATACATCCCCGATCCAAATACTGGCACCTCCTGGACTACGTCCTGGTGCGAGAAAGAGACAAACGAGATGTGCTCCACACCAGGGTCATGCCCAGCGCGGAATGCCACGGCTGGTTCGCTGCAAGCTCAACCTTCACTTCAAGCCAAAGCCCAGGAACAGTAAAGCCCCCAGAAAGAGGTTCAATCTTGGAAACCTGCAGTCAGACGAAGTGAGAGGAAACTTCCAGAAAGATTCCAATAATATCAGTTATAAATCCCAGGGTATAAACAATTTATTTAAAAGTTTTTATTCAAAGTCATATAGTTCAGTATCTTTAAAAGATGAAAATAAAGTTGCCAGATATTTATCTCAAATAAATTTGCCTATGTTATCTTTGGAAGAACAGTTGGAGCTGAACTCCCTCAATGACCAGTCAAAATTAAAGAAGCAATGAGTACATTGCAAAGTAATGAGGCCCTGGGGGAAGATGGTTTTCCACGTGAATTTTATGAGGAACTTAAACACCTATTACATCGATTGGATATGATCCAACAAGCATTGGTAGCACATACTTTACACATATTTCACTTTTTCAATTGTAGTAATTAAGGTAATACCAAAAAGAGACAGAGATCCTCTAAAGTTTGCTTCATATCAACCAATATCTTTATTGAATACAGACTATAAAATTGTTGCAAAGATCTTGGCTAACAGAATAAATAAATTACTACCAAAGTTAATAAATGCTGATCAAACAGGTTTTGTTAAAAAGAGATTAGCTACTGATAATGTTGTGAGATTGTTGAGTATTATCCATTTAGTGGGAAAAAAAGGAGATTTAAGTGTGGCTGTAGCTTTGGATGCAGAAAAAAACATTTGACAGATTGGAAAGGGATTTTTTAATTTAAGGTGTTGGAAAAGTTTGGACTTGGACAATCCTTCATTAACTCAATTATGTACACTAGCCCAAAGACTAAAATAGTAACCAATAGGCACATTTCTGCCCTGTTTCACTTACAAATGTCTATTTATTTGTGTTAGCAATTTAACCCCTTGCAGACATAATTAGACGAGATGTGTCCATTAAGGGTTTCAGAGTTGGTCATGAAGAACATAAAATCAGTTTCTTTGCAGATGACTTATTTGATTTATTTGACTGAGCCTGAATCACCCTTAAGGCAATTACATCTTAGGCTGGAAAAAAATATATACACGTTTCAGGATATAAAATAAATTAGGATACAAGTGAACATGCCCTTTACTAAAGGAGACTATATACAATGTCAAAGAAATACCCATTTTAAATGGATCAAAGATGGGATCATATATTTAGGGGTTTCGACATATAATAATTTGAAGCATTTATATAAATTGAATTATTTACCTTTGCTTCATATAGTCGTGGAAGATATGAAAAAATGAAGGACACCTCCTATTAATTTAATAGGGAGAGTCAACTATATAAAGATGAATATTTTTACAAGAATTCATATCTTTTTTTCGGACATTAACTATTTGGATACCTCTGATATCTTTCAAGGAATTTAATAAATGGTTGAGGAAATTTTTGGGGTAAGGTAAAATGTCTCAAGTATTGATGCAGAAATTAATGTGCAAATATGAAATGGGGGGGGGGGGGGGATTGCAACTTCCAAACTTCAACAATTATTATAGGGCAGCTCAAATGCGATTTATTGTGTCCTTTTTCGAGGGAGAGACTATGCATTCATGGGTCAACATAGAATTAGGGAAACTTTGATGAAAAATCAGCTGCAGCTTTTATCTATTAATGGAATTCAAGATTAATGACAGGAATTAAAGATACCCTTTTATTAAAAGCACTATCTTTAGTAAAATCCAGTAGTTCTTTAAGTTTCGTCTTTTTCCTTAATATGCTACTATACAATACAGAGATATGTAAGGATTGTTTGTTTATTTTGCTTTAGGGGGTTGGGGTTAGGGAGGGTTTGTTCAGGAGAGGGGGTATAATTCTTATTTTGTATTCAGGATTAATTTGTAAATATATGTATAATGGATGCATACAATAATTATATAATACATGTAAGAAAACTTTAAAATAAAATATTTAAAAAAGAACAGTGAAATTGCAATACTAACACAAAAGAGTGGTAATCATAGAACAGGTTTAAAGAATTAAACTGACAGGACCCACATCCAAACAAAATCATCTTATGATGAGAGCTGGTATAAGCTTTAATTTAAATCACTGAATCTTCCATTTAAAGCACACAAGCTTTGGAACTACAACTGAATAAAAGTTATTCCCCCCACCCACCCCAGCCTTCCCTATTTTCTTCCAAAATTAAATTTACCACCACAGCGCACCAATTTGCCCTTAAATTTACGGAAACATTCCACTAAACCTGCCCACAAGCTGTGGCACGTGCAACTCCAAGTGAGTGAGTGAGTGTATGTGTGTGTGTGTGTGTGTGTGTGCACACATGTGTGTGTGAGAGAGAGAGCGAGTGGGTTGGAAGAGGTGAGTTGGGGCATGGCCTGTGAATGCCACCCCACATGATCCCGACCATGGGGGGGCCTTACTAAAACTCATCTTAGGGGGCCTGGTGGTCGTTAATCTGCCACTGCCTGCCATATTTTAAGTCTACTAGAATATTGCCCACAAAGCAAGCTGTTTTGGTCAGTCCAAATATGTCTCGGTTTAGGTGCTATGCAAATATTGTCTTTGGCCTGGGCTTAGTCAGGATAGATGCAGGATATAAAAGTAGCTCACATTTGTACATATGTTGATGCAGATGTTCTTCAGGCAATAGCACAGTGAATAGCATTTATCTTCTTCAGGAAGATTGAATACAGCAGAAATGTTTCATCAATGTTGCAACAGCTGTGATACATTTTTAATATTTGTGGCAAAATTCATTAAAAGTTCATTTCAGGTTTCTCCAACTTCCTATGTGATACAGCAAGTCTGAAATTAGTTTGTGTTCATCTTGAAGTTGTCTATCATAATCCCCATTTTTTTTCAGGAAACAAATCTTTTTAAAATTGACAGAAGAGTGAGGAAATCAGAATTGATTTTCATCCAAAAACGCAACCAAGCACGTTCAAGTCTGTCACTCCAGAAGGTAGAAACATGTCAGAGGTGGTGATCTTCCTCAAGTTTACTTTGAACTTCATTGAAATAGTGTAGAGGTCCAAGGCCAAATAAGTAATTATAGAACATGTTCCCCTTTCTGAGAAATGCTTTGGTTTTAGTCTGTTTTTCTCTCTGAAGATGTTGCTTAACTACTGGGTATTTTCACATTTGTCTGGTTTTATTTCAAACACTGTTGTGTTTGATAACAATTTTTTTTCAAAATTGCTTCCTGAAAGAAAATTGAAGATTATGATAGATGGCTTCAAGCTGAACACAAAGATAATTTCAGATTCGCTGTATCAAGTAGGAAGTTGGAGAAATATTAAATTAACTTTTATTGAATTTAGCATGTTTAATCTTATAATTATCCTGACGCATTGCATTAGTTCAACTGGCCTAAAGATATTTTGCCACTGATTTTCATTTGTACTCAGCATCTGACACCTCTTGTGTCAGTGTCCAGCATTGATGGATTCCAGTTGCCCTGATATCACTTTTCCGTGGTTGCAATGTCCCGGTGAAACCTTTCACCCATGTTCGTCACTGACTGAACCAAGATCAGCGGGGCAGAAGTCCAAGTTCGAATGCAGAAAATTAATTTTCAATGGCATTTTGCACTTCATGGTTTTGCATGCTTGAAGTAAACTTAAGATATGACAGGAAATCACAAAAATAGGTTATATCTAAAAAAACACGATACACGATAGGAAATTTTTTTGACGTGGTTTTTTTTGTGATCAGTAGTCCAAAATCCATAAAATACATCCAGAAGTGTTCAGGAAACAACATTTGTTTTCCTGTGTTATTCTAACTTCTTCAGTGATTTCCTCGAGTGGGTTCATTTGGAATTTACTTAATTTCCCACTCTTTTGTTATTCAACAAGGACATAAGAATAAAGTGTGCAAACTGGATGGCAATGGCAAAATCTCACAGTGGTAATTTCGCTTTTCACAATTAGCAGAGAGGTAGAACTGAGCAGAGAGGTAGAACTGAGCAGAGAGGTAGAACTGAGCAGAGAGGTAGAACTGAGCAGAGAGGTAGAACTGAGCAGAGAGGTAGAACTGAGCAGAGAGGTAGAACTGAGCAGAGAGGTAGAACTGAGCAGAGAGGTAGAATGATCATGATTGTTTTTGACATGAGGGCAATGGGAAAAAAAGTCAACAAACATTTATTTAGGATTGCACAAGCTTTTAGAGTAATAAATGTTTCCATTATATTTCTTCCGTTATGCTTTCATGACATTTATGGTAACAAAGCTGTTACGAGCCCAGAGGACCCCAAAACCCAGCAGCAATAGATATTCACAAACACAAATGGTTACTTAAACAAAAGTTGCTTTTAATTATCTTTAAACATGAAAACAGAATCACACTTTAACTTATCACTATTGACTTAACTAACCCAACTTAACCCCCTTCGAATTTTAAGCGCAAGTGTATATAATATGTGTATAAATTCAGAAAAGTTCTTTGGTTCACAGTCCGATCTCACTTCTCATTCCTCCAAGTTCACTGGTTACAGGCAATTCTTATACTGTGCACAGAATTTAACGTTTATAAAGTTCACCAGGCTTTGGTGCTTGAAAGGTCAATGGATACCTTGTCAGTTCTTGTTGGTTTACAGAGAGAGAGATTTATTGTTCCAGGACACCCTCAACTGATTCCTTTTTAATCAGCCACTTCAGTGTCTTGCTGATGAGACTTGTCCCCTCAGGGTTCTCCAGATGATAACCTCTTTCTTTCAGGTCACCAGAGAGTTCCTTTTGTTTCTCTTATTTCAAGTGGAACATTAGACAGCCAGTCCTCTCCTCTTGCATTAACCACAAGGGCTTTGACCAGGCTGAACTAAGCATTCACAACCCATCTTCCAAATGGGGTTTTCCACAAGCTTTCCAGCTTGTCCTGTTCCAGTCCTAGTTGCTGTTGCTGACTGTAAAACTGATCTTTGTCTCTGTCTCTCTCTCTCTCTCTCTCTCTCTCTCTCAAAGAGAAAGCCTGTTTGACTCTCTCTGCTTGCAAAACTACATGACCCTCTTAGAACAGCAAGTTCCACTCCAGACAGAATGCAGCTCTGACAAGTTCTTTCATCTGTTGCCTTTTTGAAAACAACAATCCATTAGTGAAGTCTCTTGGGTGCCCTCCAAAGCTTTTGTAAAGGCTTTGAGGCCCCGACATGTCTAGCATGAGCAGAGCTCCAGTATTTTAAATAAGATCTGTTTTAAAGTGTTTGTATGTGACCTACACTAAAATCCCTGCCCCCATTTATCTCCCAAAAACATATCTATATTCTGTCATAAAGCATTTTTGTTAATGGTCCATTGACATCCTCTGGTCAGTGTCTTCACTGAATCCAATGCAATTGAACAGAAATATGGCCTTCTGTTTTTCTCTGATCACCTTTCCCAAATGACCCTTCATACCATTGTGCAGTGGTGCTAAAAATAATACCGGAGCCACCAGTGTAATATGTGTTACCTGATCATCAAATCACCTACAGCACTTGGCATTCTGAAGACTGTTGATAGAACCATAAATAAAAAGACTGAACAAATGTGAAAAGTATGAATTATATTATTTAATGTAGGCAAATGTGAATCATTCATTTTGGATCTAAAATAAGATGGTTTCTAAATGGTGGAAAGCTAAAAAGCAGTGGAGGTTCAAGGAGTTCTGGGATCCATGTATGTATATTATTAACGTGAGAAATAATCAAAAAAGCTCATGGAATGCTTAGAGTACAGAAGGTACAGGTTAATTTACTGGAAAGATGAGATGACACATAAAATATGGTGAGCTGCTCACAACAATGTCCCTGAGGAGGATAACTTGCTCTAATGGTGTCCGGAGACCAATGTCAAGAAATGGGCTCATTGTACCCATGTTGCTTGTGGTGGTGAAGAGCTTATGTCTGCCGAGGTCCTGCCCATCAGAACATTGGACTGGGCACATTTGAGTATTTTTCTATTTTTTTAAATTTAAATTTAGACATAGAGCACGGTAACAGGCCTTTTCGGCCCACAAGTCCTTGCTGCCCAATTTATATCAATGAACCTGCAACCCTGAACAGTGGGAGGAAACCCGAGCCCACAGGGAATATCCACACAGATACAGGGAGGATGTGCAAACTCCTTACAGACAGTGTGGGATTCAAGCCTCCATCCCGATCACTGGCACCATAAAGACATTGTGCTAACCACTATGCCAACTCTGCCACCACATCCTATTGGCTGTTATTTCCCCATTGAAGGTCACATGTGATGTGAACCCATCAATGTGTTCACCTCATTTCAATTAATGAATGCAAGAAATTCTATCAAAAGGTCACAGCTCACATCGATCAGAAATAAATTTGCAATGAATCAAGGTTCACATTATGCAGTAAATAATGAATCATGTGCTAATTAAAATGCCACTTCTCTTTACTCCGGGGCATTATTTTATAAGTTAGAAAATGTCAAGCCATCCCCCTTAATATCTTTAAAATAATTATTGGTCGACTTCAGTACAGTTTGCATGGACTGTAACCTTGGAATTGCTGTTCACAAACCACTTGATCAATTGATTCATAACTGACCTCCTACACCCCGACCTTCTCACCACCTCATCATTTCACCTATTCACCTTTATCTTTATGATAGGTTGGGTTAATAATTCTTCAAGGGGAACAAAGCTCAATGATGTTCTCTTAAAGCAGGAAATTCAAATGTTTCTGCTTGTTTTCTGTGTCTTGACTTCACGTTAACATTATTGCATGGTCCTAATACTGGGTGCAGATACAGAGGCATTGTGGGTGGAGATCAGAAATAAGAAAGATACAATCATACTGATAGACTATACCACAGGGTTCCCAATAGCCACCAGAAGGTTGAAGAACAGATGTGTTGACATATTATGAGAAGTTGCAAATTCGATACTGGTAGACATTAATTTCCACTGGAAGTCATTAATGCCAGAGCATTAGATGGGGCAGAATTTAAGTGTGTCCAAGGGAACTTCTTGAAGCAGCATTTTGATAGCCCAACCAGCAAGAAGCCTATAATAGACCTTGTATTGGCAAATGACCCTGGCCAAGTGATCAGAATTTCTGTGGGGAACATTTTGTGAATAGCGATCACAATTCCTGAATTTTCAAGACAGTTATGGATAAAGAGAAGTTTGGGGCTTGTTGAAAAGTACTAAAATTGGGGGATGGAAAATCATGACAGGATTTGATGGGAGATGTGGAGAATAAACTGGCAGCAAATATTATCGGGCAAGCCCACAGTGGACAGGTGGGAATTGTTGAAAGACTGACCAATTAGAGTCCAGGACCAGCAGGTTTTAGTGTGCAGCAAGGAAAGGGATAGCAGAGAGATGACCAGAGAGATCATGAGCTTAGTCAAAAAGAAAATGGGATGCATATGCAAGGTTCAGAAAAGTACAATCAGCTAGGGCCCTGAAGGGATGATAAAGATTGCAGGAAAGAGCTCAAACAGAGGATTGGGAAGGCCAAAAGGGCCAAAGATGCACTTGATGAGCAAGATTAACTAGAATCCTGAGGCATGTTATACTTGCTTTAAAAATGAGAGGATAGGATCACTCAAGCACAAAGGAGGGCATTTATGCATAGAGTCAGAGAACAATAATCGGAGGCATAATGTGGAGAATGTTCATGTTTTAATATTTTGAGATTAAGAAAAGGGTGCTAATGAGTCTTCTGAGGAGCATTCAGTGGACAAGTTCCCTGTGACTGTTGGGATATATCAGTAATTATTGAAAGAGATTACCGGGACCTCATCAAAGATCTTTTGCGTTCTCACTGCGAACAGGAGAGGTCCCAGGGGACAGGAGAGTGGCTAATATTGTACCGTTTTTCAGGAAGGACACAAAGGGATAATCCAGAGAACTATGGACCAGTAAACTTCGCATCAGTGGTCGAGAAATTATTGGAAAAGATATTTTGGGATAGGATTTATGCACATTTGGAAAGTCATGATCTGATTAGATGACTGGTTACTAAATGGTGTGATAACTTGGGGGGGATTGCAGGAGAGATTTACCGGAATGGTAAAATGGTGGCACAATTACCATAGCAGTTAGAGCCACATTATCACAGTGCCAGTGACCTGGCTTCATATCCAACACTGTCTGTAAGGAATTTGTATGTTGTATCCATGGGTTTCCCCCAGGGGAGGAGCTCTTGTTGCCTCCTATGTTCCAAAGATGTTTAGGTTAATTGGTCACATGGCTGCATTTGGGCGGTGCAAGCTCATGAGCTGGATTGCCCTGTTACATGCTGCAGCTTAAAATTTAGAAATGGTTACAGGGGTCAGGATCTAAGGTTTGTGAAGACTCTAAAGTAGGCATGACTGTATCCCTAAACCAGAAATGCTTAAGAGAAGGTTGGTTGCAAATAATTAAAGATTTTGATAGAATAAGTTAAAAGGAAAATTAGAAATCAAATATCAATAGATTTAGCAGAATTCATACAACAACTTCCATTGTCTCAGGTCATCCAAAAAGAAAAGACAAGCAAATCAGGTGGGAGAAACTTTGTAATGAAGAATGCCAATTAGATCTGGAGGCTTCTTCCCGAACTGGTGCCAGAACCATATTCAATGGTAACTTTCAAATGGAGATTAGATAAATACTGGAAGGGGTGTATTTTTCAGGGTAACGAAAAACCATAAGCAATGAAATCAAATGGTTTTCTCTGTTGAAGTGCTGATGTGAACATGAAGGGCTGAATGGTCTCCAATTGTGTCCTCTGACTGATTCAAGAGACAGGCATTGTAGATAGCAATTTAGTACCTATTGAAAGCAAGTAAGTTATTGATATTCCATTTTCTGAAAACCTTCAATATTATTACTTACCATACCAGCAGTTTTGTACTAATTGCAGCTCTGAATTATTAAACAAAATGACCAAACATTCAGTTTAGAACTATTGTCATACCCCATAAGACACTATTATTTCATAATGCAAAGGGGCACGCTACCTTTGAAGAGCTGGTACCAGCTGACCCTTCAGTTCCACAGACCCACCATTTGTAGCAACCTTTCCACCGCTTCCAGCTGTACAGTTACAGAGAGGGTCTGTTCATTGGACAAAGATCACACTCACTCACTACTGATCAGCAATAAAATATAATGCATGTAGCAAGTGACACTGAAGGCAGGAACAAAACAAAGAGCGGGTGTTTGTGTGTGTGATCCAGTCAGGGGGTAGCCCAGTATTTTCAATATATTTGCAAAGAAATGCTAGATAGTGGAGAAGGTCTTTGTGCTAACATAACACCACTAAGCTCTTTTTTCCCCTTAAGGAAATCTAAGCAAACTCAACCTGAGATTAACTTTTAATTTTTTTTTTATCATGAGTGTTTATGCATGAAATCTGGCTTATTTATTTTTAAAATGATAAACTATTTGAGTTTACGCTTTTGTGAATCGGTGTTTTTTTTTGTAAATAAATGTATAACTTTTGCTGTGTTTCCTGAATTCCACCTTAAGTGTAATATGCCAGGTAAAAGTTGAAACTGGATTATAAACTCACCAGGGACGTCTTCGTTCAGCAAAGTAGTTTTGTGCTGTTTGCTGTTTAAGCTGCCTAAGAAGCTGGAACATTCCAACATAAATGCCAAAGGCTTTATCTAAAAATAATAGAACCTGAACCTTCATGGGAGCAGAAGTGGAGGCGGAGTCAGAGCTCGCTCACAGGAGGTTTACCTGAAACTGGAAAACAAGCCCCACCCACAAAGTCTCCAGAAAAATCTGCCAACTGCTGAACGGAAACTGACAATTGAGTGACTTTATTCTCCGAGATGGCTGTCTAAAGCAGCAACTCTCACCACCTTGAATGCTGGATTAATTTGTGACCTCCTTTAAGGCAGCAGTAAATTGAGCTGGAAATGAAAAACCTTCACCTGTGAAAGGCTGGAAAGCATCAGGGTGATAACGTGGAAGGAACATCAAATCCAGAGTCTGTGTGATGAGAGTGAAATTGTAAGCTCATCCTGGAAAACAAAGCCTGGCGACTGCACTTTTTGCAGGTTCCGTTGTTAAACTGCAAATACCCTTTGGAATTGCAATGTTGCATCAACATCTGTTTGTGCAAGATATTTATGAACTGGAGGTCTGCCTTACTTTGCATTAGGTTTGCATCTACCTTATTTTTGAGAAAATCAACCAATGTCAAATTACGCTGTTGGCCCAAGCACATTATTACTGAGGAAGAAAACGTTGGAGAGATTTAATTCTGAGTGGCAGCACTGAATTGAAACTAGTATCCAGCAAAGCAGCTGCAGTTGACAAACTGTGAATTTACACTATCCTGTCTTCCAGACTCAATGAACCATAGAAAATGCAACTTTCCTCAATTCCAGTCTGAGGGATGGGAAATATGCATCATTAGTACTGAAATGAGCAAAGAAGACAAGGAGACAAGGTGCACTTGAAGTCTCTGGGTGATTTCATTGATGGACTCCAGCTTGTGGATGTTCAAATCATGTTTTCTGTGATTCTTCAGTGAATTCCTGTAGCTCTTTAATGCGCCTTCTGATTATGGAGTATCCTTGGCACCTGAACATATAAAAGGCTGGGCATATTATCTGAGACTACCTTATTTGTGATATTAAGAAACTTCTGGGGAATTGGAATTAAAAAGGCGACACTGAAAGCATAAAATGGGATTTAAAATATCTACAGCAAGTTCAAATATCTCTGATGTGAAGTGAAAACCATGTCGTAATCCGTGAAGTTCATGCTTTCTGACCTCAAGACATACCTGCCTTTTCACGTGTCTTCTTGTTTATATTTTCTACCCTTATGAATCTAGGCAGCACTGAAGAATTCTGCCAAATGACTACTCAATTTTAAGGCTCTTGAGTCATGTTGTTTGCTTGTTCAACAGCTTGACTAATTTGGAGGTTTTGTTTGATTTTTTTTTCCATTTTGAATAACTGTGGGAAATTTCTCCAGATGCCTGAGCTTTCTGAGATCACACCCGGCCGTTCTTCAGCAAATCCTTCCCGCATCCAGCAGAGTATCCTGGAGGATCAGGTGGAATTGTGGTGGTTCCAAGATCTTAAGCGCTCGATACTATGTTACTCAGTGGCTGTTATGCTGATCTTGGGAACGGGATTGGGGGGAATCATTTTATTGTCCACAGCTACAAGTCGAACGAGTGAATGGCGGCTGGGAGTTGGGACTGTTCTGTGTCTCCTAGCTTTAGGTATTCTCTTAAAACAGTTGCTGAGCTCTGCCATCCAAGATATGAACTGTATGAGGAACCGAACCCAGATTAACAAGCTAAGGAGTGGAGGGTTAATTGACTATTTGCTTATTTTAATTTCTGGAGTCATAATACTTATATGTGGTTATGTGCTGATAATCCTAGCAAACTCTGACCCTCGTTTTTCGGCAAGATCCTGGAGTGACATGTTAATTGCAGGCGTAGCTATCACATTGTCTGGATCTATTATTCTCCTCTTGCTCCTACTGTACAGTTTAACCTTTAAACTTTGTCCCCATATAGTAAATAGGGCTCCAGGCAGGGGAGAACTCAATATTTATGTGATATCTGCAGGCACTTCAGAGGGAAGGCGAAGAGAAGTCTCTTCCAGTACACCCAACCTGATATAAAATGGGTACTGAGCTGTTCAAGCTCAGAAATGCTCAAACAGTGAAGCGACTAGATTAGTTTGTCCCATTTTCATGGTGAATATTAACAACATGAATAATCTTTTAACAATATGAATGAATGTAGGTCAATATCTACTTGTTTGAGTCTGATCTTAAATCCTACCAGGTTGGTGGAAATTTGGCATGAATTAGAAGCAGGGATTTGATATCTGCAGATGAAAAGATTAATCCATTTATGATGACCAATTTCTATAGTCTCGCTACTCTATCTATCACAAATGGCATTCACAAAATGCACATTGGTTCCGGGACTTCAGAGAACCAAACAAAATTAATGTCAAACACAAGCACCCTTTGTTCTGGCCATGTCAGTAACAGGTACTGTTTAGCTGCCTATAATAAATGCAAATAAATGTTAAATATTTAAGAGTGGAATTTCATTGAATTCAATCCTGTCACTGGTGAATTTTTGTTATTTAATCTGTCTGATCCTTTATCAGCATTCTCATTTGATGTCACTTTTAACTGTTGCAGCATTTATTGTTTGAAGAAATGTACTTCTGTTTAGTTAGTAGTAAATATAAGTTTCAGAGACGTTACTCATTTCATTATTTTTATCAGTATGCTATTTAAAATTTTAAATTTAGATATACAGCACGGTAACAGGCTATTTTGGCCTATGAGACTGTGCCGCCCATTAACCTACACCCCCAGAAATTTTTTCAACAGTGGGAGGAAGCCAGAGCCCCTGCGGAAAACCCACGCAGACACGGAGAGAACATACAGACTCCTTACAGAAAGCGTGGAATTTGAACCCCGGTCCCGATCGCTGGCGCTGTAAAGGAATTGCGCTAACCGCTACGCCAGCCATGAAGGTTGAGGCGTTTGTATTTCTCATTCTTTATTAACAAACCACTTTTAGGGTAATGTTTACTCCTTTAATTCTTTCATTTGATGGTTTTACATCTAGTTTGAGATGAATTAACCAGCACAAAGTTCTTGCCGAGATGTCTGAGCTGATCATTAAGCTAAATTAAACTGAATTCCCCTACCTTTTCATGACCCATATCCCTCCATTGCCTGCATCTTCAGGTGTCTACCTGAAATGCCAAGTATCATATTTGCTTCCACACTACCCGTTCCAGGCTCCTGCTACTCACTATATGTAAAACAACTTGCCACGCACATCTTCTGTTAATCTCTCCTGTCTACTCTAAATACACCAATAAAATTAAACTGTAATTGACATTTTTTCCCTCTTGGTGAAAAATAACTTGGCTGTTAACCTACCTATACCTCACATAAATTTGTAAACTTTTATCAGATCATCCCTCTGAGAGAAAGCTACCCAAGTTTGAGCAAACTCACCTTATCACTCATACATTCTAATCCAGACAGCATCCTGGTAAATCTTCCATACCCCAAAGCCTCCTCATCCTTTCAATAATGGGGTGACCAGTATTGTGCACAACATTCCAAGTGCAACCAAAGTTCAACATAGCTGAAACATGACTTCCTTGCTCTTATACTCACTGCTTGGACTAATGAAGGCAACCAAGCTGTACATCGAGATTTTATCTCAGTCATGCCATTAAAATTTGTGAAGAAGGCAGAATGTGGTAATGTGGAGACTCCTGTGAAACTCCTTCCACAATCTTTGTTCATCATGAGGTGTGGCCACCTCCAACTCACAGCCCTTTCATATTCTTCACCATAGGTCAAAACTCAGTAGCTTCACTGTTGTGTAGGAAATATGGCATTTGTTTACTTGTTATCTTGCAGTGCCTTGTGTTGCCTATGTAAGTAATCCATGTGGCTGAAGCATATACTCATTCAGGTTACTGTGGGCATCAAAGGTAATTAGTTTAGTGATGAGGCAATTTCACCAAACATACAAACAGGGAGTAGCTAGGTGACCAACTGGAATGATAGAAGTTACTACCTGAGAGTGCAGGAACCATCTGTGGCCATCTCCCCACCCCACTCAGTAACAAGTACACCATTCTGGATACTGTTGGGGAGGTTGACCAATCAGGAGGAACTTTCAACAGCCATGTCTCCAGCATTGAGTCTGGTTCCAAGGTTCAGTAAGGAAGGGAGGAAAAGGGAAAGTGATTGTGATGGGGAAGTGCACCTTTCCTCAATTGATTAAAGGCAGTACTGGTACATTGCTTTTCAACATCTGTCTTCACCAAGAGTTGGTGTTCTTTCTGAGGTCAACATCCCAGTACTGAGACCCTGATTATAACAAGCATGATTCTACCCAAGCAGTCTTGATGAAGGATTCAGACCCAAAATATTGACAAATCCTTATCTCCCACGTACTGTATGTTGCTTTACCCACTGAGTTCCTCCATCAGGTTCATTTTGATTTTGCTCCAGATTCAGGCATCTGCAGTATCTTGTGTGTCCATATAACCATATAACCATTTATGGTGTAGTAACAGACCATGTCGGCCCTTCGAGTTTGCACCGGTTCACTTGAACAGCTCCACTAGCTCAACCCTCCCGCTCTCCGCCCATAACCCTCCAACCCCCTCATCTCCATGTACACATCCAACCTTCTCTTAAATGACAGAAGGGACCCTGCTGCAACTATTTCTTTTGGAAGATCATTCCATTCTGCCACCACTCGCTGAGTGAAAAAGCCACCTCTAATATTTCTCCTAAAGTTTTCCCTCCTTACCCTTAACTCATGTCCTCTTGTTCAAACCTCCACTGCCTTCAGGGGAAAGAATCTGTTTATGTCTAGTCTGTCTATTCCTTTCATAATTTTAAATACCTCTATCAAGACCCCTCTCAGTCGTCAACATTCCAATGAATAAAGTCCCAATCTCCTTAATCTCTCCCTGTAATCCAGATGTTGTAAACCAGGCAACATCCTTGTAAATCTTCTCTGCACCCTCTCCACTTAGCTATATCTTTTCTATAATTTGGAGAGCAGAACTGAGCACAGTACTCCAAACCATGCCTCACCAGCCTTAAACAGCCATAGCATCACCTCCCAGCTCCTATACTCTATACTATGATTTATGAAGGCAAGCATACCATATGCCTTCTTAACCACCCTGTCTACATGGGAATCCATCTTCAGTGAACTCTGTACCATAACCCCCAGGTCCCTCTTCTCCTCTGCGTGCCTCAGTGCCCTCCCCTTAACTGTATATGTCCTATTCTAGTTATTTTTACCGAAATGCAACACCTCACACTTGTCTACATTGAATTCCATCTGCCATCTTTCAGCTCACTCTTCCAAACAAATCAAATCCTTCTGTAATCCAAGAAAACCTACCTCACTATCCACCACTCCCCCTATTTTTGTATCATCCACATATTTGCTTACCCAGTTGACCACACCCTCCTCTAAATCATTAATATAAATGATAAACAAGGGACCCAGCACCGATCCCTGAGGCACTCCACTTGTCACAGGCTTCCAACCTGACAGACAGTTGTCCACCACGACTCTCTGTTGTCTATCTCCCAGCCACCTCTAAACCCATGTCACATCTCTCTACTAATTCCTAGTGACTGAACCTTCCTTATTAACCTTCCATGTGGAACCTTATCAAAAGCCTTACTAAAATCCAAATAGATCACATCCACCGCTCTACCTTCATCCACTTTTTTTGTCACTTCTTCAAAAAACTCAACAAGGTTCGTCAAACATGACTTTCCTTTTACAAACCCATGCTGGATGCCCCTAATCAATCCCTGTCTATCCAGATATGCATATATACTATCTCAAAGAATACCCTCCATAACCTTCCCCACCACCGAATTAAAACTTACTGGCCTATAATTACTTGGCCTACACCACTGCCTTTTTTAAACAATGGAACTACATTCACAACCCTCCAATCCTGTGGTACCACCCCCATCTCCAGTGATCTTTGAAAAATCACTGTCAGTACCCCCACTATTTGCTCCCTGACTTCCTTAAAGTCCTTTCGGCCTTACTGGAACATAAAGATCCTGTACAGGCACACAATCCTTTATCTGGGCATCTAAAATCCGGAAAGCTCCAAAATCTGGCAAGTGGGGACTAGTGGTTGGGGGAGGCAGCCGAGGGACCGGCGCTTGGGGGAGGTGGCCGGGCGGCCGAGGGACTGGTGGTTGGGGAGACTGTCGGGCGGCCGAGGGTCTGGCGGTTGGAGGAGACAGCCGAGACACCAGTGGTTGAGGGAGGCGGCTGGGTGACTGGAATAGTGTGGGGGTGGATACGGCAACACAATTCGGGTGGGCTTTCCGAAATCCGGAAAAATCCAAAATTTAGAACACACTGTAACCCAAGGGTTCTGGATAAAGGATTGTGTACCTGTACTCTCAAAATCTCATCCCTAAATGCCATGTTATGTCCTCGGTTGTACCATCAGAGGTCTTAATAAACACTCAGAGAAGCTTGTAAGTTTACAGCACATACCTTTACTACATCTCAGGCTGCTGGACATGGACATACTGGGAGTATCCCAACCAGAAGCCGTGGATGAATCAAAAGATTTCCAAACTGCTGAGGCCAAGATCAATGGTGTTTAAGGCTGGTGATCCAGATCTTCATAGGAAGCCAGGTTTGGAGTACTATGCTCAGTTCTGCTCTCCAAATTATAGAAAGGATATAGATAAGGTGGAGAGGGTGCAGAGAAAGTTTACAAGGATGTTGCCTGGCTTACAGCATCTGGATTACAGGGAGAAATGAAGGAGACTGGGACTTTATTCATTGGAACATAGACGACTGAGAGGGGACTTGATAGAGGTATTTAAAATTATGAAAGGAGTAGATAGACTAGACATAAATAGACTCTTTCCCCTGAGTGCAGGGGAGGCTGAAACAAGAGGCCATGAGTTAAGGGTAAGGGGGCAACACTTTAGGTGAAATATTAGAGGTGGCTTTTTCACTCAGCGAGTGGTGGCAGAATGGAATGATCTTCCGAATGAGATAGTTGCGGCAGGGTCCATTCTGTCATTTAAGAGAAGGTTGGATGTGTACGTGGAGGAGAGGGGGGTTGGAGGGTTATTGGCGGAGAGCGGGAGGTTTGAGCTAGTGGAGTTGTTCTAGTGAACCGGTGAGGACTCAAAAGGCCGACATGGCCTGTTTCTGCTCCGTAAATGGTTATATGTCCTTTGAGTGTTCTATTTCAACAATGGCTGTTACCTTCTCTGGCTTGGCCTGACCCCTTCAGGTGTGTACACCATTCTGAAGAACTGGGACTCCTCCACCTTAATGATGCATTTGTCTGCATTGGGTTTGATGCCGGCCCTTCTTGTTCTCTCCATGGCCTCATGGAGGTGGAGATCGTGGGTTTTCCCATCTCTGCCAAAAATCTGGATGTCATCTGCAATGCCGACAGCGCCTGTAGGTTTCATCTATCTTTTGCTGGAAGATGTCTTGGCTCACCTTTGATTATAATCAGTCAGTTACATTGGATTGGTCGTTTCATTCACATGCCTAACACCTGAAGCCTATAATAGCCACACTATTTTGAGCTCTGAGATGGGAAGAGATTATCAGGGTTCAAAGAAAAGATTTCAGCATATGTTTAAATTCTCCATGAAGAAATTCAGCACCCCCATGGCTCATTGGGAACTAGAAGAAGAAGGCACAGTCAGGAAGATGCTGCTGAGTCCAAGACCATGAATTGGAGTGTGCTCCTTGGAGTTGACACATGAACTTCATTGTCAGCCGCCTCCAGTTCCATCTGTAGAACAGATAGCAAATCTCACATTCGTCTCTGAATCAGGAACCTCTGTGGAAAGCAATGGGGTAGGTCAACAAGCCCTTTCAGAAAGGTAGGATCAAATTGATTGGGATATTTATCCAATGTTCAACCTATTATATTGGAGGATTTTGTGTTTTTTTTTATCTCCATGCAGAATTGGAATATGGTTTATTGTCATGAATATCTGTCATGAAATGTATTGTTTTGTGGAGCAGTATTGTGCAGAACAAAATTACTATAAATTACAGTTCTATAAATACAAGATTTAAAAATAAATAGTTAGTGCAAAAAAGAGTAAAAGTGAGGTAGGTTCATTGTCTGTTCAGAAATCTGATAGTGGAGGGGAAGAAGCTGTTTTTGTAATGTTGAGTATGTGTCTTGAGGTTCCTGTACCTCCTTTCTGATGGTAGCAGTGAGACACAGGCATGGCCTGGGTGGTGAGGCTCCTTGATGATAGAAGCTGCTTTCTTGAGACACCACCTCTTAAATATGTCCTTAATAGAATGAGGATGAATGCCCATGGCAGAGCTTACAACCCTCTGGAGCTTTTTTCCTGTCCTCTGCGTTAGCACCTCCATACCAGACAGTGATGCAACCAGTCAGAATGCTGTCCTCATTGCACCTGTAGAAATTTGCAAGAGGTTTTGGTGATATACCAAATCACTTCAAACTCGTAATGAGATATAGTTGCTGAGCAATCTTCATAATTGCATCGATATGATGACCCCTGGATAGGTCTTCAGGGATGATGACACCCAGGAATTTGAAGTTTCTTACCCTCTCCACAGCTGACCCCTCGATGAGGACTGTTTTGAGTTCTCCTGGCTTCCCCTTCCCGAAGACCACAATTTCTTCGTTTTACTGACGTTGAGTGCAAGGTTGTTGTTGTGACACTACCCAACTAGCTCAGTGCTGTCTATTTGCCATCTGTGTTAAAGAGGATGCAATATTTGTTCCAGAATTTTGTGCTGCATTATTGCTGTGGGGATCCTGTGAAAATTACCTGCCTCACAACAGCGACCATTCATCAGATGAATTCAAGTACCTTTGAAACACAGTGATAAACTATAATAGTTTGTTCTTTCTTTTGCTATCTGCTTATATTTTTATTTCATGATTGAATTCTTACAAACATTCTTCACATTGCTTCTACCTTTCCATATCATGTTTTTTTTCTCCTTTGGCCACGGACAGCACAGTTGACGTAGCAGTTAGCGCAACGCTTTTACAGCGTCAGCGTTCAGGACCGGGGTTTCAATCCTGCGGTGTCTGTAAGGAGTTTGTACATTCTCCCATTGACTTTTCCCTGGGGTCTCTGGTTTCCTCCCACCATTCAAATCATACCGGGGGCTGTAGGTTAATTGGGCAGCATGGACTCATGGGCCGAAATGGCCTGTTAATGTGCTTTATGTATAAATTTTTAAAAATTAAAAATGATACTCTGTCGTTTTTCATGCAGACCCATTTAAGTTTGTTTCGTTTTAATTGATTTATGAGAGGAATTCCTTTGCTCTGATTAACTGTCTTGTCTTTGAAGAACATATCAGGAATTAATTGCAAAATATTTAAAAGGCCATTCCCAGCTTCCTTTTATCCAATCCGAATGAGGTGTTCAATATCATCCACCAAAATACCATAGCTTACCCTAGTAGGAGATGTAAATCTTGGGAGTAGCCTTACTGATCTCCACTATGTGAACCAAACTGGAGAGATATTCAAGAGAAAATATCACATGGTTTTGGCAAAGATCTTCACATTAAAATCACCTTATGCTGATTAATCTTGGTCCATGATTCAATTTGTCATCTCTGGTTGGGTCATCTCTAGGTCTATCCCTTTTCTACCATAATCAGCCCAATCCAAGATTCTTGCTGCTAACTTTCCAGCAGTAACAACCACCTTCTATTCCAATTCAGAAAGGAACAGACTCCATATTATTCATTTGGACTAATCCAAAGATGGCCTGTTTTTACCTTTTTCATTTTTTTTAACAAATCACAGCACAGTACAGGCCCATGATGCAAACCTACTATGTTGTCCATTTAACCCATCCCAGCCTCACACTTATAACCCTCCATTTTTCTTATATCCCTATGAACCTTTTAAATGTCTCTATTGTACCAGCCTCTACCACCATCCCTTGCAATGGATTAGAGACACCCACCACTCTGTTTAACAGAAAAACCTACCTCTGTGATCTCCCTAAACTTTCCTCCACTTGCCTTAAACAGATGCCCTCAGGGACTCCCTGTTTTTTATAAAACTGAAGAACGAAAGTGATCAAAGAAAAAAGAAATTACATATGTTTTTGCTGAAGGTACACATGACCTTCCTTCTGGATTACCCTACAACAGTAAATTTGTGGGGTTCGGAAAATACTCCTTGAGTACAGAGCCACACAGCTGCCATATTCTTATCATCTTGCACATGAGTATTGACTATCTAGGTTATCTTTTTTGTTGTACCTATGGAGAAAAGAATTAAGTTTGGCATTTATGGTGCAGCCAGAAGGGGTTATTAAAGTAAAGGAGACCAAGTGCCTTTCGTGTGGAAAACTTTAATCGGCATTTTGTAGTTTATTTGTTTCATTTATAGAATCTTAAAGAATTAAGTTATAAGAATATTTAAAGAACAATTGATTTTCACACATACAAATATCACACACTTCCACTTTCAAAACAAACTTTGCAAACTTTTGGATTTCACCCAGTATTTTTGGTTATTTATGAAAAATACCAAGGAATCTTGTGACCCAGAAGTGTTTGGGGTTTTAACTCCTCTCCAAGTTGGCTGAAGGGGAGGTGGGGGGGGGGGGTGTTATTTTCTTTTCTTCTTTCTTTTCTATATATAAAAAATAACATTCATGTTTATGGTTTATTGTTGTATATGTCATATATTATTTGTTTTTTGAATGAATAGATAAAGTTTAAAAAAAAACAGAAAACTCCTCTCCACACAGTGCTGGAGCTGTGCAATTGCCACCTTTGTCTAAAAGTGATGCTTGCCACATCATTTCTCAGGCTTTCTCCTGGAACAAGAAGAACTAGCAGAGGTATTAGACCAGGAAATGATTTGATGGGACAGACATAAAAGGTCAATGCCATGTTGGGGAATGAGAGAATCAAGCCCACAACGGTGAACTAGTCATAAATGAATCCAATGGAAAATTGAGGAGAGATCTTATTTAGATTGAGAAACTCAATATTGTAGCAAATTATTATTTTCCTTTAATTTAATTTAATTTACAGATACAACACGGTAACAGGATCTTCCAGCCCATGAACCCATGCTGACCAAATACCATTTTGTTTTGGAGAGTGGGAGGAAACCCACATAATCATACAGAGAACATACAAACTCCTTACAAACAGTGCCAGATTCTAACCAGGGTCACAGATGTTGTGTGTGAAATGATTCAAAGTGAAGGGAAAGAGGAGAATGGAATTTAAAAAAAAAGGAATAAAAAGACAAAGAGGGTGGTAGGAAACTTGCATAGGGCAGTAACCCAGGATAACGCATTTGGGCTGAATGATCTGGCTCTAGGCAACTGCATTCTGTGCAACATGACACTACTCAGCAACAGGTAAGACAAGGTCATGGGTAGTTGATAGGTTCAGGTCACCGTAGTCAAAACACAGAAATGCAGGAAGAACTCAGCCAGCCTCGAAGGGAGCTAAAGATATATTATTGATGATTTGAGCCAAAGCCCTTCTTCGAGGTATCCATAAAAAACAGGCAGGTGTCTGAATTAAAGGTTGGGGAGAGAAAGGGGGAAGATTGGGGGGGGGGGTGGGGGGAGACTGTAATGCGCTCTGCCCTGCAATCTGACCAACTCTCAGGCACAGCATTATCTGAGCTGTACCCAGGTATATCAACACCTTCACTCTCCAGGGGGCCTGTGCATTTTAATTGTCAAGAGAACATATGGCAGAAACCTTCCCTCCCTCCCCTAGACTGAAAATATTCCATTCAAAGATTTAATAGGGCCAGAATACTTCAAAAGCAGAGTTGATGTGCTTTGGAATGAATTCAGCTCTCCTGCACTTGAATTGTGGCTTTCACAGCTCCAATCATCCTGAAGCCCTTCACAACCTATGAGGTACTTACGAAGTATAGACACAGCTGTAAGGTGGGAAACACAGCTGCAAGGTTGAACAAAAGCTTTCACAAACAGCAGTGAACTAACTTCATAATTTTGATTTAGAGGTAAATATAGGTAGGAACACTGGGGGACAGAGTTCCTCTGGCTCAAAATAATACCCTGGAATAGTAACCTCTTCCTGAGGGGATAGGTTGGTTTAATGTCATTCTGCAAACAGTATTGAGGCATTTGCTCACTCAATGAAATGGGATCTAAGCCCCAATCTTCCGAACCAGTGACAAGTGCCGTGGAGTGAACTCCACCCAACACCAATGGACAAATGCTTCAGCTTTCTCTACGAGGCACTGCTCAGTGGGACTAACACCATTGCATGTTCAGTCCTTAGAAGTTAAATCTTTTGTCATTTTCAATGAATAATAATCATGCAGCAAAACAGCCCCTTCAGCCCAAATTGCCCATGTGGACCAAATTACCCACCAGAGTTTGTCCCATTTGCCTGTGTTCAGCTGATATCCCTGAAATCAGTAGTTCTCAACCTTTTTCTTTCCACTCACATACTACTTTAAGTAATCCCTATGTCATAAGTGCTCTGTGATTAGTAAAGGATTGCTTCAGGTAATATGTGAGTGGGAAGGGAAAGTTGAGAATCACTGCTCTAGACCTAATTGTTACTATATGTAACCATATAACCATTTATGGAGTGGAAACAGGCCATGTCGGCCTTTCAAGTCCGCACCAGTTCACTAGAACAACTCCACTAGCTCAAACCTCTGGCTCACTGCCAATAACCCTCCAACCCCCTCACCTCCATGTATACATCCAACCTTCTCTGAAATGACAGAAGGGACCCTGACGCAACTATTTCATTCAGAAATTCATTCCATTCTGCCACCACTTGCTGAGTGAAAAAGCCACCTCTAATATTTCTCCTAAAGTTTTCCCCCCTAACCCTAAACACATGGCCTCTTGTTCCAACCTCCCCTGCCCTCAGGAGAAAGAATCTGTTTATGTCTAGTCTATCTATTCCTTTCATAATTTTAAATACCTCTAACAAATCCCCTCTCAATCGTCTACGTTCCAATGAATAAAGTCCCAGTCTCCTTAATCTCTCCCTGTAATCCAGATTCTGTAAGTCAGGCAACATCCTTGTAAACCTTCTCTGCACCCTCTCCACCTTATCTATATCCTTTCTATAATTTGGAGGTCAGATCTGAGCACAGTACTCCAAACCTGGCCTCACCAATGCCTTAAAGAGCTGCAGCATTACCTCCCAGCTCCTATACTCTATACTATGAAGGCGAGCATACCATATGCATACTTAACCACTCTGTCTACATGGGAATCCATCTTCAGTGGACTCTGTACCATAACCCCAAGGTCCCTCTGCTCCTCTCTGCTTCAATGCCCTCCCCTTAACTGTATATGTTCTTTCTTTCTTTGGCTTGGCTTCGCGGACGAAGATTTATGGAGGGGGTAAAATGTCCACGTCAGCTGCAGGCTCGTTTGTGGCTGACAAGTCCGATGCGGGACAGGCAGACACGGTTGCAGCGGTTGCAGGGGAAAATTGGTTGGTTGGGGTTGGGTGTTGGGTTTTTCCTCCTTTGCCTTTTGTCAGTGAGGTGGGCTCTGCGGTCTTCTTCAAAGGAGGTTGCTGCCCGCCAAACTGTGAGGCGCCAAGATGCACGGTTTGAGGCGTTATCAGCCCACTGGCGGTGGTCAATGTGGCAGGCACCAAGAGATTTCTTTAGGCAGTCCTTGTACCTTTTCTTTGGTGCACCTCTGTCACGGTGGCCAGTGGAGAGCTCGCCATATAACACGATCTTGGGAAGGCGATGGTCCTCCATTCTGGAGACGTGACCCATCCAGCGCAGCTGGATCTTCAGCAGCGTGGACTCGATGCTGTCGACCTCTGCCATCTCGAGTACTTCGACGTTAGGGATGAAAGCGCTCCAATGGATGTTGAGGATGGAGCGGAGACAACGCTGGTGGAAGCGTTCTAGGAGCCGTAGGTGGTGCCGGTAGAGGACCCATGATTCGGAGCCGAACAGGAGTGTGGGTATGACAACGGCTCTGTATACGCTTATCTTTGTGAGGTTTTTCAGTTGGTTGTTTTTCCAGACTCTTTTGTGTAGTCTTCCAAAGGCGCTATTTGCCTTGGCGAGTCTGTTGTCTATCTCATTGTCGATCCTTGCATCTGATGAAATGGTGCAGCCGAGATAGGTAAACTGGTTGACCGTTTTGAGTTTTGTGTGCCCGATGGAGATGTGGGGGGGCTGGTAGTCATGCTGGGGAGCTGGCTGATGGAGGACCTTAGTTTTCTTCAGGATGACTTCCAGGCCAAACATTTTGGCAGTTTCCGCAAAGCAGGACGTCAAGCGCTGAAGAGCTGGCTCTGAATGGGCAACTAAAGTGGCATCGTCTGCAAAGAGTAGTTCACCGACAAGTTTCTCTTGTGTCTTGGTGTGAGCTTGCAGGTGCCTCAGATTGAAGAGACTGCCATCCGTGCGGTACCGGATGTAAACAGCGTCTTCATTGTTGGGGTCTTTCATGGCTTGGTTCAGCATCATGCTGAAGAAGATTGAAAAGAGGGTTGGTGCGAGAACACAGCCTTGCTTCACGCCATTGTTAATGGAGAAGGGTTCAGAGAGCTCATTGCTGTATTTGACCCGACCTTGTTGGTTTTCGTGCAGTTGGATAATCATGTTGAAGAACTTTGGGGGACATCCGATGCGCCCTAGTATTTGCCAAAGCCCTTTCCTGCTCACGGTGTCGAAGGCTTTGGTGAGGTCAACAAAGGTGATGTAGAGTCCTTTGTTTTGTTTTGTTCTATTCTGGTTATTTTTTACTGAAATGCAGCACCTTGCACTTGTCTACATTGAATTCCATCTGCCATCTTTCAGCCCACTCTTCCAAACAAACCAAATCCTTCTGTAATCCAAGAAAATCTACCTCACTATCCACCACTCCTCATATTTTTGTATCATCCACATATTTGCTTACCCAGTTGACCACACCCTCCTCTAAATCATTAATATAAATGATAAACAACAAGGGACCCAGAACCGATCCCTGAGGCACCCCGCTTGTCACAGGCTTCCAACCTGACAGTGTCTATCTCCCAGCCACCTTGGAACCCATGTCACAACCTCTCTACTAATTCCTAGTGACTGAACCTTCCTTATTAACCTTCCATGCAGAATCTTATCAAAATCCTTACTAAAATCCAAATAGATCACATCAACTGCTCTACCTTCATCCACCTTTTTTGTCACTTCCTCAAAAAACTCAACAAGGTTCACTTTCCTTTTACAAACCCATGCTGGGTCCCCCTAATCAATCCCTGCCTATCCAGATATGCGTATATACTATCTCGAAAAATACCCTCCATAACCTTCCCCACCACCGAATTCAAACTTACTGGCCAATAATTACTTGGCCTACACCTACTGCCTTTTTTGAACATTGGAACTACATTTGCAACCCTCTAATCCTGTGGTACCACCCCCTCCTCCAGTGATCTTTGAAAAATCACTGTCAGTGCCCCCGCTATTTGTTATCTGACCTCCCTTAAAGTCCTGGGAAAAATCCCATTAGAACCAGTAGACTTATCCATCTTAATTGACCTTAGAAGCTCCAAATCCCTGGCTTTACTAATCCGTATCCTTTCCATAACTAAGCCCTTTGCCTCTCTTATCTCGTATAGCCCAATGTCCTTTTCCCTCGTGAATATGGACGAGAAAAAATTGTTCAATATTTCTCCCATCTCATATGGTTCCTGACATTGTTCACCGGTTCCATCATCCAGTGGACTTTTCTATCCTTAACCCTTCTTTTACTCTTCACATATCTGTAAAAACCCTTAGGATTCACCTTCGCCTTATTAGATATGGACACCTCATACTTCTTTTTGCCTTTCTAATTTTCCTTTTAAGGTTCTTCCTGCAATCTAAGTAATGACCATACATCTCCTCAATCTCTTGTTTTTTTTTATATTTGGCATAGGCTTCCCTCTTGTCCTGAACGAACTTCTTAATTTCACCAGAAAACCACAGCTCCCTCAAACCTTTAGTCTTCCCTTTCAGCCTGACTGGAAGATAAAGATCCTGTACTCTCAAAATCTCACCCCTAAATGCCCCCCAAATTTCCTCTACATCCTTTCCGGCAAAAAGATTTGCCCACAAAACTCTGCAAATCCCTTCTCATTTCTCCAAATATTGCCTTCCCCCACTCGAAGACCTTCAACCTTGGACCCGACCTATCCCTTTCCATCATTAAGCTAAAGCTAATGGACCCATGATCACTGGATCCGAAGTTCTCTCCAACGCTTACCTCCATCACCTGCCCCATTGCATTCCCAAACAACAGATGTCCTCTGGCCACTGCTCCCCCTCTAGTTGGCGTCTCAACATATTGCTGCAAAAAGCAATCCAGAACACAATGCATAAATACTAAGCCATCCTGCCCTTTTATTGACTGCGTTTCCTGATCTATGTTTGGAAAATTGAAATCCCCAGCCAACACCATCCTATTTCTCCTGCAGATCTCACCTATTTCCTTGTACATTTGCTCTTCTAGTTCCCTTTCCCCATTTGGAGGCCTATAATATATCCCCATAATAGTAACCTCACCCTTCATATTTTTCAGCTCTACCCACACTGCCTCCCTTGACGAGCCCTCCAGTCTATCTTGCCTCAGCACTGCTGTAATAACCTCCCTGCCACACCTCCCCCTCTTAATCCACCAACTCTATCACATCTAAAGCAGCGAAATCCTGGAACATTCAACTGCCAATCACAACTTACCTTCAACCACATCTCGCTAATGGCCACAACATCATAATGCCACATGTCATATGGGGGTGGAGCGGTAAGGCTGGGTTAACAATAAAACAAGCTGGAGAATCCACAAAACATACATGCTCCACAGAGCTTTTGGACATCTTTCTTATGTTTCTCTTCCACTAAATGCTCTCCCTCACTCACTCGACATGGATGTCATTCATCTGCTTCTCCCAGCTCTAGTTTAACCCCTTTCACACTGCCAACCCTCCAAAAAGCCGAGTAAATGACCCGGGTAAGCCGTTCACACTGGGCCATGAATTACCTGGTTCATGTGGCTAGCTCATATCCAATGAGGCCCAACATCCAGTGGTCACACCTCGAAGAGCTGATTGCCCGTTCACACTGCAATCTACCAGATACCAAGTCAAATCTGAGTTGACTCGGCCGGGCTCTGAAACAGCCCCCCACCAAGAGTCAGAGACGGTTAAGTTTTACCCAGTTGGGACCTTTTACACTGCCATATTGCCTGCTACGGATCCGCGAAATTGCCTGGTTGAGCCCATTTTATTTGGTAGTGGAAAAGGGGCTATATAACTCATCAATACCCTTTTGTAGGCACAGGTTTATTCGGAATGTAGAATATAGGAGTTTCTGAGATTATTTGTCATTCTTCCTTATTGATAATTGCATTTTGCTTGCTTCAGTGATCTATACGATAGGTTTTCATTGGGGAAGTCACAATAAGTCTACTACACAAAGGCAAGGAAAGTCCGGGAAGATCCTGGACCTAGCATATCCAGCCCTGCTTCAGAGACAGCAGAAGATGATGAAAGGATGGTGGCTTTGCATTGACAACCCACTCAGTGCATTCCAATAGCTGTCAGGGAGCTTGTCTGGAGGTAGGGGGCACTTCCACTCACACCAGGTTATCATGTTGATTAATTTGGTGAAATATAATCAACATACAATGTTGTTGATTACTTTCAAGCTAAGTAATGACCATTCCAAGCAGTGTGGAAAGTAACAGAGTATACAGGCATTAGCATGATGGAAACTACAATTGTTGCCTCAAAATCCAGGTTCCAGATGTTCCCCAGTAATATTTGTTCCATCACATCTGGCTGTGACATTTCCCATTTATCATTCATATACTGAATTATTTATAATACAGAAGGAAGATATCCCATCATTTTTGTGTTAAAAGCAAACGGAATCTATTTGCTTTGCTTTATTCCTGGCATAAAATCTTAAGAGATTTATCACACAGAACACCTTTTGCTCATCTTGTCTACACCTTTAAACAAGGACTATTTAGATAAGTCACACTTTTAGAGAATTAGCCAGCTGCATTGTTGATTATCTTAAATGTAAATGTAAAGATACTGCACATAGCATGCACTTTCAGCCCACGCTGCCAAATGACACCCAATTGACCTACACTACAAACCCCCCCCACCATCCTGGTACATTTTGAACCCATCTGGGTACCTTTTAAATATGACAGTGATAAGGACGACCAAGTCATTGGGAATGGGCGGTTGGTTGTTGGGATTAATAAGAAAAGGAGGGCATGTGAAGAAGTACTGCCCAGAAGCTCGGCTTTTTTGACATGCATTTGAGAGATGGAGTCCTGTATTTCCTGGTTCCAGTGAAGGAGATTTTAATGAACTGATTTTAATGGCCCACAGCAGTCACTTCCTACTCTACTCATTAGGCCATATGTTGGTCTGACAGTTAACCAGACAGTGCCATCTCTGTTCAGGATAATAGAGCCTTACTGGCAACTGTGACAGCTTCCCTGCAGACTAAGGTTTCTGATGGTCCAGGTTCTGGCTTGCAACCTTCTTCTTGAGGAGGAAAGCAAGCGGCCAGCCTGTGCTCCTGTAAAGATGCCATTGGTAGGCTGGCATCCTGCAGATTCTGGAAGAATGGGCTAATTGTTGGCTGATCAGCTCAACAAAAACTGGGAGTCACAGAGCCATACAGCACAGAACAAGTCCTTTGCCCTAACTCATTCATTCTAACCAAGTGGTTTCTGGGCTTGTCCATTTGCCTGCATTTGGATCATGTCCTTTGAAATTCTTCCTATCCATATCGATCTTCCCAAATGTCTTTTGAATATCAAAATTGTACCACTCCTTTAGCTCCCTCTGGCAGTTCATTCCTTATATGGACTACGCTTGAGTGAAAAGATATGCCCCTCAGGTCCCATTAAGTATCTCCTCTAGTTCTCAAATCATCTACTCTTGGAGAAAAGTAAATGAGGATTCACCTTACCCAAACTCCCCTTGATTTTGTGAACCTCTTTCATATCATCCCTCAGCCTCCTTCACTCCAGGGAATATAGAACCAGCCTACCCATCTTTTCCCATCAGCTCAAGTCCTCCAGTCCCTGGAGCATCCTAGTGAATCTCTTCTGCTTCCTTTCCAACTTATTGACAAGTCATTTGACATTGACAAATGGTGCCGAAATATCATCACCGGGCTCTCTAACTTTTTGCAGGTATAAACTCAGTGATAAACAACATTATGCTGTTTAGTAAATAACAGATTGAGCACTAAACTGGTGAAATTGTTGGGTTAAGGTTCACTGGACACCATAATTTCAAGTTGCATCCAAAATTGTGAATGATTTGTGAATTGCTGGAGCACAAAGTCAATCAGTGCAAGAGAGGCAAATCTCCAGGTAACTAAGAGAAATTTGCTTGTTCCCCTCCCTCACCACTCCCATCACAGTGGTTCACACTGAATTATTTGTCATTTCAACGTGAAGATATGCAGAAAATGTATTGAAATGATAGCAATGTGTGATTCAAGACATTTATAAGAATAGTGTTCAGAGGAGGAGGAGGAGCAAGGTGAGAGTGAGGAGGAAGGTAATAAATTCTGTTCCTTACCAGGGCTCGGGCCTAGTCAGTTCGAGCACCAAGTTGGAGGAGGCAGCAACCAGTGCTCAGGCAGAGTTCAGAGGAGGAGGAGGAGGAGCAAGGTGAGAGTGACGGGGTTAATTGATCAAGGGCCAATAAAAGGAGGGTAAAGCAAAGGAGCGGCCCAGTGAGTGTGGCCTGGTGAAGGAGTGGAGCTTTGAGAATTTAGCTCGAGAGGCCTGGTGAAGGAGTGGGGCTTCGAGACTTTAGCTCAAGAGGCTTCGGTGAGCAGAGGCTAAAGTCGAGCATATCTGGATTAAAGACTGAATATTTGTCACATATTATAGTTTTTTTTTCTCTTTCTTCTTTGAGGGGGAGAGAGAAGGGATGAGTGTAAGAGCAGTTTGCTGTTCTTAGTGTCAAATGTGGGAGTTCCTGGAAACTTCTAGCCGCCAGGACATCCACATTTGCACTAGGTGTGCTGAGCTGCAGTGTCTCAGGGACCATGTTAGGGAACTGGAGCTTCAGCTCGATGACCTAGCTCTGGTCAGGGAGAATGAGGACGTTATAGATAGGAGTTATAGCCAGGTGGTCACACCAGGGCCACGGGAGGAGGATCAGTGGGTTACAGTTAGAAAGGGGAAAGGGAAGAGACAGGTTCAAGAGATGGCCCCTGTGGTTGTAGCCCTCAACAATAGGTACGCCTCCTTAAGTATTGTTGGTGGGGGGGAGATAGTCAGGCTGGGGAAAGCATCCGTGGCTGTGCCTCTGGCACGAGGTCAGCCTCTGTAGCCCAGAAAGGTAGGGAAAGAAGAGGACAATAGTTATAGGGGATTCAATGGTCAGGAGGACAGAAAGGGGATTCTGTGAATGTGATAAATACAATGGTGGTTTGCCTCCCTGGTGTCAGGGACCAGGATGTAGCTTCTCATGTCTAAGACATCCTAAGGGGGGAGGGCAATGAGCCAGAGGTCGTGGTATATCTTGGTACCAATGACATAGGGAGGAAGAGTGAAGTAGTCCTAAAAAATGAATTAGGTAGGGAGCTAAGAAGAAGGACCACAACGGAAGTAATCTCTGGATTATGTCCTGTGCACACAATAGTGAAGGCAAGAACAGTATCAGGCGAAGGATGGATGTGTGGCTGAAGGGGTGGAGTAAGGGGCAAGGATTTGAGTTCTTGGATCACCAGGATCTTTTTTGGGGGAGGTGAGACCTATACCAAACAGATGGGTTGCATCTGAATCCCAGAGGGACCAGGATCCTGGTGGGAGCATTTGCTAGGGCTACTAAGGGGGCTTTAAACTAGTACGGTTGAGGGAAGGGGTCCATATAAATGAGAACAGCAAAGAGGTTTGTCCGCAAATAGAGAAGGCGTGTAGACAAAGTTTGGGGGTGAAAAGACAGGTGATTGAGAAGGAAAAGGATCAGTGCCGTGATGGAGGGGGGAATGAATGTAATAAATAATAGAGTTGTTCGTAAAGATGGGGACAAGCAGAGATAAGATGTGGGAAATCTCTGAAATGCATTTACTTTAATGCTAGAAATATTGCAAGGAAGGTGGACGAGCTGAAGGTGTGGATAGACACTTGGCAGTATGACATGGTTGCAAGAGGGTTGTGACTGGCAGATAAATATTCCGGGATTTCGCTGCTTTAGGTGTGATAGAATTTGAGGGGTAAGGGGGGTGGGGGTGGTGTGGCATTCTTTGACAGGGAAAATATTACAGCAGTGCTGATGCGAGATAGATTGGAGGGCTCATCAAGAGAGGCGGTATGGGTGGAATTAAGAAATGGAAAAGGAGAAGTTACAATTATAGGGGTGTATTATAGACCAAGTAGTGGGGAGCAAGAAATAGAGGAGCAAATGTGTAAGGAAATAACAGAGATTTGTAATAAGCACAGGATTGTGTAAGTAGGGGATTTTAATTTTCCTAATATAGACTGGGAAACACATTCTGTGAAGGGGGTGGATGGATTAGAATTTGTAAAATGTGTGCAGGATAGTTTTTGGCAGCAATACTTTGAGGTACCCACTAGAGAAGGGGCAGTGTTGGATCTACTGTTGGGGAATGAGGTAGGGCAGGTGTGTGTTGGGGAGCACTTCGGATTCAGTGATCATGGTACCATTAGTTTCAATATAATTATGGAAAGGGATAGATCTTGTTGTTACAAGCCCAAAGGACCCCAAAACCCAGGAGCAATAGACATTCACCAAAACAAGTGGCTTTCAAAACATGTTATTTTTAATCAACTTCAAACATGAAAATAGAATCAAACTTTAACTTAACTCTATTCTTATACTATACTCTATACTAACCCAAATTACCCCCTTCTAATTCAAAGCACACATGTATATAATGTGTGTGTAAATTCAAGAAAAGTTCTTTGGTTCACAGTTCAATCTCACTTCTCCTTCTTCCAAGTTCTCTGGTTGCAGGCAATCACCATACTGTGCACAGAATTTAACATGTATAAAGTTCACCAGGTTTGGTGCTTGAAAGGTAAATTTTTACCACTCAGGAAGGTTCTTGTAGGGTTTGCAGAGAGAGATATTTGTTACTCTAGAACTTCCACAAGTGAGGTACCACCACTAGTCACCTCAGGGTCTCGCTGATGAAACTTGCCCCATCAGTGTCTTCTAGATGGTAACCTCTTTCTTCAAGCTACCACAGAGTTCCATTCCTTCCTCTATTTCAAGAGAAACATCAGACAGATAGCACTTCTAGCCATCTACAGCTCTGGAACTTGCTTTCATCAGTTTTCCCTGGATTGCACTTTTCAGTTATTTGAAAGTGTCCCACACACGGACTGACTGACTGACTGAGCTGTTAACTCAACTCTCTCTCTCTCTCTCTCTCTCTCTCTCTTCCAACTCAAACTCCAAAGAGAACTTGTGACTCATGTCTTGCAAAACCCCCCACCTTCTCCAGCAAACAACAGGAGTTCTTTCTTCTTTTCAAGTTGTTATCTTAGATAAACAAAATCCAGGAGTGACCTTTCTATAAGCACTTTTCAGAAAGGGTACTGATTGACAGCATGACTTCAGCAAGACAATAGTCAAGCATTTCATGATGTCAGTTGAATTAACAACTACTTGTGAAAGGTGCTTACATTCCCCAGGGATCCTGCAATGTGAATTCTTCAGTCTTTCAAATAAGATGTTTTAAAATGTGTGAATGTATGTGACTTACTCTAAATCTTATAAATTCTCTCCAAATATTATTGTCAAAAGATTAAGGTTTTTGAGTGGGGGGGACCCCAGATTTGAAGAAATGAGAGGGGATTTGCAAGGAATGGTTTGGGTTGATTTGTTTTATGGGAAGGAGGTAGAGGAGAATTGGAGGTCTTTTAAAGGTGAGATTTTGAGGGTGCCGAATCTTTATGTTCCTGTTAGGATAAAATGTAGAGCCAAAAATTCAAGAGAACCAAGGTTTTCAAGGGAGATCAGAAAGTTGGTTCGACATTAAATATAAGAAAACAAGGTATAAACAAGGTGCTTGGAAAATACGTGGATTGTTAAAAGAAGCTTAAGAAAGACATTAGGAAAGCAAAAAGAAGGTATGAGGTGGCTATGGCGAACAGGGTGAAAGTAAATCTGAACAGTTTTTACAAATATGTAAAAAGGAGAGTGAAGGATAAAACTGGTCCCTTAGAGAATCAGAGCCAACAACTGTGTGTGGAGCTGGGGGAGATATTGAATGAGTTCTTCTCTACTGTATTCACTAGGGAAAAGGATATAGAAAAGGATATAGAATCATATAGGATAAGAGAAGCAAAAGGGGCGATTATGGAAAATGTAGGGATTAGGAAAGAGGGGGTGTTGGAACTTTTGAAGCATATAAAGGTGAATAAGTCTCCAGGTCCAACGGGATTTTCCCCAGGACCTTGAGCGAAGTCAGAGAGCAATTAGTGGAGGCTCTGACAGTGAATTTTCAACATTCATTAGAGGGGGAGTGTGGTGTCGCAGGATTGAAGTGTCACAAATGTGGTTCCTCTGTTTAAAAAGGGCTCCAGGTATAGGCCCAGCAATTATAGGCCAATAAGTTTGACATTGGTGATTGGTAACCTAATGGAAAGTATTCTTAGAGATAATATGTATGAGTATCTAGAGAGGCTGGGACTGATCAGGAATACCCAACAAGGGTTTGTGCAGGGAAGGTCATGTTTGACAAATCTTGAATTTTTTGAGGAGGTGACTAGGAAGGTTGATGAGGGTAGAGCAGTAGATGTTGTCTATATGGATTTCAGTAAGGCCTTCATAAGGTTCCACATGCAAGGTTGGTAAGGAAAGTTCAGGTGCTAGGTATTAATGTTAAGATAGTTAGATGGGTTCAATGGTGGCTAGAAGGTAGATGCCAGAGAGTCATGGTGGATAACTGTCTGTCAGAATGGAAGCCAGCAATGAGCGGTGTGCCTCAGTGATTGGTGTTGGGTCCCTTGTTTGTCATTTACATTAATGCTTTGGATGATTGAGTGGTAAACTGGGTTAGTAAGTTTGCAGACAATACAAAAATAGGGGGAGTTGGGGATAGTGAAGATTGTTTTCAGAGACCACAGAAGGATTTGGACTGTTTAGTAGAGTGGGCTGAAAGATGGCAGATGGAGTTTAATACCGGTAAGTGTGAGGTGCTTCATTTTGTGAAGAATAATCAAAACAGGACATATGCAGTGAAAGGGAGGGCATTGAGGAATGCAGAGGAACCGAGACATCCTGGAATAATGGTTCATCGGTCTTTGAAAGTACAATCTCATGTGGATAAAGTGGTGAAGAAGGCTTTTGGTATGCTGGCCTTTATAAATCAAAGCGTAGAATATAAGAGTTGGAAAGTGATATTGAGACTATTCAAGTCATTGGTGAGGCCAAATTTAGAATACTGTGTGAAGTTCTGGTCTCCAAATTATAGGAAAGATATCAATAAGGTAGAGAGGGTGCGGAGATTTACTAAAATGTTGCCTGGATTGCAGTATCTAGAATACAAAGAAAGATTGATTAGACTGGGTCTTTACTCATTGGAGTGTAGAAGGTTGAGGGGGGATTTTATAGAGGTATTTAAAATTATGAAGGGGTCGATAGAGTAGATGTGAATAGGCTCTTCCTCTTGCAGATAGATGAAATTGGAATGAGGGATCATGTGTTTAAGGGTTAGGGGGCAAAAGTTTAGAAGTAACAATAGAGGGAACTTCTTCACTCAGAGAGTGGTGGCTGAGTGGAATGACCTTCTAGAAGAGGTGGTTGCAGCAAGGTCAATTTTGTCATTTAAGAAAAAGTTGGATAAGTGCATGGATATGAGGGGATTGGAGGGTTATGAGCAGGGTGCAGGTAAGTGGGACTAGAGATCACTTAAATTGGTACGGACTAGAGGGACCAAGATGGCCTGTTTCTGTACTGTAATTGTTATATGGTTATATAAGAAATAGGTGCAGTGGTAGGCTATTTGGCCCATCAAGCCTGCTCCACCATTCAATGGATGATCTAATGACAGTCTCATCTCCATCTATCTGCCTTTTCCCCAGATCCTTTAATTCTCCTACTTTCTAAAAATCTATCCAACATTGTCTTAAATATATTTACTGAGGTAGCCTCCACTGCTTTGATGGGCAGTGAATTCCGTAGATTCACCACCCTCTGGGAAAACCAGTTCCTCCTTATCTCCATCCTAAATCTACCACCTTGAACCTTGAGCCTATGTTCCCTAGTTCTAGTCTCCCCCACTAATGGGAACAACTTACCTACCTCTATCATATTTATGCCTTTCATAATTTTATGTGTTTCTATAAGATCCCCTCTTATTCTTCTAAATTCAAGTGAGTTCAATCTCTCCTCATAGGCTAACCCTTCATCTCTGAATCAACCTGGTGAACCTCCTCTGGACCGCCTCTAAAGCCAGTACATCCTTCCTCAAGTAAGAAGACCAGAATTGCATGCAGTACTCCGGATGCAGCCTTGCCAGTACCTTGACCAGTTGCAGTATAACCTCCCTGCTCCTAAATCTAATCCCTTTAGCAATGAAGGCCAACATACCATTTGTTAATTGATAGCCTTACATTTTTTTCCCCCAAATAAGGTGTAAAGAGTGGGAATCTTTGCTGTCTTTCAGAGGGTGGAAGGAAAGGCAGAAAAAGAGTTACATTCATTGTCTTTTTTATTTAATAACTCATAGAATACAGATATTACTGGTAATGCCAGCACTTATTGTCACCCCTTATGCCCCTGAACTAAAGTAATGGTCAAAAAAATCAACCACATTATTGGGTCTGGAGTTATATGTAGACCATGGTGGAAAATCTAATTTCTTAAAGGGTATTAGTGAAGTGTGTGTGTTTGTTTGTTTGTTTTAAACATAGTAATCACCATTACTGGATTTTATTCCAGATTCATTTAATTACTTTGAACATGTATTCCTCAGCTGCCATGGTCTTTATTTGAATCTTTGTCTCCAGGGCTTTGCACCTAGTTGAGGAAAGTTACCCCTCTGCTACCTAATCCAGGAAAAGGAAGCATAATCTCCACCTCCTTCATTGCCTCTTCAGGGAACTTCTTATGTTAGATTTCCAACTGTGTCTGCCTGGTGAGAATGTTTGAAGCATTTCAGGGTGGTTGAAGAACGATGGAAAATCCATCATGGAACAGCAATTAGCCTGGTCGCAGTCATCAGCTGACCGTAGCCAGCTGACAATAAAACCAGGAAGGACCAACAATGAAATTGTAACCTAACACCTCATCCAGAAGGTACAAAGAAATGTAACGTCAGTAACAGTCACATTGTCCTAGCTGGCTGATCGGAGCTCAGTTTCCACACTTGTAACATCCGTAATCAGTGATCCTGAAACCTTGTGGACTTTGGATTTGGGACATAATTTCCCCCTTCTTTACTTATCAAATGGCATGTCCTCCTAATTTAGGAATTCCACTCGACAGCAGCATTCCTATTGATGGGTGCGTAGTTGATAATCTGGAACACAGAGACACAAGACGACATGAACATGGTAATGACAAGTCATAATTACAGTATAACTCCAAAACTCTAGATGCCAAGAATCTGTACTTTTTGAAAGCTCAATTCTTTTTTTAAATTTAGTGGGCTTTCGTGTGCGTGTGTGAGTGCCACAGATGCAACAAGTGACCACTTTATTTTTTTCTTTAATACTCCTTGTTCCGATAAATGTAGCATGGCTCATGAATAAATGACAAAAATTTACCTGTTCTTCTCTTCCTTATTCCTCCTTAAATTTGAATTTTAAAAGTCCTGCCTGAGAATTCGGAAAATCCAAAAATTTAGATCGACCTAATCCCCAAGCTGTCTGGATATTCAGACTTATACAGTATATGGTTCAAAAAGAACTCCTCTCTGTTAATCCACTTCTCTTTCAAACACCTATATTTGCTTAAAAGTCCATATCTCTCTGTCAGATCTCCCACTGGTCTGGCTATTAAAACTCAGTATTCGCTCTTCCTTTTCAGCAGTTGATTATTCTTCATGTGATACATGTTCAGCAGAGGGTAGGAATTTGTTTCAGGATGGAGTGAAAATGATTTTGCTCTGCAATTCAATGCTCCCTGCTTACTTGGAGAGTTGCTAAGTCACCAGCACTCTATATTGCTTATGGTATAAGGTACACCTATCCACCAGCTATTTAGTTTGATTTTAGCTAAATCAATACTCTCTGATGTGCTGTGTTCCAGATGATCAACTATGTACCAATCCAAAAAAAAATTGACAGCTTTCAAAATTATTTCAATGGGATAATCCATTCCATTCCTATCACAAATGTCCCATTTGTGTATATCCACTGTAAAGGGATTATATTGGCGCCTATGCTCAGCAGAGGCCGTAAAGGACTGCAGATTCCAGGAGAGCAGTGGACTGCTGGAAGGTTCCAGAAATGGGGAGGACACCCCATGTTGAAAAGGAGAAGAAGAGGAGATAATCCTACAGGACAGTAACCATGACAGCGGTCAAACAAGGGGCTCATCGCTGAAGGACCCACACAATCATCGATATTGATGGTTGAGGGACTCATGGATCCGAGATTCATGAGGGTGCCCTCTTGGACACTGTAGTCTTCCTTTTTTTTAATATTTTATTTTTTAAAAATTCCATCCCTGCAATTGTATACTTTACAGAAGTAAAATTTGATTAACTTTAAAATTATAATGATTACATTACAGTTTAATCCCTCCCTCCCTCTGACTAAAAAAAAACATATCATAGAAATATATATAATATATAATTATATGAAATAAAAATTAAAGGAAAAAGAAGAAATAAAAAGATAATGTTATTCTGGAGGATTGCACAAAGAATTGGCTCACACATTGGGATCTTACAGTATTCATTTAGCCATTCTTGGGAAGAAGATTATTATAGGTCATAAGAGGCCGGAAATACAATTTTACATATTTATTCCTAAACTTTGCATATACAGGCTCCAAATTTGTAAAAAAATCTTAAATTTTACGTGATTTTCTCCAAAGGTATACAACTTTGAATTTCCATGTTCCATCTCTCCATACCTAAATGTGCATCTGATTTCCAAGTCACTGCAATATACTTTCTTGCCACCCGCTAATGCTATTTTAATAAATTTCACTTAAATAAAATGATAATTTAAATTTAGGTCTTGTTCCTTCTATGTTCTCCAATAAAAATAAATCTGGATTTTGTGGAAATACAATACCAGTAACCTGTTCTAAAAACTTTCCGAAATCCACCCAAAAGGTTTTAACTTTAGAACATAACCAAGTAGAATGTAAAAATGTTCCTATTTCTTCACCACACCTAAAACATTTATTTAATAAATCCGATTTCATTTTATGCAATTTTATTGGCATTAAATAGAATTGATGTAAATAATTATATTGAACTAAACTGTTCCTATGTAGCACCTATGATACTGTTAGAAACAGAAGTACCTTCACAGAAATCTCTGCGCCATTGTGTGTAGGCTGCATGCTGTGGCGATTCAGCCCCTTGTGTACGGGGCCAGACCGGACTGCTACACCTAACATTTATAATGACATGATACAATCATGACAAAGGTCTGCCTATCTTTTCTCATCAATTGTAATGTTTAAATCTGCCTCCTATTTCTGTCTAGATTTATTAAGTCCCTATTTAATAGTACCTGCTTGTAATAAAAGGTACATTGAAGAAATAAATTTCTTAGTATAACCTCTCCTATTAAGAACTTCCAGGACACTACAAGCCGTAAGTACATTGTTGAACCTAATTTTTCCTGCAAGTATCTTCTCAAATGAAGAGAGAAAAAAAATGTATTCTGAGTTATTCCATATTTATTTCTTAATTGTTGTAATGACATCAATTGACTTGAAGGCTTCCTGGTCGAATTGGAGCTTTGGAACTGGAGCTCATGTTGCCAATAGATCAAACAGGGGTCTGTGCAGTTGCAGAGATCGCAGGAGCACTGGAGGCGAAGTTATAGTCATTGAGGGTCTCTCTTTTGCTACTCTCTCTTTTTTACTGTAAGGGGCACCGAGCAATAATAATGGCGACTCTTTCTCTGCCTTCCAGCAACCAGAAGGAAATTTCAAGTAAGATTACATTTTATGAATTATAAAGGAATCTTGTATTCAAAATTGGAGAAAAAGATGCAGAGAAGTGCCAATTATCCAGCATTGTCCTGGAATCCCTCAAAATATGATAAACTTGATAGATTCAGCTTAAATCATCCAGAAGAACTATCGTTGAGCTAATAAAAAGGGTGCAAGTTCATATCTGAGAGATAAGAAAAAGTGATTATGTTCATTAATTTTTAAAATCATAAAATTGAATGGCACGAAAGGCAACCTTTGGGCATCTTATCGAAATGCTTACCTCCACTCTGGGTAATGTAACGGACCCAGGGAAGGGCTTGATAACCACTCTTTTCAATGATTTTCAAATAACGCACCTAGTGAAATCAGACACAGGAATAAATTTTCCCAACCATTTTCAATTCATATCTTGAACCATTGCCTCTATCATTTTGTGTATGTGTGTGTGTGAGAGAGAGAGAGAGAGAGAGAGAGAGATGATTAAAAAGAAATTCAGACCACTGCTGTTATCTAATCATTCATGATCAGGGCTTGACATTTTCAATTTTTATTTTTGCTTTAGTTTGTAGGGCATTTTGCAGTTTTTATTGTCAGGCAAAATTAGGTATTTTCTATGTTAAAAAAACACTCAAGATTCATAACCCTCTATCAGGTACAATTCAATCAAACTCAGTAATCCTGACAATGGCCAATGAGTTCCGCCTTCAACTTAATTACTTCCTTGACAGATTCTTCAATATCTTTCACAGCAGTAAACACAGCTTGATTTATTCTGGCCATGTTTTAACTAGTCAAGGCCTTTTCACCACGTTATAACCACTGACCAGCAGACTTATAGGCCTAATCAGCATTCTGCAAAGCCAAGTATAGCATCGTTGAAGAAAAATGAACACACTGTAAATTTTATCGCTAAAATGTATTTATTTTTCCAACCAATCATTTGGGAGTGTTTTGTTTTTCAGTTACGAATGAAAATTTCAAGCCCTTCTCTGAAGCTCTTGTTTGCCTGGAACAGAGATGATGCTGATTGTGAAGAACCTCGAGGCAATTGGAGATTGGGATTGTGAGCATAAGACCATAAGATATAGGAGTAGAACCAAGCCATTTGGCTTGTTGAATTCACTCCACTATTCCATCATGAGCTGATCCATTCTCCCACTCAGCTTTACTCCCTTGCCTTCTCCCCTTAATCTTTGATAGCTGTGTGTTATAAGAGAGTAGGGAACAAGGAAAGGCCAATCCTCTCTTATCAGCTTTGTTGTTCAGGAAAATGTTATTAGATACATCAACAGATTTCTGATATCATAGAATCTTTGCACCATGAAAGTATTTGGTCCACTAAGTTTATGCTGGCTCTATTCTTGCACAATCCCATCAGTTCCATTTCCCAGATCTCCTGCCCCACATGCCTATACTACTTGCTCAGGACATTAATTATGGTACCAGCCTCAAACGATTCTTGAGGCAGGCACCATGACTGTGTTTTTGCTTTGGTTGGGGAGGAGGAAGTCTGTTTATCTGAGTGGCATTCCTCATTATTGGTAGTGGGGGAGTTGGGCAAGAGGGTGTGGTGGCAGGAGAGATGCAGGTGGACGTGGGTGGAAATTTTTAAAAATTCTCTTTCATGTCTGGCAGTTAGATGTTGACAAACAACCCAATTGTCAGGAGATAATAGATACCAGCTGGGAAAGGACAAGATGGCCTTGTGAACTTGGCAAGGAGTGGATAGGGTGCAGAATTAGGGTGTTGGCTGGAAGGGGGACAGAATCATAGCTCAGCATTTGGAGTGGGTCAGATAACAAGATAGGCTTGATTTAGAATGTTCCAAATTAGCCTGGTTAGCTTCATCTATTTCAAATCTATTGCAAAATCCTAAATCTTTCTACAGGAGCTCCATTGAGAGCGTCCTGGCCAGCTACATCACAGTGTGGTACAATTGCTGTGGAAAAATGGAATGTAGATCAATCCACAGGACCATAAGAGTGGCAGAGAGGATCACTGAAGACCCCCTCAACCTCCCATCGATGTGATCTGCTCAGATCATTGCCTGAAGAGGACGCGCAAAAATAATTAAAGTTGCCTGAAAACAAAAAAAATAAAATGAAATAAATTCCAGCTATCCCCCTTTAATGAAATGCTGACCTGAATTCCAGAGACGGTAAAGTATGGAATTTCAAAATTGATAGTGATGGGTGGCTTCCTCTCCTGCTCTTCACCCTCAACGCTTGGGAGACCAAAGTGAGCCCGCATCAGGTACTCCTTACCACCCTGAGGAGAGCAGAAACAGTTTATACACAAGGGCTTAGAAAATCTTTGAAACTGCAGAATCTAGCACTGCTGGCAAGTTTGGAACATATTTCGAATCCCATTTAAGTGCTCATGCTGAAATGGAAGGTTTTTGGTTGAAGATCCAGTCCACCGATGTCAGCAGAACAACTGAGGCTGGTGCTCTTATGTAGTATTGAGACATCAGTGCATGGTTGGAGGTGCTCCTTCTTTGATGAGACTTTCAACAGAAGCTATAATAGATTGCCCTGTCAGGTGGAGATGCAAGTAATCCCATGACAGCATTTTCAAGAGAAGCAGGAGAGTTCCCTATTGTGAGGTGTAATTGTTCGTTCTCCACCATGCCAATAGAGGTCATTACACATTGTGTTATTGTCTAATCCTAGTTTTCTATTACAGTTGGGTTTATCCAATGTATGTTGCTCAGCAACTCATTAAATGAAATTGTCAAAATACTAGAGTTCGGCCTCCTTTTGTTATGATATAACACTCACCCAGGTATTCTTATCAATAATTATCCTTCACTTCTGAAGATTAAAACAAATAAACTGTTCGGTATAAAGTCTCGATGATTCTTTCAAATTATGTCATGTTTAAATTGGGAGTTGTACATTTAATACTTCTGATAAATTTGAAGAGACTTGGTGACCTTTTATAAATTATTTCCACATGACTTAATTAGTGTAATTATTTTCCCTTCTGGATTATATTTCATTTTTATTTCTTTATTATTTGTTGGGGAAGACCAGATAATTATTTTTTTATTAATAAATTCTCAAGATAGGCTTCCCAGCGTTTTTTTGGTTTTGTTTTCTTAGATTAGGTGGGGTTTTATATAATAATTTTTTTTAAGATCTCAGTTTGAGGAGAAGAGAACATATTTGTTAATTGTGGTGTAATGCAATATCTTATATCACATGATGTCATATAATGATTTTTTACCCCCCCCTTCTTGATTATGTATTCCTATTTTCCTCATGTATTGTTTACCTATAATATGATTAATTAAAGAGATTGAAAAAGAAAGGAAAGGTATAAAGGTTTCTGGATACAAAATGACTACTAAGCATAATTCATTGGGCTCAAAATGTTCTGACAGATGACATTCAACACAGGAATGCAAATTGTATCTTAAATGACTTAACCAGGATCAAACTATCTAACAATTGATTTTACTGCTTTTCTTTTTTTATTTAGTCTTGAGAATGTTTGATAGAAAATTAGTCATGTTAACAGTTCCAGAAAGGCTATTCACCAAATATAATGCTTAGAACTCTCGAAGAGTATCTCTTTCTATTTCACTTTTGTCAGTCATACAATATAATGGGCAAGGGAAGGACACACTGTCAACTCTGGTCTGCCTCACCACCGTGGTATCACTATTTTGAATCACCACATTACTCACAGGGAAAGACTTGATTGACCAGACAACCACATTCTTTTCCGGCAGCCACTTTGCAGTGCCAGTGCTAGTCTTGAATTTCGGTGAGTCAGCGTCACTAGGAACTGGCACGAAGATCTCAACATTGTTCGCCGTGGAACGGTGCTTAAATTGGCCCTTAGCCTGAATTGAGCAGGTACAAGAATGTATGGAAAACAATAGAGTAGATAATAATTGATATCAGACTTGAACACATACAATAAAAGTATGAAGGATTATCAAAGATATTTCTATGTAAATGCACAAACACACACACAAAATTAATTAAGGCTGAAAATTTCATACACAAATATAATAATAATGCAATAAAAATATGTAAAATTATTAAAGATCTTTTTATGTCAATGCACCTAGCCATAAATATGTATACACACACACACAAACACTCAGACAAAAAATAATAATTAAATACCATACGATTTTAGAATAGGCCTCATAACTTGATTTATTTAATTTGAGAATCCCAAGCTAAAGCTGGTCGAGCTTTAGAAAAAAAATAGCAAGATAGCTGCAATATTTAAATTATAAAGCAAAGTACAGTAAAATTCCCATTATCCAGCACTCTATCAAATGGAAAATCAAACAACAAGCAAAATGATTGAAAAAGTAAAGGTTCTTTGAAGCAACACATAACCCCTTGGGGAAGATGGGAGCAAACATTCAGCTTGTGGGAACCCCAGCAGCTGTTTGAACAAGGTTTCAATAATGTTGTGTTTGAATAAAATGGAGGAGCCCAGGATGGAGAGCCAGTCAATGCCAGTCGCTGTTGGGGCGACTCTCCCAAAGAGTCTCCCTATCCCTGCCAAGTAAGAGTATTTATTTTTATTAATATATTATTAAGTTTTTTGGTAAAGCTTTAGCTGTAAACAAGGGAAGAGGGAAGGTGAATTATGATGGTGGAGTGGTGAGCACCAGTGACCAGGGTTCGAAATAAAAGAGAGTACACCGAGGGTCTGACCAGGACATTTGTGTGTGGAAATGAATCGTGTTGTGCTGAGGGTCTGATTGGGACACTTGTGTGGAGGTGAGTCAAGTTGTCAGTGTGAGAGGAGGAGGTTAATTATGATGGCAGCACAGTTAACATAGCAGCTAGTGCAATGGTGTTACAGCACCAGCGACCAAGGTTCAATTTAAATTTTGTAAGTTACAGGAATTAGTCAATTAAAGTAAACCTGACATAATTAAAGACTACAATACTGATTTTTTTTTCAAATTACTTTACATTTTGTCCTGTCTTTTGTTTTTTATACAATATATTCTAATGCAGGTATTGGAAGAGTGAGTCTCAGTCAACTGGAAAATTCACATATCCAACACCACGATCCCCATATATGCCGGATAATGCTGATTTTACTGTAAATTGATGTGCTGCAGATATAAGGAAACACCCTTCAATCCAACATAGATCCATTTACAACAATGCTGACTTGCTCAATAGGTATTCCTCATTTTCTTTTGAGGAATAGTTACAACTCAAGAAGAATGACTTTTAGCCAAGACATTATTCATTCCATCACAGAAGGCCCACTTTTTATCTTAAAAAACACTGGTTGAATTATAGTGGATGAAAGTGGATGAACAAGATTACTGTCAGTTACACTTTGGCCTTCAGGTATGTTACATTCCTGGTCTTACTCAGACATTGTATTCCCATTGTTCCACATTATTTGTTCTGTTTCACACCCTTTCCTGATCTGAAATACACCCTGTGGTTCTGGCTATTTTGAGTATCCTGGTGTATAGCATAAAGGAAAATAATCCATGTCAATTTTCTTTCGAGTCTCCCAAGGTGGGTTACCTTAATTATTTTCATCTGGCATTACTTATCTAAACAAACAGAATTACATTAATGGCATGAAAGCAAACAGGAAATGAACAGAGTTGGACTACATGGGTAATATTGTAGAAAGCAGAAATGTTGATTTGATAGACTAAATAACAGGTTTGAGGAGGAGGAGTGGAGGCATTGATTATCATCACCATTTTCTGTGTTGAAGGGGCAGATATTAAGTTTGGTAAGGCACCATTTTACGAATTGGTTTGTCTGTAGGGAAGATAACAGGGAAGTAACTGAAAGACAGTGTAGACTTTAGACAGATAGGATCACCTCCTCCTGGTGTATTTCTTGTTCTGGATCTTGTGTACTTAAATCTGTGCTGGGAATTGTGGGCTGTTACAGAATGTTAATAAAATTATGATAAAATATATCTTAAAAGGGTAAAATTGTGAGGTTTAGTTGTTAGGTCACATTTCACAAACATTCCATTTGCCATGCACAAGTTATGTTTGGATAGATTTTGTGTCAACTGTTGGCTTTGCAGAGACAAGGTAAGTGCTTGTGAGAGTTTTGCAAGTAGGTGTTAATGGACCAACATGTTTGAACAGTGACAAGGCTCAAGAACTGAGAACTCTTTTGCTTTTAAACTGGTGCCAGTTTTAAATGGCTGTTTGGAGTTTCTTGTCCTAAGAGGGGCCATGTGGTTTTGCAAACAGAGAGAAAACATCCCTTGTTTGTCAGAGATTTCTGCAACAGTTTGTGGGGAAGGCTGCAAGTTGGCAGACCTGCAGCAAAACACCATTTTAAGATGGGTTTCGAGTTCTGAGTTCAGCCTATTCTAAATCTCTGTAGTCAATCACAGAGGTGGTGGCTGGTTATTGTGTTTCTCCTGGAAAAGGAGAAAAAGAACTCCCTGTGGTAACCTGGAAGAAGAGGTTATCTTCTGGAACAACCCAAGAGGGGGAAAGTTTCTTCAGTAAGACACTTCAGTTACTAATTGAAGGAGATCAGTTTGCGTGTCCGAGTATCTCGGACACACCAGTATGAACGAGTATCTCTCTTAAACCAACTAAGTGGTAAGTTAAAGCACCAGAGCCTGGTGAATATAATACCTATTCAATTCTGTGCACAGTATGGAGATCGCCTGATACCAGCGAACTTGGAGAAGTGGAAGGTGACTGATTGGACAGTGAAAAAGAACTTTTCCTGAACAAATAAATATTACATACACGTGTGCTTAGAATTAGAAGGATATTATGTTAGGTTAAGTTAAATTAATAGTAATGTTAAGTGTTGATCTTATTATTAAGAAAAATAAAAACACTTGTTTAAGTAGCCGTTGCCTTAGTTAAGTTCTGTTGCTGGTGGTTCTTGAATCCTTTGGACTCATATAATGGGTCCCATCCGATGAGTTTGGCCATTTAGATCAGGAACTAAAAGACTGTACCCCAGGAGTTGGATGGGATAGTGAAAGGAGAGGAACAGAAGCAAAAAGCGCAAACTCCATACTATATCAAGGTTAATGGACCCACCTGAGACTGTCATTGGGGGAATCAGACTGCACGTGCCCCAAAACACACCACCATGACTGAGCAAACATCCATTAGCAGGGTTTTTATCTGAATTATAATTCCACTCTTACCTTTATCAAAATCTCCACCCGGCTGTGCGAGTATTTCTCAATTGCTGATTCAATCCAAATCAAGGGTTTTACCTACAAAATAAACTTCTGCCACAATCTGTCTGCATGTGAAATTTTAGGAGGCTACGTAAATTAATAACTAACATTTAATAGTAGGATTCAATGAAGAAATGGAGCAAACAAAGGCACACTTTGTCTTTAAGTAAAGTATTTCCACTCAGAATGAACAGATATCTCAAAGTGAACTTCAATTGTAAGAGCTTCAATTGTATTACTTCCAAAACAGTGTGAAAGTATCTGCTTATATTCTTACTACAAGAATGTCAGACAAATTCTTTCTTAAATTTGACAGAGGGTGACATGCAGGTTAAAATGCCCTTCATCTCGTAATGAGAGAATAGGTCATTGTTGTGAATGAAAATACACACCTCAATTTAACATGATAAAAGACTGCAACCAAAATATGTTCCAGCATATTACTTAAATTGTTCTCCCAGTGCAGAAGTGCTTGTGTGCCTACTGAAGATAACATTATTCTTAATACCAATGTATGCATCATGTAGTTGAGCGATGCATTTGCCAGCACTACTTCTGACCATGCAAGAAGGATGAGAGGAGACTTGATAGAGGTCTACAAGATTCTGAGAGGCAGAGATAAGGTGGACAGCCCATGCCTTTTTCCCAGGGCAGGATAGCAAAAACCAAGGGACATCCCTACAAAGTGAAGGGAGGAAAATTTAGGGGAGACATCAGGAATATGTTTTTTTTTTCCACAGAGAGTTTTGGGTGCCTGGAATGCCATGCCAGAGGTGGTGATGTTAAACAGGCACATGGATGTAAGAAAAATAGAGGGCTATGAGGTAAGAAGGGTTTAGTATTTTATTTTGGTAGGATTATATAAGTCGGCACAGCTTCAGGTGTGGAAGGGCCTGTACTGTGCTGTAATGTTCTATGTTTCCAAAGAATACAGGTGGTGAATCATTGCTAAGTGAACATTTGCCAGTTTAATAATAATGAGCATGCTTCATGCCCAGCTGCACACTTACTCCCAGCACTACTCTAAACACATACCTGAGTATACAGCCGGTATGACATGAGTTCAAATTCTCCATCTGGAGGGATGAAGGATATCGTTCGATCATTTTCAAAGCGGGAGAGGCGCACACACTGATGAAACTTTACATCCTCTAGTTCTACAGATTTAGTCTTGTCCCCTGATATAAATTAAAACAAAAGAACAGTTAAAGGAGAACCTGAACTAAATCCTTAAGAACAGTGGTTCTCAATCATTTTTCCCCCCACTCACATAACACCTTGATTAATCCCTTAGTAACCACAGAGCACCCACAGAGTATGGCATCCAATGTAATATGATTTGTGAATGAAATTTTTTATTGGGTCAATCATGTCACTAACAATGGAATGAATGGTGATCAATGTTTCTGTTTTATAGTGATTAACATTCCTTCCCATGAATCATCCCAGTGTCTGGGAGCTAATGAGCTCAAGTTACTTTGCTTCTAGGACATGTGTAGTTATGCTGAGCTATGTTGTTGGCTTAGTGTAGCTAATGGTATTCTAACAATAAACCTGCAAGGTTCCTAACATGAGAACATAACAAAGAAGAGTGGGAGTATGCTACATAGGCCGAAAGCCTGGTCCATCACTCAGTAAGATCATGGTCCACTTCAAAAATACAGGGAGGTCCTCGGAACAAAAATTCTAATTCCCTGATGGTTAGAAGACTTTGGAACTATTCTTCAAAAGGAAGGAAAGCAGGGGCTTTGAATATACAGCTAGGCACAAGAATAGCTAGATGAGAGAGTGGTCTATTCCTGCTTCTATTTCATTGGTTTGCATCTTCAGATTTACTTACTTCCAGAAATCTCGAACAGAACTTTATCATTAAGTCCAAGTCGTAGTTCTGGCATTCCTGAGAGTATAACCTTCAGCTTTACATTCCCAACAATCTCACTTTTCAAGACGTTGCCATTTGCACTCACCTGAAGGAAGAGGATACAATGAAGTAGACATACACACACACACACACATCTAACCACATCTAATCACCTGCACACTTTCTATCACATGCATTCACCCACAAAGGCAATGTGGTTAACTCCAGCTATACAAACATATGTACAAGGACATGCACATATAAACCACATATGCAGACAAACAAAAGGACACATTTACACGCAAGAACACACACACAAGCTTCCACACATATGTGCATTCATGCAAGAACAAGCAAAACGCACACGTACGGACATGTATATGTGTATGTTATATATGTATAGTGCACACATATTTATAGATATCTCTCTCTCATAGATAGATAGAAAAAACCCACTGATTTATTAGATTTGTTTGCCCACTTGAGCTTGTGAGTGAAAATAAAAGTTATTGCTTGAAACCTAACCAACATCAGTCAATCCAACAGCAGCTAGCTTGCATTGGTTCAGAAGAGAGATGGTAATGCACAAAATGAGGAGAAACCCTTGTCAGTGGAAATTTTTCATGCAGGTGAGTTATTGAAGTCAGAATGGATGACCTGAAAATGCTAATGGGAAATTTTAAAGTAGAACTGCACAAATACATAAAGAGGAAACAAATGCAGGGTGTGTGTGGGGAAAAAGCTTGAGATTAGGATAGCTCTACCAAGGACTTGGCACAAGCTCAATAGTTGAAATGCCCTCCATTCTAGAAATGCAGTGAGACACTCAAATTATTAATGTCAATGACCACTGAAAGCAAACCTGAGAATTAAGCTATAATATGCTTTCCATCTGTTAATTTTTTTTCTGGGGACAAGGGGAATTTTTAAAAACTCTTCAGCTTTTAGAATCTACATGTGTATCTGCAGTCTATATAGAACGTCATTGATTAACATGTGTAGTGGTACGCTTGGAGGGAATGGACAGAACCAGCATTAACAACTCCTGTCTTGTGATGGCTAGACACAACAGCTCATCTACTGGCATTACAGCCATGAGGCATAATGATTCAGCAGAACCCGCAGTTCGACTGAGAAGCCCTGGCCTACTCAACGTAGCCACATCATGAGGACATTTGCACTTCAGATGCCAGGACGCCAGGTCACATGTTGTATGTCTATACTAAGACTAATACTTATACTCATCTCTGGCTGACAACTTCAGATATGATCTTGTTATTCCTAGCACTTCAACATGATGGCATATGAGCTTAAATAGTATCCACCATATTGGTGACCCCGACAGGTCTAGCCGGCTTAGACCCTACAACAGACATTCTGCAAGCTTCTGCAACAAGCAGCTTGCTTGTAGAAACAGCAACGAGCCAACGTGCTAACAACAAACAATGACCGCCTTACCCAGCTGATCTTAATATTGACTACAAATCATTTGGCGTAACATCAAAGGCCAGCAAATAAATGATCAGGAGGCCAGTTTCTTTTACCCTCATGATCGACTGAACCTACAGCAAGGGGCATGGCGTCGTAGAAGATAATGGTTTGAAAAACTCTAAATTTGCCACAAGTATGAAAGACAGTTTTACAACTTACTCACTACTTTAGTGACCTGTTGTTTTTTTGTGCCTCACGAACTGAGTAGCAAGTCTGGCCAACTAGCTGTAACGTCAGGGGAAACACCCTCAACATTTCAAATTGACTGCATACATCAAAAGGCTGCATGTATTTGCTCATCACATCATAGCACTGGAGCCTCAGTTTTTCAAAATGTCCATGCACTGGTTTTGGGATCCCCACACACTGATTCCAGGCTCCCCATGCACTGGTTCTGGGCTCCCTTGATGGAAGTGGTCATACATCAGCAAGTTGTCTGCATTCGACAGCGCAGCTTGCCTTTTCAAACTTAGGGATGTTTGCATCTCAGCGGCTGGGACCGGGGGGAGGGGGAGCCCCCCCCCCATCCACGTGAGAACCAGTTAATTCCCCGAAAGATAGACCACTCAACCCGGGAAGACCAACAACAAGCGACCCCTCCTCACTAGAGAAGAAGCCTGTGTTCTGGGGGATGACCACTTATTCCTCCGAGGGAAGATCACACGATCCGGGGGGGGCACACCCCCTCTAACCCCACCGATGGAAGACTCTGAGATCCAGGTATTAACCTGAGAACTAAATTTTTTTTTAAATGTCGCCTGTCGATGATAATTCTGAGACATTTTCCTGCTGACAAGGTAGATTTGCAACAGATTTTTCAGTCTTCCATACAGCACAGTACTGCCTACTGGCCTGTCGGCCAGCTAGTAGACTTAAAGCAGCAATGGACAGCCGCTCCACAGAGCGCCACCTACCAGCTCCTGTGTGACACTATAGTCTTTAAGCAGCAATGGACAGCCGCTCCACAGAGCGCCACCTACCAGCTCCTGTGTGACACTATAGCCTTTAAACAGCAATGGACAGCCACTCCACAGAGCGCCACCTACCAGCTCCTGTGTGACACTATAGACTTTAAGCAGCAATGGACAGCCGCTCCACAGAGCGCCACCTACCAGCTCCTGTGTGACACTATAGACTTTAAGCAGCAATGGACAGCCGCTCCACAGAGCGCCACCTACCAGCTCCTGTGTGACACTATAGCCTTTAAACAGCAATGGACAGCCACTCCACAGAGCGCCACCTACCAGCTCCTGTGTGACACTATAGACTTTAAGCAGCAATGGACAGCCGCTCCACAGAGCGCCACCTACCAGCTCCTGTGTGACACTATAGCCTTTAAACAGCAATGGACAGCCACTCCACAGATCGCCACCTACCAGCTCCTGTGTGACACTATAGCCTTTAAGCAGCAATGGACAGCCGCTCCACAGAGCGCCACCTACCAGCTCCTGTGTGACACTATAGACTTTAAGCATCAATGGACAGCCACTCTACAGAGCGCCACCTACCAGCTCCTGTGTGACAGTATAGCCTTTAAGCAGCAATGGACAGCTGCTCCACAGAGCGCCACCTACCAGCTCCTGTGTGACACTATAGACTTTAAGCAGCAATGGACAGCCGCTCCACAGAGCGCCATCTACCAGCTCCTGTGTGACACTATAGCCTTTAAGCAGCAATGGACAGCCACTCTACAGAGCGCCACCTACCAGCTCCTGTGTGACACTATAGCCTTTAAGCAGCAATGGACAGCCGCTCCTCAGAGCGCCACCTACCAGCTCCTGTGTGACACTATAGACTTTAAGCAGCAATGGACAGCCGCTCCACAGAGCGCCACCTACCAGCTCCTGTGTGACACTATAGCCTTTAAACAGCAATGGACAGCCACTCCACAGAGCGCCACCTACCAGCTCCTGTGTGACACTATAGCCTTTAAACAGCAATGGACAGCCACTCCACAGAGCGCCACCTACCAGCTCCTGTGTGACACTATAGACTTTAAGCAGCAATGGACAGCCGCTCCACAGAGCGCCACCTACCAGCTCCTGTGTGACACTATAGCCTTTAAACAGCAACGGACAGCCGCTCCACAGAGCGCCACCTACCAGCTCCTGTGTGACACTATAGACTTTAAGCAGCAACGGACAGCCACTCCACAGAGCGCCACCTACCAGCTCCTGTGTGACACTATAGACTTTAAGCATCAATGGACAGCCGCTCCACAGAGCGCCACCTACCAGCTCCTGTGTGACACTATAGCCTTTAAACAGCAATGGACAGCCGCTCCACAGATCGCCACCTACCAGCTCCTGTGTGACACTATAGCCTTTAAGCAGCAATGGACAGCCGCTCCACAGAGCGCCACCTACCAGCTCCTGTGTGACACTATAGACTTTAAGCATCAATGGACAGCCGCTCTACAGAGCGCCACCTACCAGCTCCTGTGTGACACTATAGCCTTTAAGCAGCAATGGACAGCCGCTCCACAGAGCGCCACCTACCAGCTCCTGTGTGACACTATAGACTTTAAGCAGCAATGGACAGCCGCTCCACAGAGCGCCACCTACCAGCTCCTGTGTGACACTATAGCCTTTAAACAGCAATGGACAGCCGCTCCACAGAGCGCCACCTACCAGCTCCTGTGTGACACTATAGCCTTTAAGCAGCAATGGACAGCCGCTCCACAGAGCGCCACCTACCAGCTCCTGTGTGACACTATAGCCTTTAAACAGCAATGGACAGCCACTCCACAGAGCGCCACCTACCAGCTCCTGTGTGACACTATAGACTTTAAACAGCAATGGACAGCCACTCCACAGAGCGCCACCTACCAGCTCCTGTGTGACACTATAGACTTTAAGCATCAATGGACAGCCGCTCCACAGAGCGCCACCTACCAGCTCCTGTGTGACACTATAGACTTTAAGCATCAATGGACAGCCGCTCCACAGAGCGCCACCTACCAGCTCCTGTGTGACACTATAGAATTTAAGCAGCAATGGACAGCCGCTCCACAGAGCGCCACCTACCAGCTCCTGTGTGACACTATAGAATTTAAGCAGCAATGGACAGCCGCTCCACAGAGCGCCACCTACCAGCTCCTGTGTGACACTATAGCCTTTAAACAGCAATGGACAGCCACTCCACAGAGCGCCACCTACCAGCTCCTGTGTAACACTATAGCCTTTAAGCAGCAATGGACAGCTGCTCCGCAGAGCGCCGCCTACAGGCTCCTATGTGTTATTGCAGACTTTAGCTGGTGCTTGACATTCTAAAAGTTAACTCTTTCCTACCAGACTTTGGTATCAGTACTATGGACTCTCCCAATTACCAACAATCTGCTTACAGTATGACTTTCAAGTTCGGTAATGCATCTCAAATGTTTGATACTGTTCTGGATTTCTCATGTGCCTTAACTGTAATTATATGTAAACAACTCGACTTTTTGCAACTGCCTGTGATTGCCTTTTGCAGAGGTTAAGTGTCTCACATGACTGTTACTATAATTTATTCGTTTTGTCAACTATTGTTTTTTGGCTTTCTAATTAATAGAGCACTGTTAATATGTATGGTAAATTTCACTTACTCCCCCAACAGCCTTCATTACACGGCATGGCGCCACAAATGGCAAGTCGGTTTCGCTCCCCTGCACAGTTCTACGGCAGAACGGCCGCACTAATTCAGAACCACAGAGCCAGTTGGTTGCTTACCGCTGGTTCTGGGGGTGAGCTGTGAAGCGGTTTACTTGGAGGGATTGGACAGAACCAACGTTAACAGTTCCCGTCTTGTGACAGCTAGACACAACAGCGTCATATCTACTGGCATTACAGCCACAAGGCACAATGATTCAGCAGAACCCACAGGTCTACTGAGAAGCCCTGGCCTACTCAGCGTAGCCACGTCATGAGGTTGTTCTCACTTTAGATGTCATGGCGCCAGGTCACATGTTGTGTGTCTATATTAAGCCTAACAGCATGTCAGTAAATGCTTCTACTCATCTCTGGTTGACAACTTCGGGTATGGTCTCGTTATTCCTATCACTTCAACATGACAGCGTATGAGCATAAATATTATCCACCACACACATGCATTTATGTTTGGTCATCCAATAAGGAATGTAAATTATGTCAATCAGTGGGAACACATTCAAGACCTATAAAGAAATAAGCATCACAGTCTCATGTAAACAGTAATTCTTGGAAAGAGACTGTTAACTAAACATAGAACAGTACAGCATAGAAACAGGATCCTTAACCCACATTATCTGTGTTGACCATGATGCCAGTTTAAACTGCATATTTGCCTGTATGTGGTCTATACCCCTCCATTCCCTGCCTTTCATGCATCTGTCAAAATGTCTATGAAATGTTGCTATCAACTCTGCTTCTACCACATCCCCTGGCAACATGATCCAGGCACCTACCACTCTCTGGGTTAAAAACAAGTACTCGCCTCATAAATCTCCTTCAAACTTTCCCCTTCTTGTGTTAAAGCTTCCAATACTTAAGGTTTAAATTGCTTTTGTAAGATGTTGCTATAACACTCACTGCTACTCACCAGTAAGTTGACAGATTCAATCAGATCAATGAATACTTCATTCTTTCTGTATTTAATGCCCTCTGATCTCCAGGACACTGCATTTGTGAGTGTGGCAGGGGGACGTGGTGCTCCAATTTCCAGCTTGTGTCCCTGTTGAATGATGTACCTGAAAATTAAGGGTTAAAAATGACAAGAGGCCATTTAATGAGCACTTCAATTCACTCTAAATCTGATTAAGATACATAAGTGGTGTAAGATTCGGGTTAGTGCAACAGTAATGTAGTAGTTACAAACGAAAAACTCTTAAAATATAGCAAATCAGGGAGAAAATGGAATACTGACTTTGTTTCCTTCACTGTGGATGCCGGCAGGTGTTGAGTATTTTTAGCATTCTCTATTTTTTTTTCAGAATTTCAACATTTGGGGACTTTGCTTTCAAATTGGTAATTTACTATTTATTTTTGAATATCTTACAGTTTGGTCTGTCCTTCAGTAGTGACAATACATAATTAAAGGGCAATCGGAGATACCTCAATTGTTGAGCTTGTGAGGAAATTTTCCTGATATTCCACTCTTCTTTTGAGGATTGGTGGAATTCAGTCACCATCCATCTCCCCACCCTTCCATTCCATTCTTTATTCACTGTATCTAAGTCCCACCTGATGCTCTACATTTGACAAAGATTATTGTTGGGGTCAGTTTAGGTCAGCCAGTTCATTCCTTGCAAAAAAACATCCTTTAGGCAAAAGATCCGCCTGGTCAAAGAAAAATCTTCACTTTGCATCTCTGTTGGGATTACCTTTCAATGGGAGTGTTCGGTCACCTTCAGATGAGTGAAGTTCTGGCAGATGCTGTGATGTTACATAAAATCATTATCAGGATGGTGGATCTTTTAGAACCTCAGAATTTTCACATCAATGTCTGAATGTGAAATTTTGAGAGTACTGAGTTTGTGTGTACCTGTCAGGATTAAAAGCAAGGGTAGCAAGTATAGGGAACTTTGATTTGATTTTTGAGGGACATTGGGGATCTGGATCAGAAGAAGAGAGAGGTGTATAGCAGGTATAAACAACATGGAGCAAATGAGGTACTTGACGACTATAAAAAAAAAAGCAATAAAAATCTCAAGAAATAAATCAGCAAGGCAAAAAAAGACAAAAGGTTACTTTGGCAAACAATGCTAAGGAAAATCCTAAGGGTTTCTACAGGTATATTAAGGAACAAAATTGGTTCTCTTGAAGATCAGTGTGGTCGGCTTTGTATGAAGCTAAAAGAGATGGGGGAGATATTATATGTTTTTATCCCCAATCAGTATACACTCAGGAAACAGGAACAGTGTCACGGGAAATAAGGAAAACAAGCAGTGAGGTCATCGAATCTATACAGATAAAAGAGGAAGAAGGCCTTGCTGTCTTAAAACAAATAAGGGTGGATATATCACCAGGTCCTGACAAGATATTCCTTCAGACCTCAAGGGAGGGTAGAATAGAAATTTCAGGGGCTCTGGCAGAAATATTTTTAAATGTCCTTAGGCATTGGTGTGGTGCAAGAGGATTGGAAGGTAGCTCACATTGTTACATTCTTTAAAAAAAGTGCCAAAAGTAACCATGAAAATTATAGATGGTGAGCCTGACATCAGTAGTACGTTAATTAGTGGAAGGAGTTCTACGAGATCGGATATACAATTATATGGAGATCCAGAAAATGATTGGGGATAGTCCACATTGCTTTGGTCATGGTAAGTCATCTTTAACTATTCTTATAGAATTTTTCAAGGAGGTTACCAGGAAAGTTGATGAAGGAAAGACTGTGAATGTTGTCTACATGGACTTTAGTAAGGCTTTTGACAAGGTCCCACATGGGAAGTCAGTCAGGAAGGTGTTTGTGGTGAAATAGTGAACAGGATTCAACAATGGTTGGACCGGAAAAGCCAGAGAGTAGTGGTGGATAATTGCTTCTCAGACTGGAGGACTGTGGCTAGTGATGTGCCTCAGACATCGGTGCTGGGACCATTGTTGTTTGTCATCTATATCTATGATCTGGATAATAATGTGGTAAATTAGATCAGCAAGTTTGCAGATGACACTAAGATTGGAGGCATTGTGGACAGCAAAGAAGGTTTTCAAAGCTTGCAGAGGGATCTGGACCAGATGGAAAAATGGGTTGAAAAATGGCAGATGAAATTTAATGCAGATAAGTGTGAAGTGTGGCATTTTGGAAGAACAAACTAAGAAAGGACATGCACAGTAAATAGTCGGGCACTGAGAAGTGCAGTAGGACAGAGGGATCTGGGAATATAGATTCTACCCCTCCGATTCTACCTCTCTGTTACAGCTGGTGCTGTAGTAAGATTGTATTAACTGCTACGCGAACTGTGCCGCCCGATGCTGGAAGTTGAAGCTAAACACAATCTGCTGGGGGAATTCAATGGGTTGAGCAAAAATAGTGAGAAAAAGGAGAGTTTCTTTATGAACACATCATTCTTTTTCTCCCACTGATGTTGCTCGACCCATTGAATTCCACCAGAAGATTGTATAACAAAGCTACCTATCAATTATGTCATAATTTTTGGTTTAAAGTTAAATAATATTTGCAGGAACAAATGATAAGGCAACATGTATATTTTATGGGCAATCTCCATTATAGGGTCAAGACTGGATTAGAATCACAGTGAATAACTAATTTTTTGTATATGTAATTAGATATGAGAAAATATCTTTTTCATGTAATAGGATTTTCACCATACATATTCCCAATTTCAAACTTATGCACTGAATTAAGGCATTCTCAAATGAGTGGAAGTATTACTTTCATCAAACTCTGCCGCAAGTAACATTATTTTCACATACTACTACATTCTCAATGTAGTATTACATGAAATTCTTTAACTTTTGTCTTCTGTAAGGCAGACAAGGGAGATACCACTTTGTCCAGGGCCCCTCACAGAAACCGACAGCACCTGCTGTTTCTTGGCGATCTCCCCTCCAAGATCTGACCAGGCCTGAGCCTGTTTAGTTTCTGAGATCAGACAATTTCAGGTGTATTCAGGCATGTTTGAGGTGCACCGCTTCAACCAGTGGGTCTGTCTTATGACCCCTGACGTGCTTCCGAAGCAGAACCAGCCCTGAGGTTGTCAGCCAGGGAGGGATGGAAGAACCATTCACCGATCTCCTAGGAAAAGCAAAGAGGCGTTCATGTGGGGTGGCGTTAGTAGCGGTGCACAGTAACGACTGGATGGTGTGGAGAGCTTTGGGCAGGATGTCCTGTCAGCGGGACACTAGCAAATATTTGGACCTAAGGGCTAGGAGCGTCGCCTTCCAGACGATGCCATTCTCCCTTTCCATCTGGCCATTACCTCTGAGGTTATAGTTGGTGGTCCTGCTGGTAGTTTTGCCTCTGACCAAAAAGTACCATCACAGCTCCTCACTCATGAATGAGGTCCCCTGGTAACTATGAATGTAGTTGGGGTACCCGAAAAGAGTGAAAATACTGCTCAGGGCTTTGATGACCATAGCCGAGGTCATATCCGGGCAGGGAATTTCAAAGGCGAACCTGGAGAATTCGTCCACCACCGTCAGGAAGTAGGCATTCCTATTTGTGGTCGGGAGGGGGCCCTTGAAATTGACACTAACTCGTTCAAAAAGGTGGGTGGCCTTAATGAGGTGTGCTTTTTCTGGCTGGTAGAACTGAGGCTTACAGTTGGCGCAGATTTGGCAGTGTCTGGTCGTGGACCAGACATCCTCTACGGGAGTATGAGAGGTTTTGTGTCTTGACAGAATGGTACAACCTCATGACTCTGGGGTGACACAGATTATCATGAAAGATCTGGAGACGGTCGAGATGCGCTCAGGCGCACATCGCTTGGGATAGGACATCCGGGGGGGGGGGTCATTGAGCTTATCCAGCCGATACAAGATATCATAGTTGCAGGTGGATAATTCAATCCTTCACCTCAGAATCTTGTCGTTCTTGATTTTACCCCTTTGTTTGGCACTGAACATGAAGGCCATTGCCCTCTGGTCAGTCAACAGGGTAAATCTCTTACCGGCTAGATAGTGCCGCCAGTGGTGCATCGCCCCAACGATAGCTTGAGCCTCCTTCTCGACGGAGGAGTGCCGGAGTTCAACACCATGCAGGGTGAGGGAAAAAAATGCTACCCGCCGGCCGGCCTGGTTTAATGTGGCAGCCGGTGCGAAATCAGAGGCATTTCTTTCCACCTGAAAGGGGATGGTTTCATCCATGGCATGCGTCGTGGCTTTAGCAATATCTCCTCGAATTTGGTCAAAAGTAGCCTGGGCCTCCATGATAATGAGAAGGTGGCTGTACAAATTAAGGGTGGGCCTTATCGGCGTAGCTGGGCACCCATTGAGCATAATATGAAAAAAGTCCCAGGCACCTCTTAAGCACCTTCTGGGAGTTTGGGACAGGGAGCTCCATGAGGGGTCGCATGCGGTCTAGGTCGGGGGCAATGACACCATGTGCCACGACACATCCAAGAAGGGCCAGGCGCTTTGTGTTGAACACGCACTTGTCCTTGTTGTACGTCAAGTTGAGGGACTTGGCCGTACGCAAGAACTTTGCGAGATTTGTGTCATGGTCCTGCTGGTATTGGCCGCAGATGGTGACATTGTCAAGGTAGGGGAACGTCGCCATCAGCTCATGCTCTTCCACCAATCAGTCAATCACTCTCTGAAAAGCAGAAACACCATTAGTAACCCCAAAAGGTACCGCAGGAAGTGGAAAGGTTTCCCGTCCGCCTCAAAACCCGTATAGATTTGATCGGCTGGATGGAGGGGGAGTTGGTGGTAAGCCGACTTAAGGTCAATGGTCGAAAAAATTCTGTACTTAGCCACCTTATTGACCAAGTCGGCTATCCAGGGTAGCGGGTATGCGTTCAACTGGGTGAAGCGGTTGATGGTCTGACTATAATCAATTACCATCCAGGGCTTTCCTGCACCTCTGACCACGAGGACCTGCGCCTCCAGGGACTGGTGCTGGGGGCTATGATCTCCTCCACCAGGAATTGTTGAACTTCAGCCCAGATGAACTGCATGTCCTCTGAACTAGCGTTTACTCTTGGTGGTGATTGGTTTGCAATCCAGGGTGAGGTTTGTGAACAGTGACAGGGGGGCATCCATAGAGTGGTGAGGTTGCAGGACAGTGCCACAGACTGAGTGCTGGGACCACAAGGTGGTGCCGGGGACTTGTGGTTGTGGACGGTCAGTGGTGTTTGGGGGCCCCCGAACACCATCGTCATGCTCCTGAACTGACTCTGAAAGTCGAGGGCCAGGAGAATCGGCATGCAGTGGTAAGGCATAATTAACAATACAAAATCGTTATAAGACTCTACCCCCCCCCCCCCCCCACCATCAGCGATGCTACACAATACCCCCGGATACTGGTCTGTTGGTCCCTTGCAGCCATTGAAACCATCCTGTCATGGGTCGGACAGGGAGAGTCTCTGGACCACGTTGGGGTGCACGCAACTTTCCGTGCTGCCGCTACCGAAAAGACAGTTCATTTTATGCCCATTCACCTCAATCTGCTTCATGGAGTTCGAGATCGGGTGAGAGCTGGCTTGATTCAGAGTCACCGATGCCAAGATAGGCATCCCTTCATCGTCGACATCGGTGGGGAGGTCTTCCCAAGATGACGACCTCCATGTTGACCACGCAATGTTCGATGAGGAAGAAGGCAGAAGTGGAGTTGTGGCAGTCGGAAGTGATGTCGTCGGTGTGCTAGGCCGAGGTGCTGAGGTTGGGAGCGATGGCCGACAAGATGGCGCTCCCCTTACCGTGCACGTGGTCAGCGCCGGAAGCTCCTCTGGAACACATGCTGCGTTGCTCTCGGACTGCAGTCAGGACCTGCAGACCTTCTGGTAATGGTCCCTCTTCCCGCAGCCCGAATATGTAGCCCCCCTCGCAGGGCAGAGGCATCACAAATGCTTGGACTGCCCGCAGAAGTTGCATTTCGACAATGCTGGCGGTGTAATTGCAGCCGTGGTCGGGTCAGTAACACTCGATGCTGAGTCCCAGGCCGAAGACCGTCGTGGTGGAACATACGGAGATGGCCCGCTTCTGCCCGCGATCGACACCGCGTGGCATTGGGCAGATTCTAAAGTCCTGATCAAGTCGATAACCTTTTGAGTGGGAGCGGGTCCTCCTCGAGGAGTCGTTGCCGGATATAATCCGACCTCAGAGCCGACACGCAGGCGTCTCAAATCAGTTATTCCACGTACTGGGTTAGGGATATAGTGGCCGTGGGTTCCCCCAAACAGTCTTTTTCCAGTGTGACCAGGAACTGGATGAACTCTTCAGCGGACTCACCAGGCTGTTGTTTTCTGGATGCCAGAAGGTAACGGGGGTATACCACGCTCACTTTAGGCTTGTATAGCGCCCGCAGCTCATCCATCCCCTCGTTGTAGGTCGCACTGCTTTGGATGGTCAGGAAGGCCCTCTGGCTGACTCATGCCTGAAAGATCTTTAACTTCTTCTCGTCAGAGTTGACCACCTCAGCAGCAGCATCGAGGAAGTTGTTGAAGCAGTTCATCCACTGTTTGAAGAGCACCGAAGCACCTGGGACTTGGGGGTCAACTTCTAGCCATTATCTAGAACAATAGATTGTTGGGTGCTATCAGTAGCCCCAATAATGACACAGACAAAGACTGAAGGGAACAATAGGCTTTATTGTACTAGAGACTGCTGGCCTGGGTCCAAGCCTAGGAATGAGTATGAAGGAGAGGGGACTCTATCTTTATGGCTCGGGGTCACATGGGCAGGACTAAGGGAGGAGCCAAGGTAGGAGGACACCAGGAGGGCGGACCAGCCAGTACATATAATCATATCACTACAAGCTGGCAAATAGTATTCATAAAAATGATCAGTTGATCTTATTGAATGGCAGGACTGGTTTGAAGGGGTGAATTACTTATACCTGCTTCAAGCCTGGAAGCAGTCGATTATGGTTTTTAGCCTGCAGGCAAGTAATGGCACAATCAAGGAATTTTGAGTCAATTCCTGCACCGCGATTTATCCTGCAGGACTGCTACAACTTTTAGGGGGAAGCTTGCAGTGTAAATTGTACCGGAAAAATTCATTGCCGGTCATTCTTTCTACAGCACGTCCATCCACCGGGACTGTTGCACTCAGGTTAGGCCCTTGAGGGATTGTGATGTGGGTTGCCATGGGGAAGTGGCAGAGAGAAGTAACTTATGACAATGTTCTTCACCGAGTCCTCATGAAGTTGTTGAATAAGTGGCTTCCTACTTACTATGCCATAACAATTCTACGAATCTTTTTCCCACTAGTTATAGAATAGGCAAGAATATGGTGAATGACAGTTTGCTTATTACCTTGTCTCTGCCAAGGGAAAGTGATCATGATCCATATATGGTGGAACAGTACATGGAACTTTAAAAGATTGAATGAGGATCATGTAGAAGGTGAAGGATAAGAAGAGAATTGACACATAGGATCAAAGCAGAACATAAGAAAAGAGATAGAGGGACTAGTGATTTGGTGCCAGGGCAACAATCACTCCCTCAATGTCAGCAAGACTAAGGAACTGGTTATAGACTTCTGGAAGAAGGGTGGATTTCACTCTTCAGTCTGCATCATTGGTGCTGAGGTGGATATAGCAGACAGCTTTAAGTTGCCAGTGACTTGCCCTGGTCTACCCAAGGCACGCCAGCCTAAGGAAATTTGGCATGTCATCTGCATCCCTTAACAACTTCTACAGGTGCACCATTCAAACCATCCTATCAGGGGGCATCACTGAGTGATACGAGAACTGCTCCACCCAAGACATCAAGAAACTGCAGAGGATTGCTTTGCCTATCACACACGCCCCCTCCCCTCCATAAACTCCATCGATTAGTCCTGTTGCTTGGGAAAAGCAGCAATCGTGTTGAAAGATAAATCTCACCTTGGCCACATGCTCGTCATGCTTTTGCTGTCAGGAAAATATTCATGAGTACGAGAGCATCAAATTCAAGGATTGTTTCTTTGATGCCATTGTCAGGCACCTGAATGTACACCAACATAATAAACTTACATTCCCTTTGCTCTGTACCAACTGATATCCCTCTGTAACTCTACACTTCTGAGTCATGGCTTACTTGTTGCACTGTTTATGAGATGTCCAACTGGTCTGCTCACTAAACAACCTCCATTACTGCCTCTTGGTACATGTAACCATATATTTGAAGTAGAAACAAAAATGCAAAGTGAAGAAAATAAAGACAGAAGTACAGATGGGAAAATTAATACATTTGCTTTCAATAGATAAAAAAAATCCCACAATTCTACACTTACTCTTGTAATATCTTACTATCTGTTGTCTGTGGGAATCCAAAATCCATGACCTCATCCAACAGTTCGTAAATAGTAACAAAGTTGTCTCGAATACTTTCCTCTTCGACCTCTTTAAAATATTCTGTGAAAACCTGAGGGTGACAAATATTTAGAGTGGAAGAATGGATGATATTCGAATGATGGCATAGAAAATATGACTGGATAGATCAGGTGACAGTGATTGAAGAAACGGGTACACCTTAACTTCAGATTGGATGGTTGGTCAGGCAGAATGGGGCTAGGCTACTGGGGTCCGTGTGGATAACAGACAAGGAAATAGGAGGTCAGAGGACTTGAAGGCAGAGGAATCAGAATCACTGATGCGACTCTGTCTACCTGTGGTTCACCTACTTTTTGTCAAGGTGAAGCTATAGAGGGTGTGGGGGGGGGGGGGGCGGTGGGGCGGCGAGGCCTGGTCCAGATGTTAGGCTCTCGATGGAATGGAGGAGATGTTGGGAAATTAGATAGAGAGTGCTGCTGTTTCATCAGGAGGTATTTTCGCAGTATAGCAAGATCATTCACTCATGCTTGAGTTACCTTTCCATTGAGAACTATAACAACATGCATAATCTAGTGAACAACTGGTTTGAGAGACTTCGACTGTTAGCTATGGATTCCTGTCTGATATGACAGCATCAGTGAACTGGTTCAGTCATAAGCTCATGAAGAAAGAATAACAGTAACTAACAACAACCTAACACTGTTAATTCTGAAATATAGATTTTGCTAAGAGCCTGCAAGATAAAGGTTTGCTCTTCCAGAACTTTCTCCAATTCCACAATATTTTAGCTCATTTTATGACAGTAAACAAATCTAACCACTTTTTGGCTATTATGCCACAATACAAAAACGAGAGTAAAATTTTATTTCAGTTTAGTGCAGTTTTCAAATTCAAGGCCAGAAAAATTCAGTTGCATAGGCATAGAGACTAATATTAATATTGCAAAAGCACAAGAAACAATTGAACAACACATACTTGAATAATTTTATATAAAAAAGCAAAAACCAGAGCTGCATTCGCGTTTTTCTTTGTCATTGCTACCACTTGGTGATCAAGGTTAAAGAAAATAAATTGTTGAACAGCAGGTTAGACAATAGAGCAGGCATTTTCCAGCAACAATATCTAATCTGCCAATCTCTAAGCCCTGGACATCTTAGAAAGAGCCAAATGACATTTTGTTACAATAAAGATCAGAATCAAAAATTAATTTTTTCACTCTAGTTCACAGTTGTGGAGTAACAAACTCATTAAGCGTTACAGGACTTCAATTTGGAGCTGAACATGAAAATGTGTTCACTTATAATTGAAAAGAATCCAGTACAACAATAATATTTTGTGATAGGTTAGAAATTGTTTCTGTAATTCTGTTGGATAAACATTGCATTTGGCCTCGTGCTCTGCCAATCCAAACCCACCCGCAAATTGGAGGAACGCCATCCGATGGCATTAACCGACTTCTCCAGTTTCTGTTAAGCCCCCTCCTCTGACTCTCTCTCTCTTTCCCTCTCCTCTCTCATTTCATCTAGTTCCCCACCCCCTTGTCTCTTCATTTGGAGAGCTACCCCCTCCTCCATCATCTTAGCTTTTCTCTTCTGCCTTCCCACCCATAACCTCTTGCCACTTGGCTGTGCTCCTTCCCTGGCCCCTTCTTCCCTCCTCCCACCACCCTTTTATTCTGTCATCTGCTTGCTTTTTTTTCCACACCTTGATGAAGGGCTCAGGCCAGAAAAGTTGGTTACACATCTTTGCTTCCGATGGATCCTATGTTACCTGCTGAGTTTCTGCAGCACTTTTGTATGATAATATTTTACAATCATTTTCAATTTTTGAATAATTTTAAACTGTCCTTAATTTTCATCCAAGTGCTCTCCAATTGGAGATGTCAACTGATTCCTAAGTTCCAATACCATTTCCCTCATTTCCACATCTGTATTGCTTTAAGCTGAAAGTTGATTATTATCCCTAATGTGTAGAAGATTCATTGCTCTCGTAGTTATAAGCAAAAGGGGTTCCTACTTTCCATCTGCCCCTACAGTGAGATTTTGCCATGTTCTTTGCCTTATAGTTACAATATCGTGTCCCCCTCTAAATAAGACAAAGTTATCACCATAGATCTGCATAAAATTGATGAAAGATCTCTTTAAATAAAAAACAATGAGATCTCTTTAGCTAATCTTGATGTCAGTGAGACAATATGAGGAGTTATTTGTTCAGACAATGGCCTCTTTCCGTGTTGTACGGTTGTACCTCATTGGTTAACATAACAGGAATCTCCAATCATCTCCCCCCCCCCCCCCCCCACCACCACCAAATCCTTGGATCAACCACATGTAAATGGATTTCTCAAGTGTGCTCCACCACAGGAGTTTTGTTTTAAAGGATACAGTACAAGTTATTGTGCCTTATCCAAAGGAAATGAGCATGTCCATGAATGAGGAATGGAGAACATGACCCCTCATCTTCTCTCTGCATCAGCATAGGTAGGAAGTAGTCAATTTCATTCATGTCCATGTCACCCATGTAGTTCCTGCATATTAGAACCTAACAAAAGAATAGATTAAAGTTTAGAATTGTGTATGAAACAAACATCACTGGTGGAGGCAGTAATTATTAGTGATGAGAACAGATTCCCATGAAAAGGTGGTGAATGATATTATCAAAATAAGTTAGGAATTCTAGGACATGTATGGTGTTCATTTGGGGCTGTAAGCAGTTATCAATTATATTGCACCAGACAAGTCACAATCGTTTAACATAAAGTACAATAAGTCTGAGTAGTTATTCAAGTCATGCACCAAACCACAGGCCAAAACAGTTTAATTGTTCATTTTGATGGGGTGATAGTTAATTAATTCACAGATAACACGACTTGGAGCAAGTCATTTGGAGGAGCCACAAAAAAATCTCCCATTGCATCAAACAGCTTTAATTTAATTTATTTTAATTTAGACCTATAGCACAGTAAGAGGCCCTTTCGACCCATGCACCCATGCTGCCCAACTGCAATTCAAACCCTAGTCCTGTTCAATGGCGCGGTAACAGCACCGTGCTCACCACTACCCTAACCATGCTGCCCATTATTTCAGGGAATATGCAGAAATGGGGGAAAAGGATTGGCAGAAGGAAAAGGAACACACTTCGCCTTCTGCAGGGACTACTCCCTTCATCCTTTCCTCCCTTCCCACCAATTTCTCCCTTGGTACTGTTATGGACCCTGGACAATTTTATTTTCGCACTAGGGACAGGTCTGAACCTACAGTGGAAGAGAAAGGATCATGCGCTGCTGTGAAGCACTCAAGTAGCACAGGGAAAATTGACAGGTGTGTGGAAAGTGCGAGAGCCATGCGCTGCAAGCCAGTGGACTCAAGGAGAGTGCCCAGGCTGTAGTCAACCTCTCTCTACAATCGGGAGAGCTGAAGGCAAGTGCTAGGGCTGTTGAAGAGCCCAGCATGCTGTTTTGAAAAAGTTGGTCGGTTTAGCTGGTTGGTCGGAGGAGAGCCAGTCAGACGTTTGGTCCGAGTGTGCGTGCTTACCTGACAGCTTCAGCAAACAAGAGACCGAGTTGCTTTGTTCATGGGTGTTAGCACTGCTGTCCATAACTGTCTGTCATTGTATTCACCCTGTAGTTTCAGTGGGAGAAAGGAGACTGAGCTACTCTATCTGCGGGTGCCAGTACTGTTGACCTGACTGCAGTTTGCACCACTCTGATACCCAGAATGTGTGTCCAACCTGGGCTTCCCCATTCCCCTTCCAAGAGGAGGAATTCATGTGACAGGAGTCACTTGACAACCCAAGACTGGTGTTTTGAGGGGAAAACTTGTATGACAGAAGGTCACTTGTTATCCCTTCCATGGACTTTGGAGGTGGGAACCTCATTTAGTGACGAGGAGGTCACTGGATGAAAATTCCTGTTTGAAGAAATCAAAGGAGGTGTTGCCCCATTCAAAACTGAAGAAAATCTTAAGTCTACAGTGAGCACAGCCATCTGTCTCCACATCCAACTAAAAGACCAGCGTGCAACCAAACTAAGAATCCCAAGCCTGGAGACCAGACTCTGTGAGCTGTTCCTTTTTGACTGACAGACTTCACGTGATTGACTCGAGGCTTTGTTTTGGGAGTTTGCTTTTGGGGCATTTTGAGCTTGGACTGTAATTGTCTGGGGTTTTTTTCCCCCACATACACATCTTTTGTTAATCTAGAGTTACTATAAAGGCTTATGTTCATTGTGTTAAGTTTATCGAGTAATTCTATTATTGTTAATTTGTTAATAAATTTTGTGTTAAACTTAACTCACCTGTTTATTTATCTCTTATTCGCTGCTGGTGAGGTGTAACATAAATAGGGGGATCATGTCTGGGGGTATAGTTAACCAAATTTGGAAAGCTTATTTGTGTATGTGCTATAGGAAGAGCACAGAATATGGAGCTTATTAGTCGATTGAATTTTGGTTGATCGGTTAAATTCCTCTGACAAGCTAATTAAAAGGTTTGTGAGTGTGGAAAGATCAGCAGCAAGAATGTGAAGAAATTTATAGAGTCACCCTCTCTGGAAGAATTGTGGAGGCCTAGAAACCACAAATTGGTGGCTATTCCACAAAGGTCAGAGTAAGGTAGCAAGTAAACCTGAGAGTAGTAATAGACCCAAATATGAACCAAATTGCTCAAAAATTAGAAATTACTTCAGTAAAACCACCAATGAAAAAGGTGGAGGTTGGGAGAAAGATTACAAAGTATTGCATAGCAGAAGGACAATTTGAAGGAAACGTGTTAAAACATTTGCACAACTTCTGGGCAAATACAGTTGGAACTAAAGAGATTGGATATGGAAATGGAACTTAAATTGAGAGACAAAAGAGATTAGAAATGGAAGCAGAGAGGAGAACTAGGCTATATGAGTTAGAAAAGCTTAGAATGGAGAAGGAAAGAAGTAATGCCACAAGACCCACCTCCAGGCCTCGGTGGAAGGTTTATAGGTAGCAGAGAAATGAGGCTAGTTCCAACATTTGATGAAGCTGGAATAGACAAGTGTTTCCAGCAATTTGAAAAGGTGGCTGTGACTTTGAACTGGCCAAAATGTCAGAAGTCCCTTATGCTGTAGAGTGTGATTAGGGGAAAAGCTCAATATGCTTATTTTGCCCTTACAATTGCACAAGCTGTGAATTATGAACTAGACCCAGAGGCCTACCAACAGAAGTTCAGGAACTTAAATAAATCCCCAACCCAATTGTACACCAATTTTGCATACGAGAAAGTACAATGGTGTACTTCCAGAAACACAAATAATGATTATGAACAGTTGAGGGAATTAATAATAATGGAAGAAATTAAGAAATGTGTCCCTGATGACATCAAAGCCTTTTTGAATGAGAAAGAGACAACAACTTGGCAGGAATCCGCTAAAAGAGCAGATGAGTATGATTTAACCCATAAGTTTAGGTGGATGTCAAGTAAAATTTCCACAAAGGTCAGAGTAAGGTAGCAAGTAAACCTGAGAGTAGTAATAGACCCAAATATGAAGGGAATGTGATATGAGAAAAGCTTGAGCCTTCTTTGTTACTACTGCAAAAAGATTGCTCACGTGATAGCCAGTTGCCCCGTATTGAAGAGAAAGAAGGAAAGGGAGGTAGCCCCAAATGCTTGTATTCAAAGTGAAAGGAGATCTAACAACTGGGAAGGATCCAAACTTACTGATGGGGTTAAGGAAATATTTAAACCTTTTGTGACAGAAGGTTCGGTGTCAGTCAGAGAAGGGTTGAAGCCAATGCCAGTTAAATTCTTGAGAGATACGGCAGTGGCTCAGTCACTCGTGCTGGATAGCATCTTTTGAGGAAACTGATACAGGTGAGATAAACTTAATTTGAGGGATCAGGAGTGACATTAAACCTATTCCTTTGCACTGAATAGTGCTAAGATCAATGGACCGGTTATCATAGGAGCTAGGGCAAACCTGCCAGTGGACGGAGTTTCATTGTTACTGGGTAATGATTTGGCAGAACGTAAGGTTATTCCCACAGTACAATTGCTAGTTAAGCCAGTCAGTGAGCTGTCTAGGAAGGACTTGGATATTTACACCCCACCCTACCACCCCCCCCCCCCCGCCACTCCCATGCGATAAGCAGGGCAATGTCTAAAAATGTGGTGAGTCTAGATAAAACAATAAAGCAATTGGTAGTGGTTTAGAACAAGTTTCAAGTAAAACTGACCTGGTTCAAAATGAGAAATTATCATTAGCCAATCCCAGTCTAGGTAGTAGATTGAAGGGTCCCAAGCTGTCATTGTCTAGACAAGAATTGATCATCTAACAAAAGAAGGATCCAGAACTGCTAGACGTAAGGGATAAGGCCCTCTCTGAAGAAGAACTAAAGAAAGTGCCAGTAGGATATAATGTTAGGGATGGAGTGCTAATGTGAAAATGGAGATCACTTGATATTCCTGCCAGTGAAGACTGGGCAGTGATGCAGCAGGTTGTGGTACCGAGAGCTTACAGAAATGAAATTATGACTTTGGGTCATAACACCCCTTTTGGAGGTCACTTTGGGGTGAATAAAACTGTAAATAAGATCAATAAATAATTTATTGGCTGACTGTAAGGAAGAATGTTACATGTTTTTGTAGGGTTTGTCACATCTGTCAGATGGTTGGTAAACCCTTACAGCCAATCCCCACTTTTAGTGAACCATTTTTAAAGGTAGTTGAGGACTGTGTGGGCCCATTGTCTAGAACAGTGATTCTCAACCTTTTTCTTTCCACTCACATACCTCTTTAAGTAACCCCTATGCCATAAGTGCTCTGTGATTAGTAAGGGATTGCTTAAGGTGGTATGTGAGTGGGAAGGGAAGGTTGAGAATCACTGCTCTAGAGTTTTGCTTGAGAAAAATTGTCATTGGCCCATTTCCTTTGGAGCTATGAAACTGTGCACATAATGAGTCACTTAGGAATTATTAAAACAGTGATTTTCAAACTTTTTCTTTCCACCCACATATCACCTTAAGCAATCCCTTACTAATCACAGAGCATTTATGGCATAGGGAATACTTAAAGTTGAATGTGAGTGGAAAGAAAAAAGGTTGAGAACCACTAGCCTAGAACAAAGGCTGGAAATTAGTATTTACTAACAATTATGTATGCCGCTTCACGTTTTGAGAGGCCATTCCTCTGAGAAATATCAAAACCAATGATAGCCAAGGCTTGTTAAAGGTTTTTCATCTTAGTTGGCCATCCCAGGGAAATATAATCAAAACAGGGGAGCAATTTCATATCAGGCCTATTCCAACAAGTGATTCATGAGTTGGGGATTAAACAGGCCATGTCTTCTGCCTACCACCCAGAGAATCAGGGAGGCTTGGAAAGCTTTTATTCCAGCCTGAAAAATATGATGAGAACTTATTGTTCCAAACACAATAGAGATTGGGATGAAGGTGTTCACTTACTTTTATTTGCAGCAAGAGAATCAGTTCAAGAATTACTTGGTTTTAGTCCATTTGAGGTAGTTTTCAGACAAGAGGTGAGAGGTCCTCTAATGGATTAATCAGGATATACATTTGAACTTATTGGATTATGTCTCTAAATTTAAAGAACGATTACAGAAAGTCTGTGAAATGGGAAAGGAAAATCTGAAAGCCACTCAGCAGAGAATGAAAGTCTGGCAAAAGTGAGGAGTTTCAAACCTGGTGAAAGGGTGTTAGTATTGTTTCCTACTCAATTGAATCCCCTAATGGCAAGGTTTTCCAGACCATATGAGGTTCAGTCTAAAATTAGTGAGGTTACATATGTAATTAAAACACCTGATCACAGCCGGTAGAGTCAAGTCTGCTATGTAAATATGATCAAGCCACATTTTGAGCAGGTACTTCCTAATGAGATGAATCCCTCGCCAGAGGAGATGGTGATTAACCAGGAAAGAACAAATAGACCTAGTTTCAAAGAAGGCCATGGGACACAGATAATGATAAGTCCGAGATTGGAGAATTCCATAGTTTTTTGGGACCTGGAAACAAAATTGGCTCATCTTGAAATTTTAGAAAGGGAAGAAATGAAACAATTACATCTAAAAATCAAGAATTTGTTTCCAGATGTACCCCAACAAACTACCATAACATGCCATGATGTGGGCATAGGTGATGCTAGGCTTATTAAGCAGCATCCTTTTTGGATAAACTTGGAAAAGAGTAGATTAATGAAACAGCAACTTGATTATATGATAAAGAATGGAATGATCTGAAAGCCAAATTCAGATTGGAGTTCACTGTATGTGTTGGTACCTAAGGCAGATGGCATGGCTATATTTTGTACAGAGTATATAGAGAGGTTAACACGGTGACGAAAATGGATGCCTATCCGATTCCTAGAATAGATGACTGTATTGACAAAGTGGGAGAAACTAAATTTGTTACTAAGATATATTTGCTAAAGGGGTATTGGTGTGTGATGTTAATAGAAAGAGGAAGAGAGGTTTTGGTATTCATAAGCCCAACAAGGCTGTACGAGTATAATATGATGCCCTTTGGGATGAAAAATGCTCAGGGACTTTTCAGAGAATGGTGAATTCGGTGTTTCAGGAATTGAGGTACACGAGTGCTTACCTGGATGATTTGCTTGTAGAAACTCACACTTGGGAAGAGTATATGGTGGAATTGAAAAAAATTATTTACTCATCTGTCAGAAACAAATCTCACAGTTAATTTGAGCAAGAGCAAGTTTGGACATGCAACTGTCATGTACCTGGATTATATCGTAGGACAGTGACAATTAACGCTGGTGGAGGCAAAAGTTGCAACTATGTCTAGGTTCCCTGCTCCAACTAACAGGAAGAATCTATGAAGATTTTTAGTAATGATTGGCTAATTCTGAAAATTTTGTAAAAGTTTTGCAGATATTGCACTCCCTCTCATGAAATTACTTAGAAAAAGTGAAAAATTCATTTGGTCAGAGGGTTGCCAAGAGGCAATCATAAAATTTAAAGCCATTTTATGCCACAAACCCATAGTTAAGTCTCTGAACTTAAGGAAACCTTTTTCTCTTGCTGTGGATGCCAGTGACAAAGCCGTGGGAGTCGTGCTGCTGCAGAAGGAAGATGACGAGGTTGATCATCCTGTGGTATATTTCTCGAAGAATTTCAATAAACTCCCGAAGAACTACTCTACAGTTGAGAAAGAACCGTTGGTTCTTGTGTTGGCTTTATAACATTTCAATGTCTATATTTGTACAGCACAATGACCAATTATTATACCTTCAGATCACAATCCACTGGTTTTTCTATGTACAATGAAGAATAAGAATAGATGATTATTGAATTGGAGTTTGATTTTGCGAGAATATGACCTAATAATAACTTATAAAGAGGAGGAAAGATAATGTGATTGCTGATGGTCTTTCTCATTGTTAAATTTTGAAAATGAAGACATTGCAGTCAGTGAGGATTTAAAAATCTCAGTTTAAATCCCATCAGTCCAGCGATGGGTGGGGTATTTGGTGGTTAACAGGATAGGTGCATGTCTACACTGTTTGCACCTGGCCTTCACATGGTCCCATCCCAGATAGCTGAGGTGCACAGCAGCTCCCTTACGACTCCTTCGCAGAGCGTTAAAACTCTGGCTCAAGGATTGGTTTCAGGCGAAATAGGATTCAATTCATGGTGCACTGGCATCCATATTGGAGAAAAAAAGAAGCTAATCTTTGGGGTCAGAATCACACCACCTTATTGGCTGGAACTTGTGCCTGTGCAAATGCAATATTTAAATCAGTCAACTTGCTTTAAACCAAATATTGGGCTCGTGGAAGGGAAGGATCTGCACAGAGGAAATTTGGAAGTTAAAGGGAAGTGACAAGGCAACCTAGCAAAATAGATAATGTTGCCCAAGTTTGACAGGAAGGAATAAAGCACACAAATATTCAAGTATATTTCCAATTAGACTCACAGGCGAAATGGTAAAAAGACAAGACTATAGACACCTTACCTGAATACATGCAGATTCTGTAACATAAAATAATAAAGTGACGCCAATATTAATGATTGTTAACTGCCTTAACAGGGACAAAGTGGCCAAGGCTGGGAATTAACTATTCCAGAATGTTTTAGAAGTAAAAGGCAAAAAAGAAAATTAAAAAATGCTGATAAAAATAATAGCAGTAAACAGAAAATATCTTAACTAAAAAAGATGCATTCCTATTCATTTGGATGGAGCTGATGCACAGTAAGAGAAAGAAAACATTGATGGGTATTGCCTAAATATTGTGGGTATAAATCAAGAAATTGGAGCTACATGAAACAATGATGGAGGGTATCAATGAGCTGTGATAAGGTGGAGAATTAATCCATGGAGTGTATAAAAGATGTTTTTTACACACGAGTATTTGTAAGGAATTATCAAGGGAGCAAGCAGTTTCACATTGAGTATCATACAATCCTAAATTGTTAATTAATGGTCTCATGATTAAGGGCTTTCAAGTACATGAAGGAATTTTATATAAAAATTAATTTCAGATTCAATTTGAAACCATAGTTTCAAATGTAAACTATTGAAAATATAAAGATAGAAGGCAAGTGGGGAAACTAAATTAAAAGGAATGAAAATAAACAAGTCATATCACACCTGTGGATGTTCAGAGATATTTAAAGGCCTGTGCACCTATATTACTGCAGGTAGATATAAAAGAAGTTTAAAAGGCCAAAGATTTATTTCATTTGGGTTGGTTATTATCATGTTACTGTCTTATGAATCTCTGCTTGAGTTCCATTTAGAGTACCAAGTTCAGATCTAGGCCCTGCACCTCGAAGAATATGTTGGTTCAGGATTGAAGTATGAATCAACCAGAATGATACCAGGAGTAGAAGAGTTAAATTCTGGGGAAAACTTACCTCAGTCAGGCTTGAGTAGACAAGGTTTCATCCAACTAAGATGATTATGTTGATGCAAAGATGCATACAACAGGATGCTATTTATTGATTACACCAACATCCCCTCAAAACTAATCAGCAAAATCCAAGACCTGGGCCTCAATATCCCACCGTGCAATCTTGGATTTCCTCATTTCCAGATTGCAATCAGTGTCCCCCACAATCTCCATCAGTAATGGAACACCACAGGGATGTGTACTTCTCACACCCTGCTCTACTAGCTTTAGATTTATGACTGTGTGGCTCGGTGCGACAACAACCCCATATACAAATTTGTTGACAATATCACAGTAGTGGGCTGTATAAAAGGGGATGATGAGACAGCCTACTGGAAGGAGACTGAAAACTTGGCGCACCAAATGACAACATGCAGAATCCCTGCAGAAACTAGTGACCCTGTGATAGCTGTTTCAAGGCCAACATCAGAACATATTTCAATAGGCAAACGCTCAGAAGGCATCAGGAGTACCTGGTAGGTACTGAAAATCTATGCCAACCATGAGCCGGAGTGATCATAGACATTTTCAACCTCTCATTGCTGCACCTACTTAAAAAGGGGATCCATCACACTGGTGCCCAAGAAGAGTAGGGTGAGCTACCTCAATGACTCTCGCCCAGTTGTACTCACAGCTACTGTAATGCAATGCTCTGAGAAGTTGGTTTTACTTTTATTTTATTTTACTTTTAGACATACAACACAGTAACAGGCCTTTCCAGCCCACTTGCCCATGCCGTCCAACTACACTCAATTAACCTACAACCCCCAGTATATTTTGAATGGTGGGATGAAACAGAAGCCCCCAAAGACACAGGGAGAATGTGCACACTTCTTACAGACAGCACGGGAATTATGGCCAGAATTAACTTCTACCTAATCACAGACCTGGACCCACTGCAAAATTTGCCAACCACCATGATCTTTCCACAACAGATGCAATCTCACTGGCACTCCACTCAGCCCCAAAACACCTGGACCACAGCAAGACCTACATCAGGCTGCTTTTCATCGATTATAGCTCAGCTTTCAACACCATTATCCCTTAGAACTGGTCAACAAGCTTCAAAACATGAGCCTCTGAACCTCCATCTGTAACTGGATATTTGACTTCCTCACTGGAAGACCACACTCAGTGCAGATCAGCCACCACATCTCTTCCTCACTGACAATCAACACAGGCACACTACAAATTTTTCCGATGACACCACTGCTGTTGGCAGAAGCACAGGTGGCAATGGGGAGGCGTATACAGTGAGAGAGATCAACTGGTTGAGTGGAGTCACAACATCAACCTTGCACTCAACATCAATAAAACTGAGAAATTAATTGTGGACTTCAGAGGGTTGTAAACTTGGCCAGCACCATCACAGGCTTCCCACCAGAAATGACATCTATAAGAGGTGATGCCTCAAGAAAGCAGCATCAATCATCAAGGGCCTTCACCATTCAGGTCATCCCCTTTTCTCATTGTTACCATCAGGGAGGAAGACAGTCTCAACAGTACAAAAACAGCTTATTTCCCATCCACCATCAGATTTCTGAATGGACAATGAACCACAGACATGGCCTACATTTTCTCTATTTTGCACTATTTATTTATGTATATCTTGTATTTATGAAATTGCCAGTTTTGCACCTTGTTCTACACCACACTGCTGCCATAAAACAACAAATTTCATGACACATGTTCAGGATAAATTGAGCTTCTCACTCAATGTCACCAAGACCAAGGAGCTGATTGTAGACTTGAGGAAAGGAAAACAAGTGATGTATGATCCAGTGATCATTGGGGGATCAGAGGTGGAGAGGGTGACTGAATTTAAATGCCTGGGTGTCACTATCTCAGAAGACCTGTCTTAGACCCATCATATTAATGCCATTGTGAAGAAAGCACGTCAGCGTCTCTACCTCTTTGGGAGTTTGCAGATGTTCAGTATGTCTTTGGAACCTTCAGTTGTGCGGTGGAAACTGTGTCGACCAGCTGCATCATGGCCCGGTATGGGGGCTTCTGAGTGAAAAACCCTGCAAAAGGTAGTGGATACGGCCCGATACATCACAGGTAAAACCCTCCCAACCATCGAGAACATCTACTATACATAAAATGTTAACATTGGAAAGCAGCAGGATCCACACTACACAAGACATGCTCACTGCCATCAGGAAGAAGGTGCAGACACAACAGGACTCATACCTCCAGGTTCAGGAATTGTTGCTACCCCTCTACCATCAGACTCCTGAACAAAAGACTTATTGAAAGACTTGCACTTTGCTAATTTTTTACTGAATATTTATACTGTACTTCGGTATTTGCACACTTTGTTTACATTTCTTTCTTTTGTTTACATTTCTCCTTTCCTTAGATACAATTTACAATTACTGGTAATTAGAAATCTGCCAGATTTACACAGGGAAAAGAATTTCACATTTGTATTTGATGTCCTGTATGTACTCTGATAAATTTGGACTTTAAACTTTATAAGAACAGTTGTTCCCTTCCAAGGGATAGACTATAATAAAGTAAGGAGCAGAGCTAGACTATTCAATAATAAATGTTCGACAGCATTTCTTCACAAAAATGAAATGCGGAACTCTCTTTCGCCCTCATTAAAAATAATTCTTTTGGTGGCAGTCAAAAATAAATGAAGCCAAGAAAGATAAGGTTTATAGGGTAGTGATTTGGGGAACAGTGAAACTGTTGTGTATTATTTGGAGGTTACAAAATGAGGGTGATCTTCTTTAAACATGTAGGAGCCTTTGGGGTGTGAATGTTGGGCTGGTTCCAGTCATGGTTGAATCTTAAAGGAGGAAACCGATTAGGAGCAGGGTAGTCAATCTTGAGAATTCTCTGCCCTGGATCATTGTGGGGGTTTGATCTTTGAAGATCAAGAAATTTACATGACTTTCAACAACTGTTTGCTGAAGATACTCTATTCCGAAAAATACACATTCATCCTCTCTCTGTGCTACACATTGCTTATTACAATTTAAAGAAGTCCATCAGGTCCACTCTTCCAAAGTTTAATGAGCTCAATTTTACCCCAATATATCCTTTTAATGTAATATATATGTTCTGGCTATTGTAAATGCTGGAAAAAGATATTTAGTACATTATAATTCTTGATGTAATCTGTCTCTGAGCCCGTTTATTGCTATTTTTGGAATGAGTGGAGCAATGGACTTAATTTTGACTCCATCTCAATCCCATGTGGTTGCTTTTGCTTCCCTGATTGCTAGAAGGCTCATACTGCAGCAGTGGAAAGATGTCGTCCCTCCCACCGATGGTTATTGGATTTGATGGCATCCCTTTCTCTAGAGAAAATTAGGTGTTCAACTTCTAAAATGAGCATTACATTTTCTTCTCTCTGGGGTTCCTTTTTCAATTATTTTCAAAATTTATTTGCTTTTTATTTTTTAAAAATCTTTTTTTTCTATTTCTTGAACAATTAGCATTGAAACTAGTAGTTGACGCCTGGCTCTTATAATAATCGCTTATATAATAGCTTGGGGTTCAAAATTAGATTAGTTATAGATTTCTTTTTTTCCTTTTTAATCAATAACATGGATCATACATATCTTGTTTATCATTGTTTATTATCTATGATTTTAATTTATTTCTATTTGAACTTTATATGTATCCGATATATATTTTCAAAAACAAATAAAAAGAAAGATCAAAAAATTGAGGGCTATGGTGAACTGGCAGTAAGGAGGAGGTGAAACCCTCGAGTAATGGTGCTGGCTTGAAGAATTGAGTGGCTCCTTTGTTCCTCTGAATAGGGCAGAGGCACTGAATTTTGTCCTCATCGCCTTTTGCAACACCTTTGGACCCACCGGGATGGGACAAGAGGGGCAGCTCTTCCCCAGCATTGCTGCCCTTACTTCCCAATGAGTGAGGTGTGTGTGGGGGGGGGGGGGGGGGTGGAATTAGCAGAAGGCAGAACATGCAGGAGAAGTAGTGGTGGGTCCAGGCCATCCCAGAAGTGAGCAGTTTCTCTTTCCCACCTTGCCCAGCTCAAGAAGAGAGTGACAACGGCGGGACAGATGTTCGGATTTGCAATGCAGGATTAAAGGCTCACACTAGGCAGGGTTTAACATCTCAGCTCCTTAATCTTCGGCGGGAGGGGGGGATGTGAAAATCCCCCGCAGAAAGTTAACACTGAGGTCAGCAGTCCTGATGGGGGGAAAAGATTTGAAACACATTCTTCTTAACTGTCTTCTCTGAATATTAGCGAGCTTCAGGGACTCATCCATCAGCCGGTATGAGGAGGTGTCTCAAGGACAGGCTGTGCGCTGGGAAACCACGATCAACACTGATCGCAATGAGTCGCGGAGACTGAAATTCAGCCAGAACTTCGGCTCCGTTCTCTTGCCACAAGAACCCCCCTCTGTGGATTTCCCTCCATGAGAAGACTTGCCGGTCCAATGCAAGTTCGCCCACGTTGGCTCCAAACTTAATTTCTCCTGCAGCAGAAATTGACCCCCCTCCCCCACCAAACCCCACTCACCTGTGCGCCCTCAGGTACGGGACCTCGCCAGCAAGAGCACGCCGCGGGACCTTACCTTTCCCTTCAGATCCAGCACGAAGACGGCCGAGGCTGACATGGCAGCTCAGCAGCCGGGTGTCCGATCCCTGTTGGCGACTGCAGCCGTGCTGGAGGTAGTGTAACTTGTTTCCGCGTCCTCCGCGTCATGGACAGCGATCCTGGCTCCTTTGTCACTCCAGGGGAGCCGGCGTGTATCAATAAAACGCGCGCATACGCGGGAAATGGTCTCTGCAGGGACCACTTGCAGATGCATTTTTCAGATTTTTGATTTCACATCCACCATGACTTCACATACAACCCTGAGATTCTTTTTTTCTCTCTCTGCATGGCAGAATTACCACTTATTGGTAATGGATGAAAAACTGTACTCAGTTGCTCACATGTAAACAATAAAGAAATGTTGGGCAACACAGAGAGAGAAAAACCAATAAAGTGCAGAGGTCAGGGACCCTGATTGAGTTTGTCTTTGAGGACTCTGATGGTGGGGAGGGGGGGTAGCAGCTGTTCCTGAACCTGCTGGTGCCAGTCTTGTCTAATGGTAGCAACTAGAACAAAGCGTGCACTGCGTGTGGTGGATCCTTGATGATTGCTGCTGTCCTCTGCGTTCCCTGTAGATGTTCTGGATAGTGGGGAGGGCTTTGCCAGGCATGTCCTGGGCTGTGTGCACTACCCTTTGCAGGGCTTTCCGCTCAGGGGTACGAGGGTCCCCATATCTGACCGTTCTGCAGCTGGACAGCACACTTTCCACCACACACTCGCATAAATTTGCCACGGTTTCCTGTATAGTGCACAACATACAATTTTCCATACATACATCCACCCATACATCTGATGACATTCCTCGAACCGGACACACCTTTGCCCTCATTGCCCATTCTCATCTACCCTCATCCTTTACCTTAATGAGCCTCCTCTCTTTTCCTTACTGCTTGTAGCTTTTCAACATCTAATCTCCTTCCCTCACTACTCCCAGATCTCACCAGTCCTCTGTTCTCTCTCACACTGCCCTCCCACAATTGCCCCATTGACCCTCCTCCCTCTGATGTCATTGCTACTTCTCCTTCCATTCCCTGACTACCCCCCCTCTTTCTCTGGAACACAGTATAATAGCTATTAAAAGTACTGCATCATGTGTGGGAAACCAGGGTTCAATCCTTCCCTTCAGGAGTTGCACTTCTCACAGGGTTTCTGTGCATGCTCTGGTTTCCTCTCAGTAAGTTCTATAATTTGCCTCATTTGTAGCTAAGTGGTAGAAATGGGGCCATTTGATGGGAAGGTGGGGATAATTTTTTTAAAAGGGGATCATTGTATTGTAGGATTAATGTAAATAGGTGCTTGATCAGCACACAGTTGATGGGCCAAAGGGCATTTCATACTGTATGAGTCTGACCTAATTTCTTCATTGACCCTTCTCCCCTCCCCCACTGACACATATCATCTCACTTTGCACCTCCTCCTCTACTCCTGACCATTCATCTGTTCTTCTTCCCTCATTAATACTCTTCTACTTCACTATCTTACTCCATTTTCCCCTCATAGTCCTTCTATTTTCTGTTCCCTATCTGTCCCTCCACTCTGCCTCTTCCCTTCCACTCTCTCACTATCCCCCTCCTCACTTACTGCCTCCCTAATCTTCCTGAATGGCACCTTCCCTTCCTTTCAATGTTCTTCCTCTCCCTTCTCTCATTATCCCCCATCCCCCTTCCCTCATAGTCCTCCCCATCTTCCCTCAATTATTCACTTTATCTCTGTCCCTCCCCTTGTTATCATCCTCCCTTTTTTGGTCCCTCTTCCTTCACCCTTCCCTCACTGTCCATCCTTCTCTCACTATCCTTTTTCTACTTCCCTCATTATCTATTCAACTTCTCCATTTGTATTCCTCCTCTTCCCTAACACCTTCCTCTACTTCCCTCATTATCTATTCAACTTCATTTCTATTCCTCCTCTTCCCTAACACCTTCCTCTACTTCCCTCATTATCTATTCAATCTCCATTTCTATTCCTCCTCTTCCCTAACACCTTCTTCTACTTCCCACATTATCTATTCAACTTCTCCATTTCTATTCCTCCTCTTCCCTAACACCTTCTTCGCTTTCCCTCATGGTTCCACCTCCCCTCATTGACCCATCTCCCCTCATTGTCCCATCACCCTTCATTGTCCATCCACCCCTTTCCTCATTGTCCTGCCTCCATTTCCCTCACTCTTTGTCCATTCCCTCATGCAGGCCTCTTTCCTTTCACCTCTGCTCCCATTTCCTCTCCATTTTCACTCCCCTCTCTTCTCGCAGCCTGTTCTGGAGAATGGTAATGATCCCATGCACTGTTTGAGTAAATCTGGAAAATTATCCTAGACTAATTAAACCATCTCTCCCTCAAGCAATGTCATTAAAACTGGATTAACATTGCTGAATGTCTGCATTTCAAAGTAAACCAACCGTGTAGTGCTTTGATGTGACAAGATTCATCATTCCAGGTACATATTATTTCTTATTCAGTGTTTATTAAATATTTCACTGAACACACCTAGTATAATTATTAACAATTTCTATGATGTCATAGCTCTGTTTCAATGTCAGATATTGCCACTAACAAAATATTATCAGATAAATTAAAGGGCTATCAATTAAATGATAGTTCTACGTGTTGAATGTATTTGTATGTTTATACTTCTAAAAAAAATCTTAAAAGAGATGTTGATCATGTCTGTCCCCTTTCTCTTTGCTCTCACTAAGTACCATAAAAATTTTTGTCATAAAAGTGAGTCATCACAATTTTGCACTGAATATTGGGCGTTTCATTGGGATGATCTTGCACCGTATCACTTCCACTAAAATCTCATTGGCCACAATATTACACTGTCTGCATTACAGCTGTAGGATATTACTGCGCTAAGGTACAGCAGGAAATATCTGCATCTATGAGATGTTACATAAATTAAATCTTACACTATGTTTAAACTGCTGAAACAAGACATTATATCCCCACCATCTAGGACAGGAGCAGGGCTATTGCAATGGAGCATTACAGTACCGAGGTACACAAACACGACTATAACACCAGGGATATGAAATAAAAACTTACGACAGAGTTTCAGGGCGACAGCAGTGGGGCATCAGATTACTGTGATCTTATACTTTGTCAGGTTTTAGTCGTCGTACATTGCAGTTCTGTCAAGAATACATCAGTGAGATGTAAACCAATGAACTGTTTTTTTTTGAGTAATATATTTTCTCAATCTGGGTATAATTTCACAAATTGGAATGTCTTATGCTTATGGAAACCTGCTGTAAACCATTGTGGAAATATTCAATTTTTACTTCTTAAAGCGTCTGAAAGAACCTCTGATCTAGTTATAAAGTTGTGAATTCTCTGCCTCACTCCCACTCTAACCTTTTCTAACACAGCTCCTCAGAAATTCAAAGACCAGAACTCATCTTTCAGTGAGATGTTTTCTAGATTCATTTCTGAGGCCAACAATTGCAAATCCAAAGACAGTGTTCAGAGAGTAGCTACTGATACTGATGTTTCCATTTTGACCTCTTCTAGGCCCATATTTTGTTTCTTTTCTTCCCCTCTCTCCTTTCTCTTTAGTTTCACACCTTGCTGTTTGGCTCATCCTCCTTTTTACCTATTGATCTACCATCACCAACCATCATGGAATGGCGGAGCAGGCTCAATGGGCCGGATGGTCTACTCTTACGACTATTTCTTCTATTTTAAAATATTTCCCAATGAAACACCCAATAACTTGTGCAAGGCATAAAAACAGAACAGGAAAAATGAGTACAGAAAATGCTAGAAACACTCATTCAGCTTGTGACATCAGTTAGAGAACGGACAAATTCAAAATGTAGATCTATGATTCGAATGAAGACCACTAAATAAACACACGAAAAAAGTGATGGGAACAAGAAGTTATGCAATTAGACATTTAATGGTTTTTAAATTCTAATTGGGAAAGTAGAAGACCAGCAAAGTATGTTAAAGATCATTGTGCAAGACCTTCAAAGTACGTTGGGCTGAATGTGACTGGTCGAGATTCACTCTCCAAAATCCCCACTCGTGCACTCACAACAGCTTCCTGGAGTCAGGCAGTGAGATCTCAGGGCTGGTAGGGTCTCAGGGGGTGTGGTCCAGAAAGCCCACCCCTGGAATGTCACTGGCAGAGGACAAACCTGCTCTAAAATATCTCTGGCATTCAGGAACATTTAAAAATTATTAAATATAAAGTAATTGATTGTAAAAATCATTAAAATGCACAAAATACAGATGTAATTAAATAATTCAACTAAGTAGAATACCTTGAAATATATGTATTTTTTTCCTTTTGTATCTTAATCTGCAGATCTATCATCTCCATTGAAGTCTCACCATTGGGGACTCAGATCCTATGCCGAGTCAAATTCCTATTTCCCATTGTAATATCAGGAAATTCAAGCAAAGATGGAATCCAGGTGTCTCCACACCGAAGCATAATGATAGATTTAGCACATACTGTACATCACTATGTAAGAGATGGACCACCATGTTTCATTGCCCAGATCACCATGTTCCACAGCTCTCTGTGCAGTTTCTATGGCTGAACACCAGCTTTCAATCAAAAGCTCTGTATTCAGCCAGCAGGATTTACTGCAATAAAAGGATAAATACATATGACATTCCATACAGTAGAAGGTAGAAAACCAATCCAACTTTGAGCATAGATTCCAAGACAATCTTTCTCCTGATTCCAGGTCTGAAGACTAGAAATAGCAAATTGAAACCTCAGATAATTGCCACAAATCCTTCCCTCCTACCCCTTTTCCCTCCCCCACCAAACATGCTCTTAGCCCCAGTCCTAGTTTTCTTTGTAGTTGTCTGTGTGGTGGCTCTTGCGGGAGGAAAGGCGATGTGGTGGGTTTAAGAATAGAGTCAAGTTGGGTGGTACGGTTACCATAGCGATTAGCGCAACGCTTTTACAGTGCCAGCAATCCATGTTCGAATCCGGCGCTGTCTGTGATGAGTTTGTATGTACTCCCCGCGTCTGTATGGGGTTTCCCCAGGTGCTCCAGTTTCCTCCCACCCTCCAAAACACACAAGATTGTATGCTAATTTGGGTGTAATTGGGTGGCACGGGTTTAAATGACCGGAATTGGGCTTCGACTGTGCTGTAAATATATACTTTTTTAATTTTAAAAAACTCTTAATTGGGGATTCATAATTTTGCCAGATACTTGGCTGTGCACTGAAAATGGAGTCAAAAAAGTGTAACTGCAAGGCTATGGACCATGTTTTTGAAGGTGGGGATAGCAGGGTAGCTCTTTCATCTGGCATAGGTCCAATGGGCTTGAATGGCTTCCTCCCGTGTTGTTAAAATTTTTGTGATTCTGTGAATGGTCCCAGCACATAAAATAATAGCAGCAATTGTTTTATTCAAACCGAAAGAGAAGGGATATTAACTCCCCAGATTCAGGCAGAAATTATGGATCTATATCTAATTGGCTCCATCCCTTCTCCTTTCCACTGACATCTAACATTTCCAGTTACAATATCAGCTGGAGAGATACATGATATCAGATTGCGTGTTTCAGTTTACAGAACCAAAGAACAGGAGAAAGATGATACTTAACCTCCTCTTGAACTTCACTGAGACAGAATAATGACACAAAGTTAGAGCATCAGCATGAAACTTGGAGGAATTGAAGTGTTGAAGTATCAAATAGCATTGAGAATGGGTCGTGTTTGCAGTCAGGTTCAGTGAAAGTTATTTCCAAACTGTAGCTGCCTTCTTTGTTGCTGAGGTGTGTTCATCACAAGCGGCAAATATGGAACCTGGGAAGGAAGAATGTGGACTTCTCACCTGGAAAAGGGTTTATGTATTTGGCTGGTTATTGCAACAGGTGGGTGTCATGTGGGAAGGAAAGGGCAATATGGATGTCAGATATCATCACCCCATCTGCCTCATAATGAAACGACTGTGGATTCCAGGAATTTTTGTGTTCGTTTTCCTTCTCTGACAGTTGCAATCACTCCTTCACACACGAGTAATTCATGAATTACAATGACAGAGAAATAACTTTGACCATAGTATATGATAAAATGGGCAAGAAGGGTTCAAATTGGCACATAATGTGAATAACCGAATGGTTTAGAAACATTTGGGCTGGTGGATTCTGTTACTGTCAAATGTCAACTTGCAGCTCCTCCTCATCATCAGATTTTGTTTCCATCTGAATGTAATTATCTTCAATGTATCCGTCATCTTCTTCCAGGCCCTCAGGTGGATACACCACTTGATTTCTAATTTCCTTCACATTGACTTTACGTGCCAAGCTCACACTATCTGTGTCATTATCTTGGTTGCCCATTTCTTGCTCTGGCAGCAGGTGATGACTATAGCTGGAAAAATACTTGTGGAAGAGTTTAAATTTTGCAAAAATTATGGTCAATGCTGAGAGGCTGATTGCAGCTACAAGTACACCAACAAGGTAGTGCCAAGCCTTTCCACCTTCTGCTGGTGTTGCAGATGTAGCTGAGGGAATCAATAAACACAACATTAGTTAAATATTTATCGAATTAATTGTTTTAATAAAGTTTTGACAGACAGCATGGTAAGAGGCCCATCTGGCCCATGAGCTCATCCAATTGACCAACAACCCCCTGGTACATTTTGAAGGGTGGGAGGAAACTGCAACACCTGGATGACACCTGCGCTGACTCACGGGTGCACGTACAAACTCCTTACGGACAGTGCTGGATACGAATCCTGGTCATTGGCACAGCAACAGCATTGCGCTAACCACTACGCTTGTTGCGGTCGTGTACTTACCTGTGTCAGGAGCGGTACCGGTCGCCACTGATGACATATGAAGTGACGTGCAGGAGTGATAATGCGCATTCAGGGGTGTGTTAAGTGTCAGTTTATGAGTGATGGATCTCGAACGCAGGAGGAGGAGAGTGAGAGCGTCAGGATTGCCCGTGTGGTGGTGAGAAGGGCAGAGGGGTTTGGCTGGGTGGTTTTGGGGAGTTGAAGAATGCAATGTTGTGTCTGCAGAGAATAAAGAAAGTCGTTTCCACTGTAAGCTGAAATAAATAAGTGAGTGTATTCTTTACTAGTTTGCCACTGGGGTAAACCAGTATCGTTACATGCTAACTGTGTTGCCCAATCTATCTAGGAGTACAGGAGTACACCTTGAAAGTGGCATCGCAAAAAGGCTTTCGGCACATTGGCCTTCATCAATCAGGAGTATTAAGTATGGAAGTTGGGAGGTTATATTGCAGTTCCACAAGACTTTGGTGAGGCTACATTTTGAGAATTTTCTTCCGTTTTGATCATCATACTACAGGAAATATATTACCAAGCTGGAAATGATGCAGAGATTTACATGGTGTTGGCAAGCCTCACAACTCTTAGCTATTGGGAGAGGTTTTATTCTTTGGAGTGCAGGAGGATGAGGGGTGATCTCACAGAGGTGTACAAAATCATGAGATGAGTGGATCGAATGAACACAGAGAATCTTTTACCCAGAGTATGGGAATCGAAAACCAGAGTTCATTGGTTTAAGGTGAGAGGGGAGAGATTTAATAGGAAACTGAGGGATAGCATTTTTACACAGGGGTATGGAACCGGGTGCTGGAGGAGGCAGTTGAGGAAAGTACTACTGCAACGTTTGAGAAACTTTTGGACAAACACTTGGATAGGATCAATTTAAAGGGATATGGGTCACACACAGGCAGGTGGGATTAGTACGGGTGAGATATTTTGATCAGCTTGTGAAAGTTAGGCCGTAGGGCCTGTTTCCACTCTGAATGGCTCTGTGACTCTAGATCAAGAAATGTTTACTACAAAACAAAACTGAGTTTGTGCAGAAGGGTTTAGAATAAGAAAAGGAAGGAAAAAGAAAAAAACTGCTGGAGGAAGCATTTGTGCAGGGGAGGGATGTTTGACTTCTTGGGTCAAGTGCCTGTATCAGAAAAAAACATTGTGTATAATGTTGATGGGTGTTTTCCCACCAAGAACAGTGTTACAAGAAGATATGAACATTAAAGTTTGCTGTGCATTATCATTCTTCCTGCAGTTCACTTTTCATTTTATCAAGGACATCTATAAGAGATGGTGTTTTAAGAAAGTAGCCTCTATCCTCAAAGACCCCCACCACCCAGGCCATGCTCTCTTCACTCTGCTACCATCGGGGAAAAAGGTACAGAAGCCTGAAGTCGAACACTCACCGACACAAGGGTAGCTTCTCCTCTGTTGCTATTAGATTCCTGAATGAACAATGCACCACAGACACTGCCTTAATTTGACTTTTTCTTGCTGTCGTAAAACAACAAACTTCGTGACATGGATTCTGATTCAGATATTTTCCAAGCAGAATGAGGTAGCATAAAGTTAATTTATCACTTTTTATTAGTTTGCTATTTAGCATCTCTGTTAGGAGGAATTTCATATGACCCAAACATATACATGTCTGAGCCATACATTGAAAGATTCTCAATCTATAGCTGTCTAAGTATTTGCAACACCTTACTTCAGATAGATCTAAATTTATTTAATTGCAGTACAACTTTGATTATCCAAAATCCTCAGTTACTCAATGTTTTTTTTACCCGGAAGTGATGTCTGTTCGGCTCCAAAAAAAATTCTCGGATAATTGAGGATTTCAGAAAACTCAGAAGTCCTCATTCATCTGAAAAACTTAGAAGCCAAAATGTTTTGGATAACTTTTGAAAAGTTTTGGATAACTGAGGATATACAAAGCAATCAAAAATCCTCAGTTATCCGAAATATTTTCAGAGCCAAACTGCTGTCACAGGTTGAAAAAGTTTTGGAACTTTGGAAAAAATGTCTGAGCAGAATTTTGAGTTTTTGGTGTTGGATTTATCTTATTTTGTTCAGGTTTTTTGGTGACAAGTAAACATAATTTCATGCTTAAAAAGCCTTGCCTTGTTTGTTGTTGTTGTTGTTTAAACACTGTTACGAGTGACATATTGTTGTTACTGGGCTGTTTAAAAAAAAATGCTAAGTTATGCAAAAATATTGTTTCTCAAAAAAAGACCTTGTCCTCAGATAATCGGAGTTGTACTGTATATATGAATTTTTTTTTTCTATTAGACTAATTCCAATGGATTTGATGATGTGAACATATTACATACAGCCTGTATTTATAGGGTAAGATAGCACATCCCATTCTCCTTTAAAAAATGCAAACTTTAACTTTGTCTATAGATTATCAGTGGTAAAATTATTGTTCATTGGGGACTTGGTCTGATGATGAAACATAGGTATGCAAACCAACAGTTTTGGCCTGAAGACTGAGCTGTAGCTAAGATTGCAGGATAATCAAAATTACGCTAATCCAATACTGCGGAAATTAATAGCTTCTGTAAGATCAAACAAAAGCAGAGGAAGATCGTGTTATGTTTTGTGTGGTGAAAAATCTCAAATCTCCAAACCTGAAGTGCTTGGTATGGAAATTATGTAGCAAGTACATAATAACTGGGCTGGCACAGTTAGCACAGGGCAATGCTATAACACCAGTGATCTGGGTTTGAATCCATCGCTGTTTGAAAGGAGTTGTACATTCTGCCCAGGTTTCCCCCGGGTGCTCCATTTCCCCCCACATTCCAAAATGTGCTGTGGTTGAAGATTAATTGGGTGTAATTGGGCAGAATGGGTTAAAATGGCCAGAATTGGCTTCCACCGTGTTGTAATAAAATAAATAACTGCAGACAAAATAACTGATTAATTTATTCTTTTTTTCTCATGTAGTACTCCTGACTAAACTATTTAATTTTATGAAGGATGAATTTCTATAATGCAAATCAAAATGTGTCATCAGACCTCGAATATTTTCAAAACGTTTGTCCTGCTACTGGAATTATTGTGACATTTTTTTACCTCTTGTGGTTTTACTCAAGCACAGCAGAGTATAACAGAACACAGGTAAAACCTGCAAAGTTTCATGACAGAAAAAAAGGAGTATATGTTTATCCTTAGCTAAAAATGTACAATTTTGCAAATGCCTGGCACTCCTGTAAGACGTTTAAATTCACTGAAGTAAATTGATTCAAATTCTGTGAGTTCAGTCCATTTAGTATGAGCAAGCAAGGGCATTCATGTATTTCTTTTCATTGTTCTATATATTTTTAATGTTATTTACAACATGGTAGAGTCTAATTTCAGCCATTGAGACCCATACTGCCCGATTTCATCCAATTAACTTACAACCCCATACATTTTGGTAAGGTTGTATCACAGAGATAAGGCTATTCAGGACCGCTGCCTTGTTCCCCACAAGTTTACAGAATATAGATGGAGGAGCCAGAACTTCTCCTAACTGAAGAATATTTTAAGATGATCAAGGCTCAAGTTTTGAATAGACCTACAGGACCACCATCAAACTGCAGGTAAATCTGTTTTACCATTGTATTATGTTCCAAATATTGGATGTTCCAAATATTAATTTACTTGCATTCATTCTTTTTTTCCCCATCTCTTATTAGTTCACCTGATTGGAAAATTCACATCTTTGTAATTCACTGCAGATACCACCTTCTTAGTGATCTCAGTATTTGTCCTAAGTTAGTGCTCCCATCGTGGGGCATAATATTTGGACTGCAGCTTTGTCACAGATAGGGTACACCACTTTGTTTTTGAACTTGATTCTCCTTTTACATTCTAGAATCCCTCAGTCATTTCCTTCCCTTCCTTATCATTAGTGGAATTTGGGAGAATGCCCATTATAGAATTCAGATTTTCTAGCCATTGAATTTCCTATCAGTTACTGCAGCTGAGAGGTGAAGGGTGGTAAACCCGACTCCACCCCCACAGAATTGAAGTGTGCACGAGAAGCAACAAATTATTGAACAATTCTGCAAGAAATTGGCTAATTTCACCTCGTCAACCCACATTAACCCTTAGGCTTCTAAAACCCTCTCCCTGGCTCCGACTACTCTAGAAGTCATGCTTCTTGAACACCCTGAGCAATTTTCCATGTTTTTCTATCCAGAAATCCTTTACCTCTCTCCTTTAAGGTGTTGCTTAAATCATTTGGCAGTAAATTGACAATTTCTGAGTCACCAAGGATGGTTTTCCAATATATTATTTTTTATTAGTTTCTGCAAAAGTCCTACTGAGGCTAATGGCAGTACGTCAGGACAAGCTATTATTGTTGTTCCAGAAGTGTTATTCTGTGTTTTTTTCCTGAATTATTAATGTTATGTCAGCTATACTAAATATTCTAAGACTGGTCAATACTTTATGAATAATGCAGCTTTAAACATTTGTTACAAAATTGGAATATATCAAATCTGCAACACTGGCGGTATTGGTCTGGAGTTACTGAAAATGCGTTCTCCTCCATTATCTTTGCTCACTTATCCACACTCTCCCACTGGTCAATAAGAATGTCTTATTTGGGAAAGTTATTCATGCTAACAGGCACCTCCATGTGGTTAACAGGCACAATAATGCATTTCGACAACAGCCTCATGACTTTAACTGTTTCATCTAATGAGTTATTCCACCCAAATTTTTCATACTCCACTCCTTCAAACCTTATGGTTCCAATCTAACTTTAGCTGCGCCAATAACTTCAATGTGTCATTGTATTCTCAAGAAAGTATCATGCAACAAACTGTACAACTTTATGTACATAAGGTTTCCTTGTTATGAAAAAAAGATTAAAGACGGGATAAACTCAGTGTGAGAATATAAACAATATGACCTTCAGAAGGAACTCAAAATATGAAAAAGCAATTCATTTAAGGGAGGGAACCAAGCCTTTGAACTGTCAAGGAAATAAACAGGAAGTTTTAGTAAAAAGGAAGGGTTACAAAAGTTTGATATCCCTAATACAAAATAGGAATCAAAAGAAGAAAAATAATTACTACAAAATTAATTTCCATAAATACCTATTGTAGCCATTTTCTGTCATTGTAAAGCAAAGGCTTTTACCCCCTCCATAAATCTTCGTCCGCGAAGCCAAGCCAAAGAAAAGAAAGCAAAGGAATAATTAAATAGTACAGAACTTCATAGTGGATTTTTTTTTCTGGACAGTAAATGATCTTTCTCAGACTTGGCCCCTTATTTAGCTTTATCTCTCAGACAAATAGACAATAGGTGCAGGAGTAGGCCATTCGGCCCTTCAAGCCAGCACTGCCATTCGCTGTGATCATGACCGATCATCCATAATCAGTACCCTGTTCATGCCTCCTCCCGTATCTTGACTCCGCTATCTATGTTTAACACTGCATTATTCATAGAGGATTGACCAATCTGAGAATACAGTGAGCTAACTTAATATTAATAATTCCTGATAAAAATACAGAATAACATTTCTGGAAGAACAATAATAACTTGAACTGATGTAATATCGTTAGCCCTAATAGAAGCTTTGCAGGAAATTTAAGACAAATTTTAATGGCAAGCTATTGTTGATGACACAAAAATTGTCCATTTATTGCCAGTGATCTAAGCAACACCTTAAAGGAAAGAGGTAAAGAATTTCTAGATTGAAAAACATGGAATATTGCCAGGGGAATATTTGAGAAATGTCACGTCTAGAGTAGACAGAGTCAGAGAGAGGGTTTTGGAAGCGTAAGGATCTGAAATTATCAGATTTCTTGCAAAGTGGATCTTAGCTTAAGTCAAGTATTTCATCAAACAACCTTGAGTTGGTTGAAAGGGGAAGAGATGGAAGTCATCGTGTTACCACAAGGGTCTGTGTACCATGGTTTAATTTTCCTCCTTTGGTGTCGGAAACTATGGCTAAAATATGCTAAACAGCCAACAGTATTCACCTATATTCCCCCATCTGCCTGCAGTCAACAGGCTGAGACATATGAGTGATGTCTCTCTTGTAATGTTCTGATTGCCCAACCAAAACTTGTGACACCGAGCAAGCAGTTTTGAGAACATGCAAAGTATAAGACAAAAGATCTTGCTTACTCTGGTTGGCAGAAATTGTTACTGTCGCCATGAGATTAGGTTTGAGTTGAAATGTTACATATGTCTGCAAACAAGTGAGAGATGTCCAGATGCAGCAAACTCTTTCACTGGAGTTCAGGTAGCAACATGCACTGTCAGTCTTCCAAATGGTCTGATGGGAAAATAAAGAAAATTTCATAATACTTTTTAAATAATCAGGAACATACAATACTTCAGATTGTTGTCTTTATGTCTTTCTAGACACTGGATATCAAGTTATAAGGGTGCTATCGAAGAATTAGCAGGAACAATATAATTTGCACTTTTTAGACCTATCCAGAGAAATTTAGCATGGTGGAGTGAGTAGTGATGCTTGGCTATGTGGTAATAACCAATCACCTGATTCAAAATGTTGTGGGTTTGAAGCCCCATTCCATAGATTTCAACATCAAATTCAGATTGCTACTACAAAACAATGTTGAAAAGATAATATACTGTCAGAAATATTGCCTTTTGCATGAGAGATTGTAGCGGGCCAAGCGACTGCGCAAGTAAATGGGCTGAATCGCCACAACACGCCGATCCGAGATGGCATAGGCTCCCCTTCACTGCCGAGAAGGAGCCCACACCTAGTGCCACGTGCGGGCTAAAGAGCCCTCCATTTCTGGGTAGTGACCAGCCGGCTGGAGAGTGACACTGCAACGCGATGACGTCACCTCTGGAAGTCAGAGGGTACGTCACCAGAAGTGGGCGGGCTGCCACGGACACTCGGAGAATTCAAACCAGTAAATCCAGTCTTTGTTTTACATTTACCTTGTGTGCACGTCTCTTTACTTGGTAGCGCGGCCCCAGCGGACGCTACAAGATTAATGAAAGGTTCCAGTTGTCGTTTCAGGTTCCATGATATTATTCAAAAACAAAGGACCTTCTTTTTGTATTAAACTAAATATTTATCCAACAATTTGAAACAAAATAAATCAGAGTATTTGTTTACTTAGAATCTGGTAAGAACTTGCTGAGAACAAATTGGTTACATTGAATCAGAATCAAAATTTATCGTTTTTATCGATAAATTTATCGATGTTTTGCGGCAGCGTCATAGACTAAACATTCATATTATAACCGTCTTACAACATTACTATAAAAAATAAAAATAATTGTGCATGAAAAGTAAGGCAGTGTCTTTGGTTCATTGGTTATTCAGGAATCTTATGGCAGCGGGGGAAGAAGCTGCCCTTGTGTTGTTGAGTGCTCGCCTTTAGGCTCCTGTACCTTCTCCCCAGTGGTCGCAAAGTGAAGAGGCTACGGGGGTCTTTGAAGATCGAGGCTGCTTTTTAAAAAAATATTTTATTTTGACTTTTTACAGACTCAAAGTAATTTCAACTAGCAATACAATCTTTTTCATCATTAATTGAACGTACAGAATTTGTGTTTTTGTTCTCCCCAACCCCAAACACATAACCAGACCGATTATACAAGTACAAGTGGGGTTCAGAGCCCCCGCCAAAAACCTAAAAAAGGAACAACCTAATTAACTAAATGACCCAAGTAAGAAATAAAAGAAAAACCAAACTAAAAAAAACACACGCGTTGCCTGTGCCATGTTCCACATCCTTAACTCCACTCCTTTCCCTACTAAGACAGGTTTTTATAATATCCGTATTTCATGGGGAGGGGGAGCTAGCTAGTCAATCTACATACCCATGTATTTCAGATGTGGCTGCCACACTTTAACAAATGTGTCATGTTTCCCCTTAGATTGTAAGTGATTTTCTCCAAGGGAATGCAATTTTGCATTTCCATATTCCATTGTGTGGTATTTAACTGGGAGTCAGACTTCACATAACCATTATACACTTCCTGGCTACTGCCAAGGTGACTTTCACGGAGAGAATTTGATATTTAGACAGTCTGGACACTGCCTCATGTAGATGTCCTCGATGGAGTGAAGTTTGGTGCCTCTTATGTTGAAGGCTGAGCAAAGATAAAGATGCAAAACTAGCGTTTCAGGCCTAGAGCCCTTCATTAAGGAGTGAGCAAAATGTAGGCAGGTGCCTGAATAAAATGGTAGGGTGAGGGGCAATGGGAGGAGCACGTGCCAACAGGCAGAGGGATAAGGGAGTGAGGGAATGAGAAAATGGGGAAGGGGGATGGCTCTGTGAGTGGAGATGGAAGGGGATGGGGAGCTGGAGGAAAGGAGACAGAGGGATAGGGAAGAGAGAGAGAGAACAGGGAGTGATCTAGCAGAAACCAGGGGGTCAATGTTAATGCCATCGGGTTAGAGAATGCCCAGATGTTGCTCCTCCAATTTACAAGTGACCCTGGTTTGGCAGTGCATAAGGCCATGAACTGACATGTTGGTGTGGGAGTGGGGGGCAGCATCGAAATGGTTGGCCACTGTTGTAACATCAAAAAAAGCATTGTCACCTCCATAAGAACAGGAACATTACATAGCCACAGCTGAAGTGAGGAGAATCCTATACAGGGTAAACCCACACAAATCAGCAGGTCCAGATAACCTACCTGGTCAGGTGCTGAAGGACTGTGTGGCTCATCTGATGGAGGTCATAAAGGATATCTACAACATCACATTGCAGCAGTTGACTGTCCCCATAGGTTCCAAGGCAGCCAAAATCATCCCTGTGCAATGGTAACCAGATGGAATGACTGCTGCCCAGTGGCAATGATATCAATGATCAATGAAGTGCTTTGGGCGTTGGTGATGGAACACATCAAAGGTCACCTTCCAATGACATTGGGGCAGCTCCAGTTTGCCTACTGTCCAAACCGGTCCACAGATGATGCGTAGCCTTGGCCCTCTGCTCCACCCTGACCCACCTAGGGAAATGATGCCTCATATGTCAGGTTGTTCATTTACTTCAGCTCACCGTTTAACATACCCCCTCAGAGGCTGGTGGATAAATTGTGCTGGCTGGAATGCAATACCCCTCCCTACACTGCAGTGGACCAGTGAGGCACCAGCTTACTGAATCGTAATAAGACAGAACCGGTGGGCAAGACATGTGCTTCTTTAGTGCTTCTGAAGCATTTTACTGCTGTTCATGCCAAGTCCATTCATTGTCCTTGTGTAGTAGTTGTCACAGTGGAATTTGGAATATATTTTCCAAGATAGTTGACCATCCCCAGGAATCTTTGCCGAGCTGGGACATTTCCTGGTGCTGGCATTTCACTGATTGCTTTTGTTTTGGACGGATTGGCTTTGAAGCTCTGTTGTGCTCTTCTGTCATCTCATGAATTTGACAGGTGGAGATAGCCTTATCTAATGTCAAATCACTATCACACAGTGGCCCCTTTCTCATATTGTCAATATTAACGCGACAGATTAGTCGATCTCTAATAAGCTCCTCAAAGAGAATTCCAAAAACTGCTTTGATTCTTAAATCACTGACATATGAGTCAATTGTCTCACCAGCTTACTGATTTTGTGTGTTGAACTTGTGTCTTTCCACAGAAATGTTGGTTTGAGGGCTGCACATCTCTCTAAATTTTCTCTTGAGACATTCAGGATCCTCTTTGGATTCAGTGGGAACGAGAATTGGTCCTCTCCCGCCGAGATCTCTCCCTTCTCCTGCTTACACGAAAGACCGTTCACGTTCAGTGGTCTCCGATCCCACTAGATTGAGGAGAAGCTATGCTCGAATACGGGCTGGGTTGTCAAGAGTGTGGCGCCGCAACAAAAATATCATATCCTTGTTCAAAGATCCGCCAGTTTTCGGCGATGTTACCGCCAAAGACAAGTGGGTCAGTCCTCGGGAATCCATCCTCCATATTCACCGTTTAGCTGTGCTGTCACTCAAATAAAAACAAATTCTGGACAAAAAAATCCTGGACATCCCACTTCTGACACTATGTTGCGTGTTTAGATAAATGAAAGCGGGTGAATTAACTTCAAACCAAGTTTATTAACTATATTCATCAAAGAGGCAAAGTATCAGAACATGGCCACTGCCGTGCGCCAGCATTAAAAATCCCCCAGAGCCCCATATACAGGATATGAACATAATGACTGATCTACAGATAGGACAAATTACAAATCTTATATTGCATAATGATAACCTTGAAAATCACTTTAATGAGCTCAGAGTGGTGAAGACCTCATTGATGTGATCCAAATGAGGTCTGGATAATTGTAGTGTGACAAGTCACGACATACTTTTATTGATCATGATTAGCACCTGTATTTTAATGCAATATTTTGAAAATATTGATTTTAAAAGGATTCTCAGTCAGACCATGACCATCATTGGGCATAATTGTATTTGACTGGTGCTGTTCTCCTGAGGAAGCCTCAGAGCTGTTCTATACGTAATTAGTCCTTGCAAAATACAGCTAGCAGTAAGTGACTTTGAAATTCTTCCTATGTAGAGCGGAGACTCATTGGTCAAGGTATTTTTTTGGGAATTTGTGTGTGAGTCATATCTTCCATGAGGAAGATAAACAAGAAAATCTGCAGATGCTGGAGTCAAGTGCTGGAGAAAGTCACCAGGTCACACAGCCTCAATAGGAAGTAAAAAGTAGCCATGTTTTGTGCTTAAGCCCTTCACTGGGAATAAGGAAAAACAGGTGGGGGTGGGAGGAGGAGGAAAGAGTTCCATGCTCTTTTCTGAAGATTGTGGTGGAATTGACGTCTGAAAAGTCAACTGCTGTTTTGTCTTTTCGCCCTTCCCAAAACCTGGCAGGGATGTGGGATCCATCAGAGAATTGGCATAGGCAGTGATGGACAATGTTATAGAGTTGGAGGTACAGGACATTTTCTCTCTCATACCTATCTTCAGAGCTAAAAAATTAAGTTAGAATCTCCATTTTGCATCGAATAATATGTAAAGAATGCAATTACTTTGTTTCCAATTGAAACAGTGACCATCACTGACAGGATTTTTTGACAAGGAACAACATCTTTCGTCTTTTTAATACTGAATTGGAAGAGATAGAAGTTTGCCTGATATTGAATATGTGTAATAGATTTAGCAGAAGCAGAAACCTCTCTCATACTTGTATATATAGGAATTTGGAAGAGTACACCCCATTCAATGTGTTTTAATAAAAAGGCTCCAAAGATGGTTCAGTACTTTGCAGACCCTGAGAATGACTTTTGAAGATAATTGTGATGAGAAATAGAGAGACGGGCGAAGAGTGCACAGAGCTACTGACAATAATTGGAGAAAATTTGGAGGGAAGATGGTTTAATCAGAATAATGTGGTTGATGAAATGGTTGAAGCTTGGTTCTTCCATGAACTATGGGAGTAAGTAAGCCTCGAGAGATGGAAATATCTGGTTGGCTTCACAATAGTGATGTACAGGAGAAAGTGGGGAAAAGAGAAGGTCAATGAAGAAGGAATTGTGAGAAGAAGGGTCCAGTGGTGTTGCAATGTCATCAGTGATAGGAGAATATATGATTACTGTACTATACACAAGCTAAAGATAGGCATGAACAATTTCCTACTCTCCACTTTAAGGACCATGATAGTTTTCCAATGGCAAAGCTGTTGTTAATTAATTAAAAGGGTTGTAAAATCTGGATTATAGTTTTATTAAAGCTTTGTAATTGCACCATCCCCTTCTATACTCTCCTCACTCACTCCTTCCAACCCACCTTTGAAAAGGTAGTTCACTAATTTTCAATATAGAAGCAGCCATTTTTGGCTAATTTCCCAGTCTTTTTGTGTACCGTATATGCAAGGTACACCCATATTGACACGGGTAACCATTTTTATATAATGAATTGATCCTAACCCTGATTCTCCTGTGGGAATTAGGGATAAATTCAAATTTATGATCACTTGATTGTACATGTACAACCTGATGAAACAGTGTCCCTCCAGACCATGGTGCAAATACAAAAGCACACAATGCATTGTACATAAAGATCACATCAATAATTAAAATAAATATTTATAAATACTGGAGGGACAGCACCTTATTTTCTGCCTGGGCACCCTCCAGCCAGATGGCATGAACAATGACTTCACGGCTTTACATTAAACCTGCTTCTTCCCCCTCCCCCATTTCCAGCCTTTGCAGATCTTTCACCTACACAGCTCTGCCTTTCCACCACCACCCCCCACCAGTGCAGTCGTCCCCTCTCTCTCTCTTCTCCACCTATCATCTTCCCCCTCCCACTCTTTTATTCTGGCACTCACCAGCATTTTCTCATACTTTTTGATGAATGGCTCAAGCCAGAAACGTCAGTGATGTAACTTTGTCTTTGCAACATATGGTCCTTTATGTAATTTCAACTTCATGTAATTAACACTGCAGTCAATCTTGTTGGAATTGAGAATGTTGATGTCCTTTTGGAAATAATTGAATATCATTGAGTTTTTGATGCAATTCCCAGGAGTCAGCAAATTGCACTGGAAAGAATCTTACCAACATATCCAAAAATCTTTCTGCTACTTTAACCAGTTGTAGTCGTTTCAGTGAATGCATCTGATTTAGAGAAAAGTAGGAAATTGCAGGTTTAGGAATTTAATCTTCCTCAATCTTTCAAATAATTACATCCTACCCTCTGAGCTGAGAGGCTTCAGGGTGTGAAATCTGAACGACTGTAAGATTAATCTGCGCCATTCCATGGCTTTCAATGCCCTTGTCATTTTAGAGATCCAGATTCTGAGCAGTTCCTCAGTCCCTCAGGGTGTTGTCAACACTGGACCTGGAAAGTAACAAACCCTCTAGATTGAATGACCAGTTGTTAGTGCAATTTGAAGGAATAGATGAAGTTCGACTGCAAGGAAATCCTCTGGTCTGTGATTGCACTGTTTCCACTGCAGATCTGGCTGAAGCTACATATGGGTAAGTGAGTTAAACAAGAAAGACAGTAGACATTGTTGTCACATTTGTGGCCCGAAATGTGAAGTTAATAAAACATTAAACACAAGTTTTATCAGGTAAACTTCTCAGTGGCTTTATTCTCCCATTTCCTTTGTTCTCCTGCTTGTGTTCTTATCTCTCTCTCATATCACGTGACTTCCGGTACATCTCATACATATTCATTATCATGACATCCCTCCTTTTATCAGAAATAAACTTTATCTTCACTTATCAATATCCCTCGGAAACATACAAACATCGTAACTAATGGTAATACTATAACTCAACTACATAAAATTTACTTCCTACAGTACTCATACATGCACTTTATGATGGTGGATACCTGTGGTCCTCATGTATTCCGCAAATGTCTCTGAAATGAATTGTGGACCATTGTTAGAGTATAATGTAACAGGTAATCCATATCTTGCGAATATCTCTGCTAACGTTTGTATTGTTTTTTCAGTGGTTGTGGACTTCAACACCACGTACTCATAGTATCTGCTGTAGTAATCTACCATAATTGATTCACCCGTCGGTAAAGGTCCAAGAAAATCAACAGCTACGTCGATCCATGGTCCTGTCGGGAGTTGCGTACTCCGGATCGGTTCTGGCGGATTACTCCTACTTGTGATTTGACATCCGTGACAAGTTTTAACAAATTTCTCTGCATCCTTATCACAACCTGGCCACCATACCTTGGTTCTGGCCACCGTACCTTGGTACCAACAATACCTAGGTGTCCTTCATGTGCTAAGGATACGATCTTCGGTCTCAATCTTTGCGGTATCACCAATCTGCAACCTCTCAATACACACTGTCCGATGCAACAAAGTTCGTCTCTAATGGGAATGTAAGCCTTGTGAGTACACTTGTCCCATTGTCCACTCTGTATGCATTCTCGTACTTCCTTGAGTTCTGGATCACGTTCGGATTCTCTCTCGACTTCCTTCTTAGTCACAGCTTTCGGTGTCGCCTGAATAGCTACGAAGCGTACAAAGCTCTCTGTTTCTGTTCCCAATTCTGACTTGGATTGTGGATATCCATCCTTCACCAATCTGGACAGCGGATCAGCAATGTTTGCTTTCCCTGCAATGTGGATTACTTTATATTTGTAGGGTTGTAGTCTGAGTACCCATCTCTCTATTCTGGCACATGGTTTGGATCTAGGTGCATAGATCACCTCTAATGGCTTATGATCTGTGATGAGTTCAAATTCAATGCCGTATAAATATGCATGGAACCTCTCACAGGCCCATACAAGTCCGAGTGCTTCTTTCTCTGTCTGAGAGTATCTTCTTTCCACATCTGATAACGATCTGCTGGCATAGGCAATGATTCTTGGTCCTCCATCCTGCATCTGGACCAACACGGCTCCTAAACCAACTTGGCTGGCATCCGCTATGACTTTGGTTGATGCCGCCGGATCGTAATATCCAAGAGTTTGTGCATCTGTCAGGATTTGCTTCAGTGCTGTGAACGCTTTCTTCTGCTCAGATCCAAAATGAAATGATACACCTTTCCTGGTTAGTTTCCTTAGTGGTTCTGCCACTGTAGCGAAATTAGGAATGAACTTTGCACAAAAATTGACCAATCCCAGGAAACTCCTCACCTCTGTTGCGTTCTGAGGTGCACGTGCCTCTTCAATAGCTTTCACCTTGACCTCTGCAGGGTTTAGTCCTTCCCGTGTAAGTCTGTGTCCCATGAAGTCCATTTCTGACACACCGAACTGGCACTTGTTTCCATTCACGGTAAGGCCTGCCTCCTGTAGTCTAGATAGTACACGCCTCAACCGTTTGTCATGCTCTTCCTTCATTGGTGCATGGACTATGATGTGGTCAGAAATGTTGGCAACTCCAGGAATGCCTTGAATCACTCGATGGATTTCATACTGGTAGATCTCCGAAGCTGCATTAATTCCAAATGATAGTCTCTTGTAACGATACAATCCACAGTGAGTCACAAATGTTGTCACATCTTGGGAACCTGGATCCAGCTCTAATTGATGATAGCCCCATTTTGATCAATTTTTGAGAATACCTTGCTGGTAGTTAGTTCTTGAAGTATTTCCTCCACCGTTGGTATAGGGAGTCGTTCTCTAATTATAGCTTCATTGGCCATTCTCATGTCAACACATAGTCTTATATCACCCTTTGGTTTGGGCACAATCACTACGGGACTGACCCATTGTGTCGAATGTTCCACAGGTTCAATAATGTCTTGTTCGATCAATTCTTTAATTTTGGCTTCGACTTTCCCACGAAGTCCAAACGGAGTTCGGCGCATTGGTTGTGCCTTGGGTTTGACCGTTTCATCTACTGCTAGCTTCAATTGTCGACCTTTCAGCTTTCCTACTCCTTGGAAGACTGCGGGGAATTCTTGCTTCATATCCTCGTATGACTGAATTGAATTGACACAAGCTCCAATATGACGTATTGCCAGGTCTTGCGCTGTGCTTCTACTCAGCAATGGTTCTCCCCTCTCTTCTATGACCATAAACTCTGCTTTGGTGTACTTATCTCCAGCTTCAACAGTTGCAGTAAAACATCCAATGGTCTGCAATGGCTTGGTTGCTGTGTATGGATACAGTTTCTTGGAACACTTCTTTGAGGTACAGATGATTTTTTTCCTTTTCAACTTCTCCCATAAATGTCAATCAATCACATTACTGTCACTGCCTGAGTCTACAATGACCTGAACTGTCACTCCACCAATGATCACTGGGACCTTCTCATGACGTACATCATTCAACGTAAATTGGTAACACCTCTGTCCCTCCTGGGCATCATCATCGTCACCGTCTATCTGGCGAATGGTCTCTTTCTTTCCAGGATACTTTCCTTTCCCCCATGCTTTGCCTTTGGAAGTTGTACTCTTCCTCTTCTGGTCTGCATTGGACTTGCTTTTGCACTTCTTTGCAAAATGGTCCTTACCTCCACACTTTCTGCAAACTTTGCCTTTGGCCGGGCAACATGGGTCTTTTCCAAAGTGACCTCGGTTTCCACATCGATAACACTCCACGTCCTGTGTCGACGCATATCTTGGCTGATTATGGCGATGTGAGATCCTCTTAATTTGCTGGCTTGAGTTGTCTTTCAGGGTCATGGTATGAAATTGCCCTTCAACAGCCTCTAATGCAGCAGCAATGGTTAAAGCATCAGTGAGTTCCAACTCACTCCTTCTTTCCAGTAGACGTCTTCTGAGTTTATCTGATCTGCAGTGCTGTACGACTTGATCCAATAATTGGTTGTCCAAATCAGCTGGCATGTAATTGCATCCAACAGCTAGCTGGCGTAGTCTCGTCACGTACTGAGCAATTGTCTGGCCATCTTCTTGTCTCGTTCTCCGAAACAAATGGCGTTGAAATGTAGCATTCAGTGTCAATACATAGTGTGCATTTAATGCATCTACCACTTTCCGGTACTCATCCTTTCTTCCAGTATTCAAAAGTGTCTTAAATGTTTCCCAAACTGCAGGTCCAGCAGTGAAAAGAAGTAATGCCCTTCTCTGCGCTTTTTGTTCAACTGTACCGGTATCTAGAAATAGGCCACGACTGTCGGCGTAGGATTCAAATTCTTCCAGCCATGCCTTCCACTTCACACTTACAGTGCTTGCATCACCCGTTGGGTCAAAATGAGCAATTCCACTATGTGTTAGAAAGTCACTGTCTGCCCCAGCCATGAGGAAATATTCCAGCCCCAAAAGTACTGAGACAAAGAGAAAATTCTTATCACCTTGAAGTTGTCTGTAATCCTCTGTAATCTTGTTTAGTCTTTAATTTTCTTCAAGCTTCTTTCATCCTCGTCGCCAATGTCACATTTGTGGCCCGAAATGTGAAGTTAATAAAACATTAAACACAAGTTTTATCAGGTAAACTTCTCAGTGGCTTTATTCTCCCGTTTCCTTTGTTCTCCTGCTTGTGTTCTTACCTCTCTCTCATACCACGTGACTTCCGGTACATCTCATACATATTCATTATCATGACAACTGTGATTGTGGTTCAATACACAAACGTGCTGGAGAAACTCAGCAAGTCACACAGCGTTCCATGTGTAGCAAAGACCTGAGTCCTTTGTCAAGAAGGTATGAGTAAAAAGCAGGTAGGCGGGTGGAGGGGGGAGGGGTGGAGGTGGGGAAGAGGGGAAGGGGGGAGGAGCACAGACAAGAGGATTTAGCTGGATATGGGTGGGAGGGCAGAAGAGAAAAAGTTGAGAAGAGATAGAGGGAGGGGTAGCTCTCTGAATTGAAAGGGAAGAGGGTGGAGAACTGGAGGAAAGAAGACAAGGGGAAGGGGAAGAGAGAGACAGATGGGGAAACTGGAGAAGTCAATGTTAATGCCACCTGGTTGGAGAATGCCCAGATGGAATATTGGCAATGACCTCAAGCACTGCCAAACTGAGGCCACCCTCAAATTGAAAGAACAACTAATATTCCGCCTGGGCACTCCCCAACCTAATGGCATTAATCTCAACTTTTCTGGTTTCTGTTAGGCCCCTCCCTTCTCTCTCTCTCTCTCTCTCTCTCTCTCTCTCTCTCTCTCTCTCTCTCTCTTTCTGCTTTTCTGTTTTCTTTCCTCCAGCTCTCCTTTCAGAGTACTATCACTTCATCACTTCCCAGCATTTTTCTCTTCTGTACTCCCATCCATTTTGGATCTCCCGGAGTTTGCGCTGAAGATGGCTACATGCGCGACGGAAGGCTTGTTTCTTCTCTGGACAGGACGGCTTTGTAAGGTGAGCCTGGTGGGCAGCTCGCTTCTTTGCCAGCAGCTCCTGGATTTCCTGGCTGTTTTCGTCAAACCAGTCCTTGTTTTTCCTGGAGAAGCCCAGTACCTCTTCAGTGGACTGCAGTATGGTAGTCTTCAGCTGATCCCAGAGGGTTTCAGGGGATGAGTCCGTGAGGCGGATTGCATTGTCGAGCTTTGCTTTGAGGTTTGCCTGGAAGTTTCCTCTCGCTTCGTCTGACTGCAGGTTTCCAACATTGAACCTCTTTCTGGGGGCTTTACTGTTCCTGGGCTTTGGCTTGAAGTGAAGGTTGAACTTGCAGCGAATCAGCCGGTGGTCAGTGTGGCATTCCGCGCTGGGCATGACCCTGGTGTGGAGCACATCTCATTTGTCTCTTTCTCGCACCAGGACGTAGTCCAGGAGGTGCCAGTGTTTGGATCGGGGATGCATCCAGGTAGTCTTCAGGCTGTCCCTCTGCTGAAAAAGGGTGTTTGTAATGACAAGCCGCTGTTCTGCGCAGAGCTCCAACAGGAGGCGCCCATTGTCGTTGCACTTGCCGACACCATGCTTGCCCAGGATTCCTGGCCAGGTTTCTGAGTCTTGCGAGGCTAGCTCAGCACGGACATTGGCGACTTCAGGGGTTTCTACGAGGCTCTAAAGGCTGTGTACGGCCCCTCACCCCAAGTCCAAAGCCCGCTGCGTAGCTCAGACGGCAAAGTCCACCTCAGCGACAAGATCTCCATCCTCAACCAATGGTCAGAACACTTCCAATCTCTTTTCAGTGGCAACCGCTCAGTCCAAGATTCCACCCTGCTCCAGCTCCCTCAACAGCCCCTAAAGCTAGAGCTGGATGAGGTCCTCACCCAGGATGAGACATATAAGGCAATTGAACAACTGAAAAGTAGCAAAGCAGCAGGTATGGATGGAATCCCCCCCAGAGGTCTGGAAGGCTGGCGGCAAAACTCTGCATGCCAAACTGCATGAGTTTTTCAAGCTCTGCTGGGACCAAGGAAAGCTGTTTCAGGACCTTTGTGATGCCATCATCATCACCCTGTACAAAAACAAAGGCGAGAAATCAGACTGCTCAAACTACAGGGGAATCACGCTGCTCTCCATTGCAGGCAAAATCTTCGCTAGGATTCTCCTAAATAGAATAATGCCTAGTGTTGCCGAGAATATTCTCCCAGAATCACAGTGCGGCTTTCGCGCAAACAGAGGAACTACTGACATGGTCTTTGCCCTCAGACAGCTCCAAGAAAAGTGCAGAGAACAAAACAAAGAACTCTACATCACCTTTGTTGACCTCACCAAAGCCTTCGACACCGTGAGCAGGAAAGGGCTTCGGCAAATACTAGAGCGCATCGGATGCCCCCCAAAGTTCCTCAACATGGTTATCCAACTGCACGAAAACCAACAAGATCGGGTCAGATACAGCAATGAGCTCTCTGAACCCTTCTCCATTAACAATGGCGTGAAGCAAGGCTGTGTTCTCGCACCAACCCTCTTTTCAATCTTCTTCAGCATGATGCTGAACCAAGCCATGAAAGACCTCAACAATGAAGACGCTGTTTACATCCGGTACCGCATGGATGGCAGTCTCTTCAATCTGAGGCGCCTGCAAGCTCACACCAAGACACAAGAGAAACTTGTCCGTGAACTATTCTTTGCAGATGATGCTGCTTTAGTTGCCCAACCAGAGCCAGCTCTTCAGCGCTTGACGTCCTGTTTTGCGGAAACTGCCAAAATGTTTGGCCTGGAAGTCAGCCTGAAGAAAACGGAGGTCCTCCATCAGCCAGCTCCCCACCATGACTACCAGCCCCCCCACATCTCCATCGGGCACACAAAACTCAAAACGGTCAACCAGTTTACCTATCTCGGCTGCACCATTTCATCAGATGCAAGGGTCGACAACGAGATAGATAACAGATTCACCAAGGCAAATAGCGCCTTTGGAAGACTACACAAAAGAGTCTGGAAAAACAACCAACTGAAAAACCTCACAAAGATAAGCGTATACAGAGCCTTTGGCATACCCACACTCCTGTTCGGCTCCGAATCATGGGTCCTCTTCCGGCATCACCTACGGCTCCTAGAATGCTTCCACCAGCGTTGTCTCCGCTCCATGTTCAACATTCATTGGAGCGCCTTCACCCCTAACATCGAAGTACTCGAGATGGCAGAGGCTGACAACATCGAGTCCACGCTGCTGAAGATCCAGCTGCGCTGCGTGGGTCACGTCTCCAGAATGGAGGACCATCGCCTTCCCAAGATCATGTTATATGGCGAGCTCTCCACTGGCCACCATGACAGAGGTGCACCAAAGAAGAGGTACAAGGACTGCCTAAAGAAATCTCTTGGTGCATGCCACATTGACCACCGCCAGTGGGCTGATATCGCCTCAAACCGTACATCTTGGGGCCTCACAGTTCGGCGGGCAGCAACCTCCTTTGAAGAAGACCGCAGAGCCCACCTCACTGACAAAAGACAAAGGAGGAAAAACCTAACACCCAACCCCAACCAACCAATTTTCCCCTGCAACCGCTGCAACCGTGTATGCCTGTCCCGCATCGGACTTGTCAGCCACAAATGAGCCTGCAGCTTACGTGGACATTTACCCCCTCCATAAATTTTTGTCCGCGAAGCCAAGCCAAAAAAAACAAAACTCCCATCCCTTTCCAACAATGACCTCTGGCCTATAGGCCTGTGCACATCTCCCTCCCCCTGCTCCACCCCCACTCCCACTGTTTTTATTCAGGGCCTAAGTTGAAAATATTGGTTATGTATCTTTGATAATTGAAAATTGCTGCATGACTCTTGTTTCTACAGCATTAAAATGGATAAGTGATTAATGATTGGGAAATTTAGATCAGTTTGACATAAGTCGGCTAAGTCTTCCGGGAGACATTGTAAAACAGCACCATCAGCCTGATCTTTGAGCTTGATGTTTCTCAACATTGAGCCAAAGTATTTATGTTAACCAAATCTTCACGAAGGAAAACCAACCTACTTGCTTGACTGTCAGGTATCCAAATAGAAAGAAATATGAGACGAGCAATTAGTTCATTCTCATCAGCTGAGTTAGTCTAAAATTGAATTCTGAACGTTAATGGAGCACAAACTTTTAGCTTCAATATAATGCAAGCAAAAGGCTAGAGAATTGCTGGGGTTTCTGGAACGCAGGTCATTCTGCGGCACAATTCAGAAATATCACAGTTTATTCCATAGTCAAAAACTTGCCCATAATGCAGACTGTGACTGTCAGATAAATGTGCTGCTCAGTAATCACTTGCTGATACAAAATGAGGGCAGATGCCTTTGAGTTAGAAGGTATTCAGATCAGTGCTGCAGTCAAGCCCTTAGCACAGAGATGTGCAACCTTCGACCCATGAACCAGATCCAGCCCGCAATCCAAATTTATCTGGCCCGGTACATAGCTGCCCCCGTCGGTGTGAGGCTCCCCCCCATCCTGTGCACGTCACCCCCCCCCCCACTCGCGTACATGGCTCCCCCACTCTATGCATGGTTCCCCCTCTCTGTGCGCGGCTCCCCCACTCTATGCGCAGCTCCCCCGCTCTCTGAGTTGGAGAACCACGCCCTCGGTTGTGGTTACACACCCGCCCACCCTCTGTTGTGGATACACCCCCCCCCCGGCCCTCTGTTGTGGATACACCCCCTCCATCCTCTGTTTTGTATACAAGCCTCCCCACCTTCCTCTATTGTGTATACAACCCTTCCCCATCCCCTGCTCTCTGCGCTGGAGTCCTCTCCACTCTCTTCACCCTCTGCGTCATGATAATATGAACTATTTTGTAACCATGTAAGAATACACACCTCACTGTTGTAACTTAGAACATCACTGTGGGGTGCATGTATATGAGTGTGTGTGAACAGATTCCTAAGATGGTGGAAGATATCAGTAAGTAAAGTCTCTTTTGTCATTTGAATCTTGCATCTCTAAGTTATTTAAGAAGCCTCCCAAGTAACAACAGAGACATAACATGGTAGCAACGGAAGAGAACAAAAATAAAATCATACAATTGATTGTAAGTCACTGAAATACGAAGGGGAAGAAGAGAAAAATCATTACTGAAAAGTAATTGCTGGAGCAACAGCCGTTCATCCAGTGATGGGCTGGGAAGCTGAAAACATTCTTGAATCATTTAAAAAGTTTCAGCAGAAGTGCAATTTATCATTCAAAAACTATTTTAAAAATGCAGAGGAGAAGGTCAGTTATATACTTCTCTGGACAGGGGAGCGAGGGCTTGATTTATTTAATAGCTGGGAGCTGACAGAGGTGGAGAAACATGATCCAGAACAGATATTTGCAAAGTTTGCTTTTCACCTTGAACCCAGGTCTAATCATAGAATTGTTGCTGCAAAATGGAGATTTAAGGATATAAAGGAAAGATTAGTTGATCTTTATATCAACTAATATGGGGGAGTTCCCATTACGAAGTGCAGAAGTCTCTTATAGGGAAGGATAGCATGAAGGTGGCTGAAGTTATAGATACAACCAGAGCCTTTAAAGCCACAAGGATGCAAATGAAATCCCTATCGACGCAGACCCACCCTAGCAAAGAGAAGGAAAAATGCAAACCCCACAAGACCTGCAGGAAGTACGGCAGACAACACTCCTTCAATGACCAAAAATTTTTTCCCCGATATGGTTTTGCATGTAGAGCCTGTGGTAAAGCAAACCACTGGGCAAAGATGTGCAAGTCTGGAATGAAGAAAACAGTAATTAAAAAAAACAAAAAGAAGATCCACCACATAAAAGAAAACAACAATGAGGACCCTGACACTCAGATACTGGACATAGAATCCATACACCTTCACAAGATGTCGAGTGAGATGAAAGAAGGAAGCGAGTTGGACACAAGGATCCAAATACAGAGGACAATCCAGAACAAGCCTATGATATTTAACCTAAAGGTGAAGCTGGATACTGGATCACAAAGCAACGTCCTTCCACTCAGACTCCACTGCCAGATGTTCCCAGAGAACATAATAAAAGGGTTTCCAAATGACGGTGCATTGGAAACAGCAAATGTCACATTAATGGCCTATGGTGGACTCGCGATCAAGCAGCTAGGGAGAGCTAAGATCAATGGCTGCCATAAGGGAAAGAACATCCTCTGTACATTCTACGTAGTAGATGCAGATGGACCAGCAATTCTAGGTCTGGATAGCCGCCAGGAGTTGCAGTTGATCTCTCTCAATTTTGAGATCCAGATGAAGAAGATACGTCAAAAGTACAGAAACACACAATAAAAACAAAAGTACCTGTCAGGCCATGGCACAAAGTGGGAGCAGACCTGTTCACTGAGAATCAAGCGTGGCATTTAATAGTGGCCTGTTACTACTTTAAGTTTCCATTCATCAAAAGGGTGAAAGACCTGAGAGCATCAACTATCCCCTGAGAAATAAGAGCGCTCCTTGCTGAACATGGAATACCCGAGCAAGTAATATGTGACAATGGAACATGGTTCACGTCATAAGAATTCAGAAAGCTGCCTGCAGAGTATGGGTTTGTTATCACTACATCATCCCTATACTAACCCAAAGGTCATGGGTTCATTGAAAGACAAGTGCAAACTGTGAAATGCACATTAGTTAAGTGTCGCAAAACAAAAGAAGACCCATACCTCGCCCTTCTATCGTTACGAGAAACACCTGTAAGGACTGACATGAAATCCACGGCAGAACTTCTAAATGGAAAGAGATATAAGACAACTCTGCCAAGCAAAATACACCCTCCAGAAGACCAGGAGGAAACCAGAAGAAGAATGGGTGACACACAAGGATACCAGCATTATAACAAACATGGACAAACACTGCCAGAACTCTTCAGAGGGCAGCATGTGCATATTAAAGAACCAATGTTGAAAACATGGTGTCTCAGAGAAGCTGAGACACCAAGATCATACATCGTCGAGACAAACTCTGGCAATCAGCTGAGGAGGAACGGAATTCACATTCGGCTGACACAAAGATGTAATGAAGCAGAAAGCTTTAATACCAGCAAAACCTGTAACACCAATATCAAGTGAGGTATCAAGTGAATAGACCACAACCACTAATACTGAAACATCAACACAGCAGTTGTCAGGTGAAGTACAACAAGCTACATCACCTCCACGTGGACCAGCAACACAGCTCAACGGTCGCAGCCAAATCCACAAGATGGCGAAGAACTATTTAAAAAGAGTTGTGTAAATAAACTGGTGTACAAGTTCACTCACATAAATTGCACTGGAAAGAAAGTGATAAAGGACACTAAATTTTTCTTTATCTTGAGAAGGAGGGATGTTATATAGTCAGGATAATATGAACTATTTTGTATCAGCGTAAGAATACACCATTCTCACTGTAGTAACTGTAGTGTACGAATGAGGGGAGTATGTATATGAGTGTGAACAGTTTCCTGAGATGGTCGAAGACATGAATAAGTAGTCTCTTTTGTTATTTGAATCTTGCATCTTTAAGTTCTTTAAGAAGGCTACCAAGTAACACAGAAACATAACAGATAGACACCCTCCACTCTCTGCATGAAACTCCTCCCCCACCCTCTGTGTGAGATCCCCACATGCCCTTTTCGCTGGAGACCCCCGTCCTTTGTGTGAGACTCCCTTTGACCACTGCGTGATTCCTCCTACCTCAGCATGACCCTTCCCACCCTCTGCGCAAGACCCTCCCCCACGTGATGTTCTCTCCCCCTTCCATGGTGTCATTCTCCCCCTCCCATGATGTCGTTCTCCCCCTCCCACAGGGTCATTCCCCCCTCTCATGGCATCATTCTCCCCCCCTCTCATGGTGTTGTTCTCACCCTCCTGTGGTGTCATTCTCCCCCTTCATGGTATCATTCTCCCCCCCCCCCCTATCCCCATGGTGGTGTTCTCATTCCTCTCACAGTGACATTATCTCACTGTCTGTGAGAGCCTTCTCTCCTGCCTGAGACCCATCTCTTCTGTGTGAGACTTGTGTCTGTAAGAATCCACCTCTCTCTCTGCAACACCATCTCTTTCTAAAACACTCTTTCAGCTTATCTCTGTGTGGTACTCCTCTCTCTCTCTCTCTCTCTCTCTCTCTTTCTCTCTCTGCAACACCACCTCTTAACTCTCTTTCAGCTTATCTCTGTGTGGTACTCCTCTCTCTCTCTCCCTCTCTCTCTCTCTCTCTCTCTCTTCCTGTTTCTCTATGTGAGACTTTTTCTCTGTGTGACTCCTTGTCTCTCTGCAATCATCTGTGTGGCGCTTCCTCTCCCTGTGTGACTCTCTCTCTTTGCTTGTGGCTCACCCTACCTGTGCGTAAATCCCCCTCTCTCTCTCTCTCTCACTCCTTCAGTGACGCGCCCGTCTCTCTGCACGAGAGCATCATCTCTTTGTATAATATTCCATCGTGACATTCTCCCCCTCTCACTGGCGTCTGTTTCGGGGTTAGTTATTTTGTTTTCATTACTGACTAATTTTTCTCTATTTGAGTTTTATGTTTTTTTAATTGTGTCAGTTTAATGATTAACTCATGAATTTGGATGCATTTCCAGCTTTGAAGATTAAGAGATGGGGAAGTACAGAGAGACCTAGGGGTACTTGTACACCAGTCTCTGAAGGCAAGCATGCAGGTACAGCAGGCGGTTAAAAAGGCAAATGGTATGTTGGCCTTCATATCAAGAGGGTTTGAGTATAGGAACAAGGATACCTTACTGCAGCTGTACAGGGCCTTGGTAAGACCCCACCTGGAGTATTGTGTGCAGTTTTGGTCACCTTATCGAAGGAAGGATGTTCTTGCAATGGAGGGAGTGCAGAGGTGATTCACCAGGCTGATACCTGGAATGGCAGGAATGACTTATGAGGAAAGATTGCGCAAATTGGGATTGTACTCGCTGGAGTTTAGAAGATTGAGAGGGGATCTCATAGAGACATATAAAATTCTGGCAGGACTGGACAGAATGGATGCAGATGGGACGTTTCCAATGATGTGAAAATCCAGATCCCGGGGCCATGGTTTGAGGATAATAGGCAAACCATTTAGGACCGAGATGAGGAGGAATTTCTATACCCAGAGGGTGGTGAATCTGTGGAATTCATTGCCACAGAGGGCAGTAGAGGCAGGTTCATTAAATATATTTAAGAGGGAATTAGATATATTTCTTCAGTATAAGGGAATTAGGGGTTACGGAGAGAAGGCGGGGACGGGGTACTGAACTTTAAGATCAACCATGATCTCGTTGAATGGCGGAGCAGGCTCGAAGGGTCGAATTACCTACTCCTGCTCCTATCTTCTATGTTTCTATGCCTTCTCTGATCCGAAATGCATCAGCGTATTCATCCCATCTATTTATTTATTTATCTCTTTATTTGTTTATCTATCTATCTATGGCTGTCTCTTTATTTATTTGTTTGTTTGTTCCATTTATCTATCTCTGTATTTATGGTACCATGTATGGTACCATCAGTGAGCCCTGCCATTCAACCACTGACACACCATTCAGCCCATGCATGGTAAAAGGTTGCCCGCCCCTAGTTTAGCACAAAATAATGGCAGATGCTTTATTTTCCAGCAGAAGGAGTGATGCCCTGTCGGATGGGATGGCCTCATAATTGTAATATGCTCATGTGCATAATTATAAGGGAGTTAGAATTGGAAAATCGAGTTCAAGTTTACTGTCATCTAGTTGTACGTATACAACCTGATGAAATATTATTTCTCCACACCTTGATGCACAAACAATAACACACAACACACATAAAGATCACATGAATAATTAAAAAAAAAATGCATATAAGTATTCGGGATGATTTTCACGGTTACAGGAGACCGTTCACCACTCTCGCAACCTGCAGGAAAAAGCTATAAAGCCCTGATTTTGATGCTCATGGATCTTCTTTTTGGTGGTAGAGGATGGAAGATATTGTGCACGGGATGGTTCCTTGAGCCCTGTCTAGACAATGCTCCCAGTAAATGTCACCTTTTGAGGAGAGGGAGCCTCCAGTGATAATTTCAGCTATTTTATAGACTTCTGATGCTCAGCAGCTACCACACTACCCAATGATGCAGCCAGACAGAACACTCAATTGTGCTCCTGTCAAATGTTGTCAAGATGGGGGCTGGTAGCCTTGCCCTCCTCACTAATGAGGAGGTGTTGTGAGTCCGGGATAGGCCATACCTTTTATGCTCATTTTTGCTTTCCACTCTTTCAATGACGGAACCACAGATGTGTAGTGGAGGAAAGCAGATCATGGTCCTCCTGAAGTTCACAATCATCTCCTTTGCTTTGTCCACATTGAGACAATGTCACACTATTTTACAAGCCTTTCAGTCTTCTCTCTGAAATGTGATTCATCATTTTTGCTGATGGGCCACCTACTGATAGGTCTTCCACAAATCTGATGATTCTGGCACTGCAGTCACAAGTCATCAGCACGAACGTTAGTGGGCTGAGCGCGTTGCCCTAAGCTGTGCTTGAGCTCAGCGTGATGCAACATGTGGTTTTGCAGCCAACCAGGACCAACTGTGGTCTTTCCATCAAGAAGATTCAAGAAGATTCTAGATGCAAGAAGATTGAAGATTCTTTTAATGTCTTGTAATAAAATAGATGTAATACTGCACGAAACTACATTGACCCTGCCTTCAGGCAAAGATTCTCTATCAGCAGAAATTGCTTGGCGCCCTTACAGTCAAAGAAAGAGAAGCAAAAGAGAGTCCTTTCGGAGTCAGTGAGTTTCAATGGATTCACCTCCAGAGCTCAAATTCAAGTTTATTACCATTCAATTCCACAAGTACAACCCGATGAAAAAGTGTTCTCTGGTCCTCAGTCCAAAACATGCAGATGCACAATCAGACATAGCACACATACAGACAAAGAATACATACACAGATAAACATCAATACATAAATATCGTTTCATAAACATTAGAGTCTCAGGTGGTTAGTATGAGCAGTTCCTTTCATCGTGCAGCTTTCTCACTGCCCGTGGGAAGAAACTGTTTCTCAGCTCGGTATTACTGGCTCTGATACACCTGTATCTCTTTCCCAGTGAGAGTAGATAATTGATGCTGTGTGCGAGGTGGTAAAGGTCAGCAATGATTTTGCGTGCCATCTTCAGACCATGGCCCCAGTGGATCACATCGATGAAGGGAGATCCCAGTGATTCTCTCTGCCAATTATATGGTCCTGTCGACTGACCTCTGATCCAATTCCAATTCCCATGGTGATGCAGCCAGCCAGGATGCTCTCGATAGAATTCATGTAGAAGGTTGACGTGATAGTGGCCAGTAGCCTTGCCTGTTTCAGTCTTCTACAGTCACTGTTGCCCTTTCCTGACAAGTGAGAAGATGTTGTGTGTCCACAATAGGTCACTTGTTAAATGGACTCCAAGGAATCTGGTGCTTTCCACTCTCATGGGTTACGTCTCCAGAATGGAGGACCATCGCCTTCCCAAGATTGTGTTATATGGCGAGCTCTCCACTGGCCACCGTGACAGAGGTGCACCAAAGAAAAGGTACAAGGACTGTCTAAAGAAATCTCTTGGTGCCTGCCACATTGACCACCGCCAGTGGGCTGATCTCGCCTCAAACCGTGCATCTTGGCGCCTCACAATTTTGCGGGCAGCAACCTCCTTTGAAGAAGACCGCAGAGCCCACCTCACTGACAAAAGACAAAGGAGGAAAAACCCAACACCCAACCCCAACCAACCAATTTTCCCCTGCAACCGCTGCAACCGTGTCTGTCTGTCCCGTATCGGACTTGTCAGCCACAAACGAGCCTGCAGCTGACGTGGACATTTACCCCCTCCATAAATCTTTGTCCGCGAAGCCAAGCCAAAGACTATAAAGTTGTTGATGTGCAGTGGAGGGTGGTCGTTCCTGAAATCCACGATGTTACCTCAGCAACAGTCATCACAAAACTCAAGAGACACTTGAGACTCAACTCAAGAGACTCAAGAACCTCACACGTGCTCATATCAGATAATGCCAGACAGTTTACAAGCCAGTGACTCAAGGTCTATGCCATACAGTGGGACTTTACTCAACGTCACCAGCAGTAAAGAGTATCCCCAATCTAATGGGTTAGCTGAAAGAGCCGTCTGCAGCGCCAAGCATCTCCTGGAGAAATCTCACAGAGATAGAACTGTTTTCCTCAGCCTCTTAAATCTCAGAAACATGAACGTTAGGGTCTCCTCCACAAAGACTAAGGTCAAGGCAAACATGCACTACTCTCAGTGTCTCAAGGAAGCTACTTAAACTTCTTATGCATAAGCCATAAGAGGTAAAATCCCAGGTTCTCAATAAGAGACTGTCACAAAAGTTGCGCAATGACAGGTCAAGCCAACTACTTCAGCTTTTAATGGAAGGACAGGTCATCAGGCTGCAGTCCCCACAAGGGTTACAACCAGACAGGCATGGTAAAGGAGAGTTGCAAGGAGCCCAGATCTTATCTTGTTCACTCAGAAGGAAAACTGTACAGGAGGAAACACCAACACTTTCTACCTGTAGCCAAGCCTGCGCCAGCGCAGCCCACTCTAAGTGACACAGACTATCAGGATCCTGGACCTGGATCAAAAGACTACAACACTCCCACAAGAGTAGGTCCAAAGAGGAGTGGCTTCAGATTGAGATGCCTCCAACTGAGCCACCCTCAAATACAACTGAAAATCTGTATAGAACACGCTCAGGACATATTAATAAGCCAAATCCCAAATATAGAAACCGAATTGTATTTTACAGTGTATATATTTGTTTGGCTATAGTATTTGATATTCATATTGTTTACATGTAGCAGAGTGTTTTCTTATTTTTCTCACCTAATATGTTTGCTGTTTCAGTTACTGAATGTGTCTGCTAAATATTGGTCATTCTATGACACTTTGTAAGCACTGAAGTTTCACAAGGTAATTTTGTCATGGTATGGAGCATGAGCTAAGGAAAGGGGATGTAGATCAGTCATTGTGTTCATATCCTGTATATCTGCGTTCCGGGGGATTCTTTATGCCGGTGCACTCCAGTGACCATATTCTGTCACTTTCCATCCTTGATGTATATAGTTAATAAACTAGATTTGAAGTTAATCTACTTGCTTTCATTTATCTAAACTCGCAACAATTGCTACAATTTTTAACTTCCTCAGAGCCTTACCACTTCTATCCAGCTCAGTGGGACTACAGTCACTTTGCTATATAAAGAATGCTGTTTGACCTGCTGAGTTTCTCTGGCATTGTGTTTTATTTCGATCACGGCGTCTGCAGACTTTCGTGTTTCACTCCATCCTACAATCTCCAGCGCAACACACAATCTGCTGGAGGATCTCAGCAGGTCAAGCAGAATCAGTGAGAGAAAAAACAAAGAATCGCTAACATTGCTGGCCAGAACTCTTCATCAGGAATGAGAGTGGAGAGGGAAGATAGCTGGTATAATGAGGACATGGTGGAAGGGCTTGTGGGGGATTGGTAAAGCAGGGAGAGGTGAAGGAAGATGGACAAAGGCAGTTGACTAGCAATTGCCAGATAAAGGGAGAGAGAGGCATGAGAACCAAAGGGGGTTAGTTAAAGAAAGATGAATTTTCCAGGGTGGGGTGGGTGATAGGTAGTTCAGTTTACCAGTCTTTGGAAGAGAATCACATGCCGTGGAATCCCAGCCAAAAGTACTCTGTGTTCTGAATAATATGTCACTTCTCTGACTTTCATTCCCATGATGTCCCTTAGTAGCGACTTCCAAAAACACAATGGGGCAAATCTTTCTGGCTGGAATCAATGGTTCTGAATGAAACCACCAGTGTTTAGCCATTGAAATTTCAGCTAGGTCATGAACTTTCATACAGGAGCTGTTAAACCTGAATATTTAATATTTATTGAAGGCCAAATTTTTCGCCATGTTAGTTGTTGAACTCCACATGGAGTCAAGGGGCTTACCCTTGTCTTACTGGAATACTCCAGTGTGATGTTGGGAATTCACCTTCTTCCTATGCCCCTTCAGATCTGTACAGGTTCTAAAATCACACTGGGACTCCCAGTCTATAGGTCAGGAGAAAAAAAAGGGAAGTTAAGTAACTTTTAAGAAAAATACAATGAACGAAAGTAATTTAATTATTTTGATATGTTTTGTGTGTTTAATTGATTTTTAATATTCATTTATTTTAATCATTTATTTCAACTTTAATTGTTTTTGTTCTGCGTTTTTAAAATTCTTGACAGCTGTAGCAGAGGACATACTTCCTTGGTTTTGTCTCGGTTGAAGATAACAGGGATCTGAAGCCTGGGCCTCCACACCACATTCAGGGTTTTCCCAGGGGCTCCAGTTTCCTCTCGAAACGTACGGGGTTATTGGTTAATTTGCGTGTAATTGGGTGACGTGAATGTAAATGGCTGGAATCGGCTTCGACTGTGCTGTAAATTTTAAAAAATAATTTTTCAAACTTTGAAGATGAATTTCCAACTGTGTAAGGAGAGCCTACATTTATGTTTGCATGTTTGTTTGACTCTGTCCTTGTTGACTCTTGATACCATTATCTGTGAATCTAAATATGAATATTTTCATATATAATGTCAGAATGCAATGATATTAAGTGTTTGTTGCAGTTATATTGCCATGATGTCAATGGTCATAATGATAATGTGAATATTTGAAACAACACATTAAACCACCACTGTTAGTTCCACATAATAAGATACATAAACAACACTGATATCATAGTTCGCTATTTGTGTTGTATTATAAATGTTGACAATATAACTCTGATGTAATCCATTTCAAACTGATTATGAACATTTTCAGTCATATTACAATTCAAAGCAAATAAAGTTGTTAACTCATTAAATCTAAGTGTTGTCCATAATTTGGCTTTGATTCAAAGATGGTGTTGTTTTTGGTAGAAAATGTGCTTCTGCAGAACTCAAGTTACTTTCCTGTCTATTCTTTAGAAAATAGCGTTTGGTGGTGTTCACAAGGTGATAGACCCATTGTATAAACACAGTCCCAATGTGGAAAGTGGCCAAACAAATACTTAAATATTATTTCAGCAAGTTGGATCTTAAAGTTGTCTGGAGTCAGAGCCAGAACCTCCAGTGTCCAACTTGTAAACAAACAATTTCTAGGCGAGGGGAGGGCAAGTGGAATGCATGCATTGTTCTACAAAAACAATGAGTAATATAAATTTGGCACTTCCTCCTGTGAAACTTTGCCATTGAAGTCATTATTATTAAATAAGATTCTAAGCTTAGGAGCCATTTGAAAAATCCATCAGTGAGACAGCAATTTGCACTTCCTGACTGTTAATCTTTGAGTGTTCGTTAATTTCATGGAGGAATCAATGGCTGCATTTCATGAATTCAGATCATAGTAATTTAGTGTGAGCCTCAACTTTCACGGATCCATTCAGGGTATACGTTTGTGTCAATCATCGACATCCCTCCACGCCCAGGACTTCATATAAACCATATACCCATATAACCATATAACCATATACCCATATAACCATATACCCATATAACCATATAACGATATACCCATATAACCATATAACCATATACCCATATAACTATATAACCATATACCCATATAACCATATACCCATATACCCATGTAACCATATACCCATATAACCATGTAACCATATAACCATATAAACATATACACATATAACCATATACCCATATACCCATATAACCATATACCCATATAACCATATAAACATATACCCATATAACCATATACCCATATACCCATATAACCATATACCCATATAACCATATAACCATATACCCATATACGAATATACCCATATACCCATATAACCATATTCCCATATACCCATATAACCATATACCTATATAACCATATAACCATATAACCATATACCCATATAACCATATAACCGTATACCCATATAACCATATACCCATATAACCATATACCCATATAACCGTATACCCATATAACCATATACCCATATACCCATATAACCATATACCCATATAACCATATAAACATATACCCATATAACCATATACCCATATACCCATATAACCATATACCCATATAACCATATAACCATATACCCATATACGAATATACCCATATACCCATATAACCATATTCCCATATACCCATATAACCATATACCTATATAACCATATAACCATATAACCATATACCCATATAACCATATAACCGTATACCCATATAACCATATACCCATATAACCATATACCCATATAACCGTATACCCATATAACCATATAACCATATACCCATATACCCATATAACCATATTCCCATATAACCATATACCCATATACCCATATACGAATATACCCATATACCCATATAACCATATTCCCATATAACCATATACCCATATAACTATATAACCATATACCCATATAACCATATACACATATAACCATATACCCATATACCCATATAACCATATACCCATATAACCATATAAACATATACCCATATAACTATATACCCATATACCCATATAACCATATACCCATATAACCATATAACCATATACCCATATACGAATATACCCATATACCCATATAACCATATTCCCATATACCCATATAACCATATACCTATATAACCATATAACCATATAACCATATACCCATATAACCATATAACCGTATACCCATATAACCATATACCCATATAACCATATACCCATATAACCGTATACCCATATAACCATATAACCATATACCCATATACCCATATAACCATATTCCCATATACCCATATACCCATATACGAATATACCCATATACCCATATAACCATATTCCCATATAACCATATACCCATATAACCATATAACCATATAACCATATACCCATATAACCATATAACCGTATACCCATATACCCATATACCCATATAACCATATTCCCATATAACCATATACCCATATACCCATATACGAATATACCCATATACCCATATAACCATATTCCCATATAACCATATACCCATATAACCATATAACCATATACCCATATAACCGTATACCCATATAACCATATAACCATATACCCATATACCCATATAACCATATTCCCATATAACCATATACCCATATACCCATATACGAATATACCCATATACCCATATAACCATATTCCCATATAACCATATACCCATATAACCATATAACCATATAACCATATAACCATATAACCATATACCCATATAACCATATAACCGTATACCCATATACCCATATACCCATATAACAGACATGTCAAACTCTGGCCCGCGGGCCAAATTTGGCCCGCGATATAATTATATTTGGCCCGCAATATCATATCAAAAATGTATTAGAGGTGGCCCGCTGGCCGCCGCGCCAGTATAGCGCGTGCACAGTAAATGCTGTGTCCCAGGGTGAGAGAGAGAGAGAAAAATCCTGGTCCTTGAAAAGTAGTGGTGGGTGGTCTTATAAACACGCAGTCGTGTCCCCCCGCCCACCCCCCCCCCGCACCGTTGCGTGGCCTGGCTGTTGTCAGGGGAAGCCATGGCCGTTTCCCAGCGCCTGGTACCCCAGTGGCACAGCGTTTCTTGGAGCTGCAGATGGAGTCGGGACGCCGGAGGGAAGATATGGGCTCTCTGCCGGGCGATGGGGGCGCTGGCCGCCGGCCGCCCTGCGCCTTCCCACCGGACCAGCGGTGGGTGCCCGGAGTACACATGGAGAGCGAGGCTGGTCGGGCAGGTAGGGTGGAACCCCCTGCCAATCTCGGGAGTGGCGTGGGCTGGATCGGGATAAGCCACGCTCACCTGCTCCTCCACCGCTGACCGGGATCCCAACGCGGTCCTGAGCGCGGAGACTGCCCTGGAAATGTCCTGGGACACCAGCACGGAAAGAAAAGGGGGTCCGGGAGAAACTCAGCAGGTCAAGGGGGGTCCGGGAGAAACTCAGCAGGTCAAGGGAGGTCCGGGAGAAACTCAGCAGGTCAAGGGGGGTCCGGGAGAAACTCAGCAGGTCAAAGGGGGATCCGGGAGAAACTCAGCAGGTCAAAGGGGGATCCAGGAGAAACTCAGCAGGTCAAAGGGGGGTCCGAGAGAGACTCAGCAGGTCAAGGGGGAAGGGTCCAGGAGAAACTCAGAAGGTCAAGGGGAGGGGGTCTGGGAGAAACTCAGCAGGTCAAGGGGTGTCTGGGAGAAACTCAGCAGGTCAAGGGAGGTCCGGGAGAAACTCAGCAGGTCAAGGGAGGTCCGGGTGAAACTCAGCAGGTTAAAGGGGGATCCAGGAGGAACTCAGCAGGACAAGGGAGGTCCGGGAGAAACTCAGCAGGTCAAGGGGGGTCTGGCAGAAACTCAGCAGGTCAAGGGGGGTCCGACAGAAACTCAGGGGGGGCCTGACCTCGCCAGGACCGTTGCCCACTCCCTCTCCCTGCCGCATGCCGACCCACGACTCACGGTGACGGGGCCGCTGAACCGCCGAGATGCCGCCCTGCAGCAAGAGCCGATGCACCCGCACTGTCGTTGTCCAACCCGATCGCCCGCAAACCCTGCCCTCCCGCACACAGGCCTGAGTAAGTATTATGAACTTTAATCTCAGGACAAAATGATCTTGCAATAGTTTCATCTCACAATGATAAATATATTCCTGGTTAAAAATGGTCCTGCACCTGGATACAAGCTCATTAGGCATAAAACTTGAAAAGTGTGTAAATCAAAGGATATCTGTACCAATGGGAAAAGGGCATGGCAAATAACCCTGCTAGAGTTCATGCCCACAATCAGTCACCCGTTTGATTGTTTCAGGAATCATGTTATTCTCCCACATTCTCAATAGCCCTCAGATTTTACTATTCGACAGCACACTAGCAACATTTGACAAATCCTCTATAGAGAAATATTATTTATTGAATATTTTATTTCTCATTTGTTAATGCTTCTGGAAAGAGTTTATCCAAAACTATTATTAAACATTTATTTTAATAAGAAGAAGTTTAACATTACATATGTTGAAAGAAGAGAAAACATGCAGATGTTGTTGAAAATTTTCAATAAATATTTAGTTCGGCCCAGACTTAGTCCAAGTTTTTAATTTTGGCCCTCCGTGAATTTGAGTTTGACATCCTTGCCATATAATCATATAACCATATAACCATATACCCATATAACCATATAACCATATAACCATATACCCATATAACCATATACCCATATAACCATATAACCATATACCCATATAACCATATAACCATATTACCATATACCCATATAACCATATAACCATATAACCGTATACCCATATAAACCATATACCCATATAACCATATAACCATATAACCATGTGAACCATATACCCATATAACCATATAACCATGTACCCATGTACCCATGTACCCATATACCCATATAACCATATACCCATATACCCATATAACCATATACCCATATACCCATATAACTATACAACCATATACCCATATAACCATATACCCATATAACCATATAAACATATAACCATATACCCATATAACCATTTAACCATATTACCATATACCATATAAACATATAACCATATAAACCATATACCCATATATCCATATAACCATATAACCATATAACCATATACCCATATACCCATATACGAATATACCCATATACCCATATAACCATATTCCCATATAACCATATAACCATTTAACCATATTACCATATACCCATATAACCATATAACCATATAAACCATATACCCATATGACCATATAACCATATAAACCATATACCCATATAACCATATAACCATATACCCATATAACCATATAACAATATAACCATATAACCATATACCCATATAAACCATATACCCATATAACCATATAATCATATAAACCATATAACCATATAACCACATAACCATATAACCATATAACCATATAACCTTATAAACCATATACCCATATACCCATATAACCATATAACCATAGGGCCAGTTCGGCCCTACTAGTCCATGCCGTAGCAAATCCCCACCCTCCTATTCCCACTGACCAGCACCCGGTCCATATCCCTCTAGTCCCCTCCTATCCACGTAACGATCCAGTCTTTCCTTAAATGTACCTGTCACCTATGGGGATTGTAGATGCCAAATATGCAAGTTTTCTAGTTGCTTGAGACTCATCCTTACAATACCAAACTAAAAGACCAGCATTAAGAATAAGCAGTTTAAAAGACAAAAGGCAGTGCAAAACGTAAAGTAATTTGAAAAAAAGTCAGTATTCTAGTCCTTTATTACCATATGTTTTGGTGTATAAGTTGACCAGCATATAAGTTGACCTTTATTTTTCAGCCTCATTTTAGGACTTTTATGGTATATCCGGCATATAGGTCAACCCAAATTTCTGGATGCCTGAGTTGGCCCATTGACCCCCAAAGCTTGCGATGCCTGAGATAGGCAATTGACCAGCGTATACGTCAACCCCAAAAGATCGTGTGAGTTGATCTACTGGGCATTGGCTGGAGGTGATTCCTAGCATGGAGGGTCCATCAACACAACGCAGCAGGTGATGAAAATATGAAGTGAGTTTTAAGTTAAAAATGATAGAACTGGCTGCTGTGAGAAAATTTGATGGACATGAGAAGTTGGTAAGAGATTGGAGGAAGAAAGAAGAGACTCTAAGAAAAATATCTGAAAGGCAATATTTGTTGAGAAAAGGAATCATTCGTTGCCCAGAGTTGGAAAATCATGTTGCAGAATGGGTACGTGAACAGAGGTAAGATTGCTACATAGTCACGCAAAATAAAATAACATTTTCACTGCGGTGGGCAAAGTTGCACCCAGACCCAGTGATGATATTGAAAATTGCACAGAAACAACCAAAAGATCTTGATCATAAAGTTGTAAGTTTTCACCAGTTTATTATATGGAACCAGCAGAAACACCAGTTTGCATTGGCAAATATCAGAAACATGGAAGAAACCCCCATGAATTTTGACATGATAGGCAATAGAACAGTGGAATGTAAAGGTGTGAAAACTGTGCAATCCAGAGGTTCAGGCCATGAAAGGAAGAGGTTTACTGTGGTGTTATCGTGCATGGCTGATGAGACAAAGTTAAGACCTGTGGTAATCTTCAACACAGTGTGAGGGTGAACTGACTTTAGTATTTGAATTCCTTGCGATGGCTGCGATCAACCCAGAGGGTCTGCATTTACTGCCCTTCTGGGCAAACCATCCAAGGAATTGGCTGCAATTGGCCAAGTCCCAGTTCTATATCAAAGGCATTGTCTCAGAGGACACCAAGTTCTGGCACATCATCAGCGCTCTGGATTCCGTCACTGCAGCCAACATAAGCTCCTTCGTGGAGAACCATCCCATTGAGCGTAAGTACGAACCATTCTGGCAGTTCTTCCTCGATTCCCTGGAACTCAGCCAGCATGATCACACTATTCTCCTCTTAAATATGTAAGGCCTGGGCCATAGAAACCCCACAGAGGTCATGCACAAAATGGTGGCCCTAGCAGACAGTCACACAAACTGTTTCCTTTTCGAAGCCCTATTCCTCTCCAAGCTGCCGGTACACGTTTCCACATCAGTTTCCTACATGGATTTCAGTGCCCCACACCTGGTAGCCAAGGAAGCAGACAGACTTTTCCATACCTTGTAATAGAGCTCGATCCACATTCACCCCTTTTGCGCTGTCGGTGCCGCCACTTCAGCACCTCCGCCGGGCCCCCCAGCAGTAGCTGCGGCCCAACCACCATGCAATGAGCACCCAGACAAACAGAATATCATCCAGACCCACAATCGCCTCCACCTCAGGGGGGCTCGACGTCACTCAGCTGGCCAAGGACCAAACTGAGGATGCAGACAACCAGACCTACTGGACTGCCATCACCAGCCTGAAGTTCAGCAATTTCTGCCCCTCTCCGGGAGCCCGTCCTTACTGTGCGACGTATCTACAGGTTTCTCCAGACCCATCCAACCCATGACCTGGCAACGGCAGAATGTTCGACCAAACCCACAGCCTGTCCTACCCCTCCATAAAGTCCACAATCTGCCTGTTGTCTGACAAGTTTGTGTGGCATGGCATCCACCATGACATGACCCTGTGGGCTAAAACTTGTTTGCAGTGTCAATGCACCAAAGTGCACAGATACACCAAGGACCCACTCCAGACTTTCGAGCTGGTGCAGCGCCGATTTGAGCACGTGCATGTGGACATCATCGGCCCACTCCCTGTGAGCCAAGGTATGCAGTATCTGCTCACAATAATCAACCATTTTACCCATTGGCAGGAAGTCATACCCCTACCCACATTCAGCACAGAGTCTTGGCCAGAGCCTTCTTGTCCACTTGGGTCGCACGTTTTGGAGTTCCGACCCATGTCACCTCGGACTGAGGGGCCCACTTCACTTCCTCGTTCTGGGCTGACCTAACTAAGTTCTGTGGCAGCCACTTGCATCACACCATGGCCTATCATTCTTAGGCAAATAGCCTGGTTGAGCGTTTCCACCACCACCTGAAGGCAGCCTAAAAAGCATGACTACAAGGCCCAAATTGGATGGACGAACTCCCATGTGTGCTCTTACGCATCTGCGCAGCACTAAAGAAAAACCTACCAGCCTCGTCCACTGAGATGGTGCATGGTTTCCCATTTACTATTCCTGGGGACATTCATTTCAACATCCCCCCGCCACCCCGGCCCACAGCTTAGTGCCCTAGATGTCCTCCAACTATTGAGTGTCCAAGCTTACCTGCCACCTTCCCAACATGGCTCTCCACCCTGCCACAACCCCACAGACCTACAGACTACCAACTACGTTTTCATGTGGAGAGTACAGCAAGGAACACCCCTGCATTGCCCCTACGAAGGGCAATTCTAGGTGTTGCAGTAGGGCGGTGTCGTTTTTACACTGGACTTTTGCAGGCGACAGGTTCACGATCATCCGCCTCAAGGCAGCGCATCTGGACTCAGGCCAGACCCCTATATCAGACGTAGGTGCTGCCTGGCAAAAAATTATTTGGTAACCTACTCAGAGGGCAGCAGCAATTCTGGGGGAGGAGGGGGTATAGTGGCCCAAGCGACCGCATGGTTAGACTGGACGAATCGCCGCCCCAGTCGTCCGACTCAAAATGGCACAGATCCCCCTTCACTCCCGAGAAGCCCTCAGTTAATGACACATGTTGCCCAGGGGACATCACCATTTCCGGGTAGCGCACCACCGGTCAAGGAGTGGCGCTGCGATGTGCTAAGATCACTACTGGAAGCTGGCGCACACATCACCGGAAGCGGGTGTTTCCCTGCACGCAGTGAGAGGAATTCAAACACTAAAGTCAGTTACTAGTTCACCCTTGCACCATGTTGACGTCTCTTGATTCCGTAGCGCTGCCTTAGCAGACGGTACAGCATATTATTTCTCCCCTCCATTTCCTGAAACTTTATGCTCATGGTTAACCACTTTCCTATCCTTGAACATTGTTAGGCTGGTGGTCATATTCATCCTCAGCAGTCTTCCAAAGGAAAAAGCACCACAATTCACTTCCACCTGCAGGATTTTCTAAAATATTACATCTTGCTTCTCCTATAAAGACAAACAACCTGCAGATGGAAACTCCAATGTATCTCCTGCACATTTTCCAGCCTGGTTTGACCTGCAAACTGCAGGTTTCAAGCCGACACCATCATCACAGTGTCCAGTAAAGTGATGGTCATTGGGCTAAATGACCATTGCCCAGTGGCACTGACGTCTATGATTAGGAAATGCTTTGAGTGGCTGGTAAAGGAGGGCATCAAAGCGCACCTTCCAGCAACATTGGACCCATTCCAATTTTGCTACCATCCAAAACAGTTCACAGATGATGTAATAACCTTGTCCCTCCGCTCAGTCCTGACCCACCTCAAGAACGATGCCTCACATGCCAGGCTGTTGTTCTTGACTTCAGCTTGGCATTCAACACGATCATACCTCGGAGGCTGGTGGATAAACTCTCCTCGCAAGGACTCAACACCCCTCTCTGCAATTGGATTCTGGACTTCTTGATGGAAAGTCACAGTTTGTCTGGGTTGGCAACAAAATCTCAAGCCCCATCATGCTGAGCGCTGGCGCCCCTCAGGGCTGTGTGCTCGGGCCACTACTGTTCACACTGCTGCCTCAAGACTTCACTCCCAGACTTAAAAGCCCACAGAATCATCAAATTCATGAATGATGCAACAGTAGTTGGACTCAACAGCATTTACAGGGAGGACGTTGAAAGCCTTGTAAAATGTGGTGAGAATAACCACCTGAGTCCCAATACAGATAAGGCAGGGGAGATGACTGTTGACTTAAGGAGGACGAAGGGTGACCATTCCCCACTGCACATCAACGGTTCCATCATGGAAAGTGTTGAGAGCACAAAGTTCTTTTGCATCCAATATTAGGGGTGATCTACCCTGGTCTCACAACATCTCCTTATGAGACAGGAAGGCATAGAAATACCTACACTTACTTAGGAGGTTAAGGAAGCATTTAAACATTTAAATGCAAATTTAACCTTTATATTTATTTTGATTATTTATGTGATCTTTATGTATTGTGTGTGTTTTGCACATACACCATGTTGGGTTGTATATGTACGAACAGATGGTAATATCTGGAACTTGAACTTGAAACATATTTATCCAGGAGTGTAACCCTCTCTACCAGGTGCTGTCTGCCTTTGAGTGGTGCCATACACCCAGTGAAAGGCATGGGTCATCAACATCATATTAACGTGCTGTAGCCATGCAGCTGATGGCCTGCCTGCCTCACTTTGCTGATATGTATTTACTGTTCTGTGCATAAGAGGCTGGCCAGATGACTCAATCCCCTGTAACCCCTCCCCCTGTGACCTGGCCATAAATGTCGACCTCCCTGCCCCCTTCTATTCATTCGAGCACCTGGAGTCGGGCCAGCTGAAATCAAACGTGCATTAAAGCCTATGGTTCCTCACTCAGCCTTTGGGTGTATCAAAGCGTTACTGAATTTACAGACATTTGCTTCTCAAACTCAGGAACTCAGAACTTTGATCATTCTTACTGCTTAGATGTTTAATTTGTGAAAGGGCAAATGTATTGTTGCTGATTTGATATAAATGGTTCAAAATGACTTCAAAGAACGAACTGCAGGCAAATGTGATGCAGCATTTTAAGGAAGTGAAATGAACTGGGATTCACGGGTAGCGCGTTGTGCTGATGGCTGGCTCTGCCTCCCAGCTCCGCCCCCATCTGCTCACATAAAACGCCTAAACCTTCCGAGGACTCCTGTTGAACCCTAACCTCAGTTATAAGCTAATAAAAGCATTGTTTTCCCTCCAGTGGTGAGAACTTTTATTTGTGCTACAATTTTACTAGCTTTATCCCTAAACGATGGAAGTGCTACTCAAGCCAGGCATTCAGCTGATAGACGCTCTGTCCCCCAACACGGCTGAGGAGTTCACATACTGGCTAGACTGTTTCCAGGCCTACCTGAACACAACCAGAGACGTCTTCCACACCAATGAACTCAGGAGGACCTCACTCGTTTCGAGGGTAGGAATGAAAGGGTATGCAGTCATCAGGGACTGCACTACATAGGATGCTGCCACTGAGGCACTGGAGGCTCGATACCTGAAGTTGCAAAATGAGGCCCTAGCAAGGCACCGACTCACTCTACGTCACCAATGGCCAGGAGAGACCATCAAAGACTACCTGCTGGATCTGTGGATGCTTGCTAAGAAGTGCAGGTACGAAACAGCTACGGGCCACATTAGTGAGGACCAGGACACTCTAGTCGCGGGGGTCCACTCGAGGTACATGAGGCAGCGACTGCTCGAGTTGGGTAAGAAGGACCTGGCTAGCCATGTCAAGCTGGCCAAATTGCTGGAACAGACCAAACTCGAGAACAATGATCTCAAAGCCAGCGAGCTCACTCACCCAGTTGACCTCTTCCAAGGACCGGCTGCTCCCGCTACCCCAGCTCTGACGGCTGGCACTTCCCATGTCAGGGAATGTTTTTTTTCGTGACAAGAGCCAGTGTCTCCGATCTTGTTGCCCTGCTAAAGACTCAGCATGTTCCAGCTGTGGCAGGAAAGAGCAATGGGTGAAGGTTTGCCACGTGAGGGGTAGCCTGGGGAAGTCCGAGCCCTGCATTGCTCCCAGATCCGATTCCAGCCCTAAGTCATCTGCCCCGAATTCTCCCGAACCCATTTGCTGTGCTACACAAAGGGTGGGAGTGAGGAAACAGCACGAAAAGGCTCGTCGGACATCTTCCTACGACTCAAATTCAAAATTTGCGTCATCATCGTCGGAGGAGGAAGGAGGGCTTAGGTCGACTCCATCTTACCCACGCAGGGAAACCCAGGAAGGTGGGGGCCACTCGAGTGAGGAGTATGGAGTCTCCGGGGACCTAGCCTCAAAGGTCCTAGATCAGGACAGACCTCACCAGCTCAGCAACTCCATAGTGACTGTGAGGATAAACGGACATTCTACTAAATGCCTAATCGGCGCAGGCTCTACTAAAAGCTTCATAGACCCACGGAATGTGCAAAAATACAACCGAAAGATATATCCTTCCAATCATCACATATTCCTTGCTTCTCATTTGGATTCTACGTGTGTTCCACAACATTGTATAAGTACATCTGTCATTTGAAACAGGGGAATTCTGTAAATTTTGCTTGTATATACTTGATGAATTATGTCCTCTGGTGTTGTTGGGTCTGGACTTCCTGTGTCACTTTAAAAGCATGACCTTGAAGTATTCTGGTCCCCTTCCCCCGTAATGGTTCAGAATGGAGGGCCCCTAAAATCAGAACCCACATGCAGCCTCTCCACATTGACCCCCACCTCACTTCTGAATCTGTCATCCAGCTGCAAACCTATTGCTACCAAGAGCAGGAGGTACCAAGATTTTATAAAGTCTGAGACACAACGTCTGCTTGATGAAAGTATCATCGAACCTAGCACCAGCCCGTGGAGAGTGGAAGTGGTCAGGGAAATGACCAGATCTTGCCAGGTCTGAGCGGAGTGCAAGCTGCGCTTCTACCGTCCCGCAAAGGCGCATCTGATCAAGTCATCCAGGCCCTTTAAACAGCTCAGCGTCAATTTTAAGGGACCTCTCTCCTCCACAAATGGGAACACCTTCTTCCTCTCTGTCATTGATGAGTACTCCCACTTCCCATTCGCCATTCCATGTCCAGACACGTCCACTTTGTCTATCACAAAGGCCCTAGATTCCATTTTCACCCTGTTCGGGTATCCCAGCTCTATTCATAGAGACCGGGGCTCATCCTTTATGAGTGACGAGCTACGTCAGTACCTGCTGGTGAGGGGCATTGCATCCAGTAGGACTACTAGCTACAACCCCCATGGGAATGGGCAGCTTGAAAAGGAGAATGCCACGGTGTGGAAGGCTGTCAAACTGGCCCTGAAGTCAAAAAGCCTTCCAGACTCATGCTGCCAGGAAATCCTCCCTATAGTGCTACTCCTCATGACCTTCTATTCCATTTCGAAAGGAGGCTGGCATCAGGAACTACACTCCCAACCTGGCTCACCCTCCTGGTCCAGTCCTTCTCAGGAAGCACGTGAGGAGAAGCAAGACCGACCCCCTGGTGAAAAGGATGAAACTGTTCTACGCCAACCCCAATTATGCCCATGTGGAATACCCGGATAGCAGGAAGGACACCGTCTCCATCAGGTACCTGGCACCTGCCAGAACAGAGGTTCAGTTGCCTCAGGGGCCCTGCAAGACATGGAGCTCATTCTTGCCACCCCCAGTCAGGGCCTCAGGGATCCGGTTCAGGAGGAAAGTGCATCCCTCTCCACCATTGAGCTGGAGACCCAGCCTGCCTCTCGCCCCTCACAAGTGGACCAGGACAAGGATCCTTGGTTCTAAAGCACTCCATCAGGATCTCCAGACTCCCGGACGCTTAGATCTGCAAATTTGTAAATAACTGTTTATTTTTCAACTTTTTTCTGAACCCATGTTCTGTCTTCATTCACAGACCCTAAATTCTACAGGAAGGGGTGAATGCAGTGAACTGGGATTCACTGGTAGTGTGTCGTACTGATGGCTGGCCTCACCCTCATCTGCTCACATATAAACCCTGGTTTCTTGCCGAAACCCAGAACCCTTCTGAAGACTACTGTGAGACCCTAGCCATTAGCTATAAACTAATAAAAAACATTTGTTCTCCCCCCAGTCGTGAGATTTTATTCACACTACAGGAAGAATGAGCAGGGTGACCTAATCTCAAGTCTCTAACTGATCATTGATGAAATAGAGTACAATATTACATGAATTATGTCCAGATACAAATGCTCCCAATCCAAAATGTTGGTGGGCCATTTCTCTCCCTGATCCGCATAGTCACTCAACTTCATCTACTGTTGTCTGTGTCTGCATATTCTTTTCCCCATAACATAGAATAACTCTGCCCTGTAATCCAGATGCTTTAGTTTAAAGTGTTCCATATTTAACCCCGTGCTAGGTTCTGACCACCGCCAGTGGGCTGATCTCACCTCAAACCGTGCATCTTGGCGCCTCACAGTTCGGCGGGCAGCAACCTCCTTTGAAGAAGACCGCAGAGCCCACCTCACTGACAAAAGACAAAGGAGGAAAAACCCAACACCCAACCCCAACCCACCAATTTTCCCTTGCAACCGCTGCAACCGTGGCTGCCTGTCCCGCATCGGACTTGTCAGCCACAAACGAGCCTGCAGCTGACGTGGGCATTACCCCTCCATAAATCTTCGTCCGCGAAGCCAAGCCAAAGAAAGCCTGGTGTCATGATCTGTATGACCCTACATGGTTTTGTCACACAGTTACTTTGCCAACTGCTGAGCAAGCTAAACAGTACACCAATTGGACTATTTCTTGGGCTAAGAGGAAGTAACCTTTCCTTCACACATGCTGCTAACACGGTAACTCGGCAGACAGAATAGGAAGGACGACTTCTTTTTCGTGTGGGACCTGTAATGAAATCAAGGAAAGAGGAATTTCTTACCTGCGGACATTAAAACTAAAAGGCTGGTTTCTTCCTGTCGTTTAGTCTCCCCGAATGCAGGAGTGTCTGTAATGGACGAGTGCCTCGGGGCAAAGGTTGCAGTCTTTGATAATCTTTTCTTGGGTGCAATCTATGTGATGTGATTGATCTCTACAAGTTAAATATTGGCTAATCTTTAACCATCCAATCAAATCAAATGCAATTTCTGCCTTTTTGTTAATTTATCATAGGGGCAGAGCAGTGAAAGTAGTCGCACACACACACAAATAAGCAGTAAGAGTTGCTCTCCACCTGGGAGCTGAGAACGCTGAAGAAAATAATGCTTATTTTTAAATGCCAGCAGGCTCCAAGGTTTATTTGTGTGCATTGGCAGCTGATTTATACCTACTAGCAACACTTCCTGTAAATGTATTCATTCTGGCAAGTCAAATGTTAAAGGCACAACACGAAACATCATGGAGATACAGTTTCCCATTTTCTAGGACTAGTTAGGCAAGTATGGGTGGATATTATATTGCTTCAGAGGAATATTATTGCAAAACATTTCTCACTGTTATCTACAGTCAGGCGGCAAGATACTGCAAATGCAGCATTAACACTTGAAGTTGCCAAAGAGTGGTTTCCACATGAAGTGAAAGGTCAACATTTCCATCTGGCCTGAGCCCTTTGCTGGGAATCTGGAAAAACAGGCAGAGTGAAAAGGTGGGGGGAAGAGGAGGGGAGAGAGAAAATGGAAGGGGGAGGAGTGCAGGTATACAGAGGTAATAGGTGGGCGTGTCGAAGTGAAAGAGGCTGAGAGGTGATGGGGAGAGTGTAGAGGGTTAAGAGGTGTAGCTCTCTGATAGGAGAAGGAAGGGAAAGGGTGGGAAGCAGGAGGAGAGGAGACAGAAGGCAAGGGAAAGAGAGAGAGACTGGGGAGGGGTTAATGGAAATTGCATGAGTCAATACTGCTGAGACCGAATATAAATAAGTAAACCCGTTCCTCCAGTTTATCAGTAACCTTCATTTGGCAGTACATGATGCCATGGACAGACATGTTAGTGTGGGAATGGCGTGTGGAATTAAAATAGTTGGCCTCTGGGTGGTTACTGGAGAGAGGATACCTTGTATTCCATCTTGCAGTCTCAAACACTAGTTATTGATATTTCTGCTTGCAGTGAACTGGGATTCACTGCTAGTGCGTTGTGCTGATGGCTGGCCCCACCTCCCGGCTCCATCCCCATCTGCTCACATATGGTTTCCCACTTAAACCCAGAACCCTTCCAAAGATACTGTAAAACCCTACCCAAAGTTATAGGCTAATAAAAGGTGTTTGTTCTCCCTCCAGTTGTGAGAGCTTTTATTCGCGCTACACTTCTGTAGTTAGTTGACCAAAACTCCACATAATACTCCAAATTTGGCCTCACGAATATCTTATACAACTTTCACCATAACATCCCAACACCTGAACTCAATACTTTGGTTTATGAAGGCAAAATGTTTCTCTTTTCTGAAAATCCATACTCAAACCTGTAGGGGTATAAGTTAACTGGGTGAAAATTGGGTGTCACGGATTCATGGGCAGACATGGCCTGTTCCCGTCCTGTATGTCTAAAAAAATGGGCCTAAAGCTTTCTTGAAAACCAATCTATCTGTGACATAATTTTCAAGGAATTCTATGTCTATGCTCCCAGATACCACACTCCCAGTGCCCTACCCATTTACTGTGTAAATCCTACCCTCGTTTATTCTCACAGCTGTCCGCACTAAATTCCATCTGCAATTTTACAGCCCATTTTCCAGGCCTACTCCTGCTCTTATTTCTTGCGTTTTTACGTCCTTAAACCGTGTAGCGCTATCAATTAGACCCGACAGACCAGAAGTTGAGATTCATAATCGCTATAAACTTACAGTAATAGCTTGCATGCTGTTGGCCCAATTCCAAGGCAGTACTGAGGGAGGGGATTGGGCGATATTGCCTTTATTAGGAACCCTGGAGGGGGATGAGTTGCAGTATCAAGGGTGGGCCAACCAGTACAATGAATGTAATACAGTGTTTCGCCACACCTTGGACAATAAAAATGGGATTTCAAATGCCATCTTAATCATCTTAGCTACATCCTTCTTGCAAGCGATCATGCATTCCAATGCCCTGCTACACCACGTATCCTCAACTCCATACTTTCCAAACTCTCTCACAATCTCAACTCTCACTTATTTTTAATTGCATTCCAAACCGTGACTCAACCTCAACTCCACTTTGCCTACCAAATCCATGATTGCATATGTCACTCATTCCTACCACGAGCTTTACATTAAAAAAAAACCTGCTGAAGGGACTGCATCCTGCACTGTCAGTTGTTGACAATTCCTTCTCTCCCTTGGTGCTTGAACTGCTGAGTTCACCCAGCCGATTGTTTTTTGCACTCCAGATTCCAACATCTTCAGTGTTCTGTCTCTCCATAAACCTTACACCCTTCCCCCCTGTCATGTTCCATCATTGGAAAGGATTTTTACCACAAGAATTTACATACTGTGCTCTAAATGTAAAATGGACATCCGAGTACCTGGAAACTTTAAGCTTTAATTACTGAGTCCCGTAGCTAAGGCTAACATTTTGGTTTATAAACTGAGATTGTTTGTTTGGGGAATGAAGACCATTTCCACAATCCAATCAAGGCAGGACTGATTTACAGGGTTGGGAGGAAGTTAGATATGAGCTTAAAAAACAATATTCAGCATCCTGCTGGAGTGATTATCGCCCTCTGAACTTTGCTGTCAACACAGTCATGTGATCTAGACATGAGGGAGTGGGAAAAGATCAGTGATATGAAATACTTCTCTAACCAGACAACGTTTCCTGTCATAAAACACACTAAATTGGAAAGCAAAGCAATTTCTTTCTTTCCTCTAAAATCGCTTCCCTGTCACAGGAATTCCTGTCATAGAACGCAACCCCTCTATACTGTTTTTGACACAGGATTATTAAGTAGCTCCATAGTGTTGTAAGACAAGTGTGGTAGCCATCTCAGTCACAGATATCATGCATAGGTTAGTACCTCCTCAGCCATTGCTCTCAGACACAATATCAGGAATCAGCTCTGTCACCACTGTCAGACGCAGGTTCAGTACTGAGTGAGCTTTGTCATTGTTGTTAGACACAGGGTGAGTGCTGAGCCCTGTCACTACTGTCCTACACAGGGTCAATATTGAGCTCTGTCACTGCTGTCAGACCCAGGATCAATATAGACCTCTGTCACAGTTGTCAGACCCAGGGTTAGTACAGAGCCCTTTCACTGCTGTCAGACACTGGGTCAGTACAGAGCTCTGTTATTGCTATCAGACACAGGGTCAGTAGAAACATAGAGGTAAAGGTTCCATTATTATTTAGAATGTAACATACATGAAATTCTTTAATTTTGTCTACCGTAAATTCTTTGTCGAGCGCCCCTCACAGAAATGTACCCCCAGCACAAAAGCAGACCCCTTTGGTCCTTTTCCATGCCAAACCATTTTTCTGCCTCATCCCACTGACCTGCACCCAGTCCATTGTTCTCCATACCTCTCCCATCCATGTACCTGTCCAAATTCTTCTTAAATATTAAAATTGAGCCCGCATTCACGACTTCAGCTGGCAGCTCGTTCCACACTCCCACCACTCTCTGTGTGAAGAAGTTCCCTCTCATACTCAACTCCATTTTGCCTCTCTAATCCATGATTAATTCTGTCACTCATTCCTACCACTAGTCTTTCATTTAAAAAAAATCTGCTGAAGGAAATGTTCATTGACAATTCCATTTCTCCCATGGTGCTTTCCCTGCTGAGTTCACCCATCAGATTGTAGGTGGCACAGTTGGTGTAGCAGTTTGCGCAATGCCTTTACAACACCAGCGATCTGGACCAGGGTTCGAATCCCGCACTGTCTGTCAGGAGTTTGTACGTTCTCCCTGTAGGTGGGTGGGTTTTCCCCGGGGGGGGGGCCTCTGGTTTCCTTCCAACAAATGTGGGTGCAGGTTAATTGGTTGTAAATTGGGCAGCACGGACTTGTGGGCTGAAATGGCCTGTTGCCATGCTGTAGGTCTAATTTTTAAAAAAAATCATCCTCCCCTAAACTTTTCCCCTTTCACCCTTAACCCATTTTCCCTGATTGTATTTCACCTACCCTCAGTGGAATGAGCCTACCTACATGTACTCTGTCTATTCCCCTCATAATTTTTAATACCTCTATCAAATCTCCTTCATTCTTCTATGCTCCAGGGAATAACGTCCTAACCTGTTTAACCTTTCCCTGTAACTCAGTTCCTTGGATGAGGCAACATCCTAGTAAATCTTCTCTGCACTCTTTCTATCTTATTGATATCTTCCCTGTAGTTAGGTGACCAAAACTGCACATAATACTCCAATTTTGGCCTCACCAATGTCATATACAACTTTACTATAACATCCCAACTCTTTTACTCAGTACTTTGATTTATGAAGGCCAATGTGACAAAAGCTCTGTTTACAACCCTATCCACCTGTGATCCCACTTTCAGGGAATTATGTATCTGTATTCTTAAATATCTCTGTTCTACCATATTCTTCAGTGCCCTACCATTCACCGTGTATGTCCTTTCTTGGTTTGACTGTCCAAAATGCAACACCTCACACTTGTCTGCATTAAATTCCATCTGGCATTTTCAGCCCATTTCTCCAGCTGGTCCAGATTCCTCTGCAAGCTTTGAAAACCTTCTTCGCTGTTCATGCCTCCAATCAGTGTCATCTGCAAACTTGCTGATCCAATTTACCACATTAGCATCCAGATCATTGATATAGATGACAAGCAACAATGGTCCCAGCATCGATCCCTGAGGCACACCACTAATCACAGGCTTCCAGTCTAAGAAGCAATCATCCATCTTTGGCTTCTCCCATCCAGCCATTGCTGAATCCAGTTTACTATTTCACCATGAATAATCAGCTTTGTCACTGCTGTCAGACACTGGGTCAGTACTGAGCTCTGTCCCCACTGACAGACAGAGGGTCAATATTAAACTCTGTAACTGCTGTCAGATGAGGTGTTGGTTCTTAACTCTGTCTTAACTCTGTCTTCTGGTGTCAGGCACAGCTCCGTCAATGCTCTGAAGGATTGGAAAAAGGAATGAGGACAAAAATATAAGTGGCCTCTGACCCTTGGTCCAGTGTACTTTCAATATTATAGTTGATCCTGTGATATGTCTATTCCCAATCAAAGTCAAATATATTCCGTCCCCTCGCACATTTCAGTTCTCTTCCACTCTTATCTATCAGTCACATTAACAAAATTCCTCAAAGCCAACCTCTACCCATCATCGCTCTGACCCAGCCTCTAATTTAGTTCTCACTTCAGAGTGTTTATCATGTTATGTTTCATGTTGCACAATTGTTATTATTGTGAATCTTGCCACTAAATGCTATGCAGTATTAGACATTATTGCTTTAATTACAATTTAAGTGCGACTTCAAAGGGCTAAAATTTCATTGTTTGGATTAGGACCTTTCGTGAAACTGAAATTCCTTTTTTAAAATTAATTAGGTTTCACAGTGAAGGCACACTGCTATTTGAGGAAGTTCTCTTTTCCAAGATTTGTTCCAGACTCTTTTATCTTGTCCTCTTCTCTGGGGGCACAGGGAGCAGTAGGCAGAGTATGCTCATTTCCTCATAGTGAAAGCTATGTTTTCATGAAAGACATTCAAACAATAACTTTTATATCTCAAGGATCTAGCTGCTTCCTGATGAGAACTCACAGAGCTGACAGATACTTTACTGCCTTGGCTTTCTACTACATGTTAACTATTGATTGGGGAGATGACATTGCTACCAATTAGTGGTCAAAGTTTAGATTTCAAAGTGATTTTGTTCACTGGGAACAAGTTATGTAGACAACAGTCAGCACAAACAAGTTAAATTGAAGGGCCTGTTTCCATGCTGTATGTCATTTCCCAGATGCAATGTAAAAAACCTTCCTGTCATCTTTGCACAGACTGATAATCCCAGCCTGTTTCTTATCTGAAGTCCTTGAATCTTTGGGGATAGTCTCTTTCTGTCACCCTTCGAGGATATGATTAATCTGCCATATTTCATATATGGTCCACTAGTTTCTACTTCACTTCTTGATGGACACTTTCTCATTTGCCAGTTCCTTTCAGGCTCAACTTTAATTTTCAATTTTTTTCTGTGAAGTGAAATGTTAATATTAAAATTACAATGGAATTACAAGCTGTGGCTATGAAATCAACTATTAATTTATGCTCTGATTTATGGAGATGCAAGAGATTAGGGAATTTCTATACAAACCATTTGCAAACTTGGTGGTCAGATGTTGCTAATGGAGAATTGAAATTTTAGCACCAACAGTGCTTTTAGCAAATTTGAACTCATACCACAATAACATTTGCAGAACTCATCAATGGCTCAGTTTAGATTGCACCAGTTAAGATAAACAAAACACAATTTGCAGAGATGAGTGAGAATCACTGCCTTTGTTATCAAGGCAGAATTTGACCAGGTGTGATATCAAGAAACCTTAGCAGAAATGATGATATTTGGGATCAAGAAGAAAACTTTCTTTTGGCTGGAGCAGATTAGGTAGAGATTAGAATTGTTATTTTTAATTAATGCTATTTTAATGGATTCATTCCTAAGACATTTCTACTTCAGTCCAGGGTCCTGGGCCCAGTTGACTCCAGTTGCTTTATCATAAAGTTAGTAATGGGATTATTGTTGACCTTCATACAATATTTTGACCCACTTAAAATCCTCAGATAAAGAAACACACCAGATTGTATCCAGTATATCTTGGACAACTTTCAGTCTTCAGCTGAGAGATTTCGCTTGTAATATCCACACCATACAAGCGCTCGTCTCCAGCAAGTGAAGGCATGGGCTAATTCTTTTGAAATTCACTCACATTACAATCACTGAATCCCCATTATCAACATCCCCGGTGTTAACCACAGAAACTGAACAAAACCGGCCACAGACAATACTGTGGCTATAAGAACAATGAAAGACTTGATATTCAGTGGCAAATGACTCCCCAAACCTTTTTGACAAGATAGGAGTGACTGAAAGCTCTTCACTTAAACAGCCAATTCTGTCAGAACCTTAAATAGATTGATACTGCAGAGGACCACACAGAAATTGCAATTAGTGCTCATCCTCCATTTCAACTGTTTACTCCATCCACTATATAAGCAACACACCTGCAGTGAAAGCCGTCTGGAAGAGGTGCTGCAGCAATTCAACAAAGCTTCTTCAATAGCATTTATCAAACCTACCAGCCTTGCTCGAGACTCCAGGTGCCACATGATTAGGAAGGAGAAAAAAAATGTTAACTGCCTTGCTGAAAAGTTTTTAAAAAATCAATTCAGTGTGAGTACAGTTGTTGGCTTGTGACGTGAAGAGTGGTCTCAGTCACTGTTCTTTGATTTGTTGTTGCTTTGGCTTAAATGTCTAAAGATCACTGGAGTTGCCTTGTAACTGAATCCGAAAAGGTCTTGTTTTTTAAAAGGGAAACATATTCAGGAAGTCGCAGAGGCATTCTCAATGGGGAAAAAAAAACAAAACAGTAGATGTGGAATTCCAAAATAAGAACAGAAGCTGTTGGAGGCATTCAGTTGGTCGGGAAGGATCCTTAGAAAGGGGAAGACAAGGGTCAGATCAATTAGATCGCTACTAAGTTGCGACTTTAATATTATACATTATGACTGGATGTCTTCTTGGTGAATTGGATCAAATGTTTTTTTTAACTAATTGTAGGATAAGGCCACCATTCACTGCCCAACTCTATTTGACCATGTTATGAATATAATCACACTCTTTTTCAGATCATGTTCACTTCAACTGCCATACCGAGTGAAACGGTCGATGATTCTGACTTGATTAACCTTGCCCAATTCATATGACTAACTCATGACTGCTTTGCTACATGCTCAGTTAACAAAATAGGAGGCCAGCATGGCATTGAGCAAATTCCTACAGAATTGAGAGTCCTGTTGAAATTAATCAAATATCGGTCGGACGCTGAATCGACGTTTATGCTCGGTGTTCACCAGGGCAGCACAGTGGCACCGTTAGTGGAGCTGCAGCCACACACCACCAGAGGCCCTGGTCCATTCCTCACCATGGATGCTGTCTATGCGGAGTATTCCGGACAGATTTTTGCAAGTGACTTCATTGTGGCTTGCTGCATACTGCACACACTAGCCAATCAAATGAACAACTAATACTGGAGGACTGATGGCTAGGAGACCTGGAATCGAATGGACATGAATTGTAGGCAAAAGATCAGTAGGAACTTGAGGAGCAAAGATTACCAACAGGAGGAGCCAGCAGATCATCCACAGCATCACTTTCCTGTAAAACACTGGAAAGAAATTAAAGGCATGCGCTAATGGGGACTCCCTAATAGAGTACTTTCCATAAGAAGCCTGTTAAATTTTGCCCATCCAATACAGAAGTAGTAACGCTCTTTGCAGTGAAGTGACTTATACCAACATAGATCACCAATAACAGTGGACAATGAAGATTTTTCTTGCTAAACACTTCTGGATGTATTTTGGTGATTTTGCGCTGCTAATCACCAAATCATATTCAAAATTTCCTATTACATACTGTTGTAGATATAACCTATTTTTGTGATTTCTGGTTTTATTTTATATCTGCTTCAAGTAAATAAAATCAGCAAATGCAACATGTCACTGAAGATTCATTTTCTGCATTCACACTTGGACATCTTCCCTGCTGATAGAACTTAGAACGCAGAACACTACAGAACAGTAAAGGCCCTTCAGCCCTTGATGTTGTGCCCATATATTCCTATTAAAAAAAGTACTAAATCCTTCCTACCTCTATTTTTCTTTCATCCACATGGCTGTCTAAGAGTCTCGTAAATGCCCCTTAATGTTTCAGCCTCCACCACCATCCCTGACAAGGCATTCCAGGCACGCACAACTCACTGTGTTTATAAAAAAAAACTTACCTCTGAGGTCTCCACTAAACTTTTATCCTTTCATTTTTTTTTTACATATGTCCTCTGTTGCTTGCTGATCCTTGCCCTAGATAAAAGGTGCTGGCTGTCCACCCTCTGAGAATCCTGTAGACCTCTATTAAGTCTCTTCTCATTCTTATTCCATCCAAAGATAAAAGTCCCAGCTCTGCTAACCTTGCCTTATTTTCCAATCCGGGCAACATCCTGGTAAATATTCTCTGCACCCTCTTCAAAGCTTCCACATCCTTCCTATAATGAAGTGACCAGAACTGAACACAATATTCTAAGAGTTTTCTCACAAGATATTTGTAGAGTTGCAACATGACCTCTTGACTCTTGATGTGTTCAAGAATGTTTTCTAAATCATTTAGTAGAAGAACTGACTCGGGACGGTGCAATACTAGATCTCCTGTTAGGGAATGAGCTAGGTCAGGTATTGGACATTAATGTTGGAGAACAAATTGGGTCTAGTGATCATAACTCTGTTAGTTTTCGGGTAGTTTTCGGGAAGAGCAAGGAGGGGCCTAAAGTTGAGGTTCTGGATTGGAGAAGAGCAAATTTCGAAGGAATAAGAAGGGATTTGGGGAGTATTGAGTGGGACAGGATATTTTCAGGTAAGGATGTAAATGAAAAATGGAGGATATTCAAAAAAGAAATTTTGAGGGTACAGGGTAATTATGTCCCAGTGAGGATCAAAGGAAAGGCTGGAAGTCATAGGGAGGCTTGGTTTTCGAGGAATATTGGAAATTTGGTTAGAAGAAAAAGGGAGGTGTACAAGAGGTATAAAGAGTAGGGAGCTGAGAGTTTGAAGGAGGACTACAAGGAGTGTAGAAGGAATCTTAAGAAAGAAATTTGAAAGGCCAAAAAAAAGGCACGAAGAGGCTTTGGCAGACAGAGTAAAAATAAATCCAAAGGGTTTCTATAGGTACATTAAAAGTAAAAAATTAGTGAGGGATAAAATTGGACCCCCTGTAGATAGCGAAGGAAGGCTGAGTGAGAAGTCAGAGGAAATGGGGGAAATTTTGAATGATTTCTTTGCTTCGGTATTCACTAGGGGAAAAAATATTGAACCAGTTGAAGTAAAGAAAAATAGTGGGGAGGTCATAAAGCATATAAGGATAACCAAGGAGGTAGTGATGGATGTGTTGAAAAAGATAAAGTTGGATAAATCTCTGGGACCGGACAAAATATTCCCAAGGACACTCAGGGAGGCTTGTGGACAGATAGTGAGGCCATTAACAGAGATATTTAGGATGTCACTGGTCACGGGGGTAGTGCCAAAGGATTGGAGTGTGGCGCATGTGGTTCCGCTGTTTAAGAAAGGGTCCAAATGCAAACCTGGGAATTATAGGCCCGTGAGTCTGACGTCTGTGGTGGGTAAGTTGATGGAAAGTGTTCTGAGGGATGGTATTTACAAATATTTGGAGGTACAGGGATTGATAGGGAGTAATCAGCATGGTTTTGTCAGGGGTAGATCATGCTTGACAAACCTGATTGAGTTTTTCGAGGGGGTTACAAAAATGGTTGATGAAGGGATGGCTGTGGATGTTGTCTATTTAGACTTTAGTAAAGCTTTTGACAAAGTTCCCCACAGCAGGTTAGGAAAAAAGGTAGAGGCATTAGGTATAAATAAGGAGGTAGTGAAATGGATTCAGCAGTGGTTGGATGGGAGGTGTCAGAGAGTAGTGGTAGAAGATTGTTTGTCCAATTGGAGGCCGGTGACTAGTGGAGTTCCTCCGGGATCGGTCCTGGGTCCACTATTGTTTGTTATATATATTAATGATCTGGAATTAGGGGTGGAGAATTGGATAAGCAAGTTTGCAGATGATACAAAGATTGGTGGTGTTGTGGACAGTGAGGAAGAATACCATAGATTAAAAGCTGATTTAGGAAGGCTGGAGGTGTGGGCTGAGAAATGGCTGATGGAATTTAATACAGATAAATGTGAGGTGTTACATTTTGGAAAGGCAAATCTAAATAGGTCATATGCATTAAATGGTAGGCTATTGAGATGTGCAGAGCACATGTGATGGTAAATAGTACCCTCAAGGCTGATACTCAGGTAGATGGTGTGATGAAGAAGGCATTTGGAGTACTTCATAAATCGGAGTATTGAATTCAAGAGTAGGGAGGTTATGATGAAATTGTACAAGGCATTGGTGAGGCCAAATTTGGAGTACTGTGTACAGTTTTGGTCACCAAATTATAGGAAAGATATAAACAAAATAGAGAGAGTACAGAGAAGGTTCGCGAGAATGTTGACAGGATTTCAAGGTTTGAGTTACAGGGAAAGGTTGTGCAGACTAGGGCTTTTTTTCTCTTCTACGCTTTTTTCAAGAAGGAAAAACCAGATGTGTATGGACCAGTGATCCTTGAGGGATCAGAGGTAGAGAAGGAGAGGAAATTTAAGTCTTGGAAGTCACTATCTCAGAGGATCTTTCCTGGAGCTAACACTCTAATGGCAACATGAAGAAAACACATCAGCTCCTCTATTTCCCAAGCAAATTTGATATGACATTGGAAACACTGGCAAATTTCTACAGAGCTGTTATGGAAAGGAGCGTAGAAGATTGAGGGGGACTTGATAGAGGTGTTTAAGATTTTAAAAGGGACAGACAAAGTAAATGTGGATAGGCTTTTTCAATTAAGTGTGAGGGAGATTCAAACTAGAGGGCATGGATTGAAGGGGGAAAATTATAAAGGGAACATGAGGGGAAATTTCTTTACGCAAAGGGTGGTAGGGATGTGGAATGAGCTTCCGGCAGACGTGGTCGAGGCGGGATCATTGGTTACATTTAAGGAAAGACTGGATAGTTACATGGAGAGGAGAGGACTGGAGGGGTATGGACCGGGTGCTGGTCAATGGGACTAGGAGGGTGGGGATTTGTTACGGCATGGACTCGTAGGGCCGAACTGGCCTGTTCTGTGCTGTAAGTGGTTATATGGTTATATGGTTATAACCTCTTTACTCAGAGAGTAGTGGGAGCCAGCTGAAGTGATGAATGCGGGCTAATTTTTAACATTTAAGAGGAATTTGGACAAGAACATGGATGGGAGGTGTAAGGTGGGCAATGGACTGGGTGCAGGGTCAGTGGAGATTGACAGATTTCATATTTATTGTGACATCGCATACAATCTTGAGATACCTTTTCCTGCGGGCCAGGCCGAATTCCCACTTAATGGCTGTGCAAAACAAAACTGTACACAATGGACCATGTAAGCTAATGAAGAAATGTAAATAACAAATTGTGCAATACAGAGAGGAGAAAAAAACTACAACCAAATACAAAAGTAAGAGTCATTAAAATGAGCCCCTGATTAAGTTCGTAATTGAGGAGTCTGATGGTGGAGGGGTAGTTCCTGAACCTGGTGGTGCAAGATTTGTGGCACCTGTATCTCTTGACTGATGGTAGCAGCAAGTATCCTTGATGATTGTTGATATCTCTAACAGCAGCGTTTCCCGTGGCTGTTCTAGATGGTGGAATGGGTTTTGCCTGTCATGTCCTGAATTGTGTCCACTAGCTTTTGCAGGGCTTTATGATCAGGGCTATTGATGCAGCCAGTCAGTGCACTTTCCATAACAGCTCTGTAGAAATTTGCCAGTTTTTCCAATGTCATATCAAATTTGCTTGGGAAATAGAGGAGCTGATGTGTTTTCTTCATGTTGCCATTAGAGTGTTAGCTCCAGGAAAGATCCTCTGAGATAGTGACTCCCAAGACTTAAATTTCCTCTTCTTCTCTACCTCTGATCCCTCAAGGATCACTGGTCCATACACATCTGGTTTTTCCTTCTTGAAGTCAACAATCAGCTCCTTGGTTTTGTTGACATTGAGTGTGAGGATACTGTTGGTGCACCATTCAGCCAAGTTTTCACTTTCCTTCCTGTATGCTGACTTACCAGCTCTTTTTATACAACCCACTACCATGGTACCATCAGTGAATTTGTTGATGGTGGTGTTGTCATACTGAGCCATACAGTCATAGGTGTAATGCGAGTAGAGCAGGGAACTAATAACGCATCCCTATGCTGCTCCGGTACTGATCGGGTGCTGAGTCCCAGGTCTTGGAACTTGCTGATCAGTTTTGAGGGGATGATGGTGTTAAATGCTGAACAGTAGTCAATAAAGAGCATCTTTGCTGTCCAGGTATTCCAGGGCTTCATGTAGTGCCAGTATGATGGCATCCACCATAGAACTGTTGCTATGATAGGCGAATTGGAATGGATTCAGGTCACTGTTCAGACAGGAGCTGATATGCTTCAACGCCAGCTTTTCAAAACCCTTAATCATTGTTGATGTAAGTGTTACTGGTCAATAGTCATTTAGGCAGATTTCAACACTCTTCTTGGGCACCAGTATGATGGATGCCTGTTTGAAATAGGTGTGTACTGCGCCCTGCCAGAGTGAGATGTTGAAGGTATCTGTGAATACGTTGGTAGGTTGGTCGGCACAGAGTTTTAATACTTGGCTGGGTACTCATCCAGGCTGGATGCTTCCCTCAGATTCGTTCTCCTGAGGGCAGCCCACAGATCATCCTCAGATACGGATAGGACATTTGATGATATAATTATATAGTGTATGAATAAAATTCAACTTCACTTTTCCACGAGGAAACCAACAGTCGCAATGCTGGAAAATCCCAGTGCCTAAGATTCCATCGAAGAATAGTCTCCAAAGATCTTCTACATGAATCCAGTGCCTGGCCTCACTTCATTAATGGTGCGATCTGTGTCTGCATTAATCGTAGCAAATAGTTGAATAAGTCCCCATTCACTGAAATAGCTTGGTCCAGCTGCTTTCAATGTTATGCAGCTCCCCTTACATATGTAATAAGGACATAAGGTTTACTTTTGCATTGCACGGTTAAGTAGGGATTCACTTAAGTAGGAGCCACCTACTCGAGAATCTTATAATAGTGGCTTTGATACATAAAACCTCCTTCCAGCCACGTATCATTGGAGGGAGGACTTGCACGTCCCCTTTGAGTGAAACTAGGAAGACGTTTTCTAGCCCCACAACTTCTTTCTCTTGCAATACAACCAAGGCGTGAGTCCATTAAGAGCTGACATCCTGAACAGATCGGTGGAAGGGAACTGAACAGGTTTTGGTGCAGGTTTCTGGGTGTAAATAAGAACGTAAGAAATAGGAGGAGTAGGTCAACTCCATCTCCACCTACCTGCCTTTTCCCCATTTCTCTAATTTGCCTAATACTATGTAAAAATCTATCCAACCTTGTCTTAAATGTATTTACTGAGGTATCCTCCACACCTTCAATGGGCAACGAATTCCATAGATTCACACCCTATTACCCTGAATCTTGAGGCTATGTCCCCTAGTCCTAGTCTCCCTCACCAACAGAAACAACTTATCTACCTTTATCTTGTTCCTTGGGCAACTTCATCATGATTTTTTTTTGTTGGGAATCAATTGAGTGTTAGTGAGTGTGCATCCAAAATTGGGTGAAATCCAAACTCCAGCCATTAGTTTCCTGAATGTTTGATGCAGATTTATTTTATTGTTCATTCAGAGATTGTGGACCACATTGGCCATTATTGTCCACCATTTACTGTCTCTCCCCAATTGCTCTGAATTTAGTTGGCAGTTAAGTTCAAACACAGTTAGGTCTGGAGTTACGTGGGTCAGAAGATAGAAGTAGATTTCTTTTTTCTAAAAGACATTATTGAACCAAATGAGGTTTTGAGACAACTGAGTACTTCATTCTTACTGTTGGCTTTTTAAAAATTTCTTGAATTTTAAATTCCCTTGCTTCTCTGGTTGAATTTGAATTCATGCCTCATGATCAATGGGCGGGGTATCAAAGCATTAATTAATCTGTTTGAAGCAATTTATCCTTTACCTTGCACTCAGCAGAAAATTATCCTGCAAAATTTAGAATGTGCAATTTTATGGATGGTTAAATGAATCAATTTATTGTTCATAGCTTCTGAAATACTAAGTAATGACTGCTGTTAATTGTAGATCCACAGGGAGAGGATTCTAAGCGATTGAAAATTGTTTAACTAGTTCCATTATGTACTCATTGTAAGAATGTTAAGACTGTTAATCTTGACAGATAAGATCAAGCAACTCTTTCCATATTGCACATTCCCATTACTGCCTTCATTCTGTGCATGACGGTTTACAGTTTTTGGAAATCATAATCTGTGCAGCCACTGGTATGAATATTTATGGTTGGCTTTGGCAACATCCTACTTAGTTTGCTGCTATTATTAAAATCAATCCTACTCCAGATTACGGCATGAGTGTCATGTTCCACTTCAAAGTTTGATAAATGCTATTAATTAAGAAAATGAAAGCCACCTAAATATGATTGCCTTCCATTTTATCACTCACATCAGGTCAATGAGCCAAATACTGATAAGTTTTCTGTCATGTTAACTCAATAGAGTATAACAGCAAATTATGCTGATAATCGCCTTCCCAAGATCGTGTTATATGGCGAGCTCTCCACTGGCCACCGTGACAGAGGTGCACCAAAGAAAAGGTACAAGGACTGCCTAAAGAAATCTCTTGGTGCCTGCCACATTGACCACCGCCAGTGGGCTGATATCGCCTCAAACCATGCATCTTGGCGCCTCACAGTTTGGCGGGCAGCAACCTCCTTTGAAGAAGACCGCAGAGCCCACCTCACTGACAAAAGGCAAAGGAGGAAAAACCCAACACCCAACCCCAACCAACCAATTTTCCCCTGCAGCCGCTGCAACCGTGTCTGCCTGTCCCGCATCGGACTTGTCAGCCACAAACGAGCCTGCAGCTGACGTGGACTTTTACCCCCTCCATAAATCTTCGTCCACGAAGCCAAGCCAAAGAGAAGAGATGCTGATAATGGAATAGAGTCGAACTGTTATAGTGCAGGAGGTTAATCAGTCCACCAAGCCTATGCCCGCTAGTAGTAAACCAATCTTGTCTGTCATGTTGTTCTTTCTCCAGAAGTGCCTTATCCAATTCAACTCCCTTTTGAAAACATTGATTGCTCCCGAGTCAACAATCCTCAGACACAATGAATCCCAGTTAATAATTATGCTCTGAATAAAATTTTCCTTACATTCTTTTTACCCTGTTACCTACCATTTTCAATCCATTGCTCTCCAAAACTAGAGGGCAGTGAAGCACAAATGCCTGCAGATGCTGAGATTGCAGTAAAAAGAGAAATGCTTGAGAAACTCACTCGGTCTTGCAGTATCCATAGGGGGTACAGAAATATCAACGATGTTTCGGGCCTGAGCTCTTCTTCAAGGCGTTTCAGATTTCAGATTTATTGTCGGAGTACATAGATGACATTCACGTAGAACTCTGAGATTTCTTTTTCCTGCAGGAGCAGCAGAATTACCACTAAGTACAAAAAATAAACTACACAGTAGGAACACGTAAACAATCAAAAGAACTGTAAACAGATAGCAAATGTAAACAAATGAATGTGCAATGCAGGGAGAGCAATCAATTAAGTGCTCAAGTAAGAGTCCTTAAATGAGTCCCTGATTGACTTGGTTGTTGAGGACTCTGATAGTAGAGGGGTAGCAGGTGTTTCTGAACTTGATGATGCGAGTCCTGTGGCACCTGCACCTCTTTCCTGATGGCAGCAGCAAGAACAGAGCGAGTACTGTGTGGTGTGGGTCTTCGATGATTGCTGCTGCCCTCCGACAGGAGTGTTCCCGATAGATGTATTCAATAGTGGGAAGGGTTTTGCCTGTGATACCCTGGGCTGTTGCTCACTACCTTTTGGAGGGCTTTACATTCAGGGGAATTGGTTTTTCTATACCAAAACATGATGCAGCCAGTCAGTCCATTTTTCACCACACCTCTGTAGAAGTTTGCCAGGGTTTCTGGTGTCATACCAAACCTCTGCAAACTCCTGAGCAAGTAGAGATGCTGACATGCTTTCTTCCCAATGCCATTGGGGCATTGGGTCCAAGAAAGATCCTCCAAGATAGTGACTCTCAAGAACCTAAATGTGCTCCCCCCCCTCCACCTCAGAACCCCCAATGATCACTGGATTGTTTCCCTCTGGCTTTCCTTTTCTACTATCAGAGTCCTTTCCTGAAGTCAGCAATCAGCCTCCGTTTGTTTTGGTGATATTGAGTGCAAGGTTGTTATTGATGCACCATTCAGCCAAGTTTTCAATCTCCCTCTTGTACGCTGACTCACCCCCTTCCTTTATACAACCCACTACCATGATATCTTCGACATTTTTGTAGACAGTGTCATTGTCATACTGAGCTACACAGTCGTATGTGTAAAGTGAGTAGAGCAGGGGGCTAAGAATACAGCTCTGTGGTGCTCCGGTACTGATGGAGATTGTGGAGGAGAAGTTCTTACCAATCTTTACTGATTGTGGTCTGGAGGTGAGGAAATCCATGATCCAGTTTTGCAGTGGAGTGTTAACTCCCAGGTCTTGGAGTTTGCTGATCAATTTTAAGAGGATGATGGTGTTAAATGCCAACTATAGTCGATAGAGCATCCTGATGTATGCATCTTTGCTCTCCAGATGTTCCAGGGCTTTGTGTAGGGCCAGCGATAGGCAAACAGGAATGTATCCATGTCACTGCTCAGACAGGATCTGATCTGCTTCATCACTGGCCTCTGAAAACATTTCATCACTGTTGAGGTAAATGCTACTGGTCAGTAGTCGTTAAGGCAGGTTACTGCACTCTTCTTGGGCACCAGTATGATTGATCCCTGTTTGAAGCAGGTGGGTACTATGCCCTGCTAGAGAGAGATATTGAAAATATCCATGAATACCTTGGTAAGTTGTTCAGCACAGATCTTTAGTACTCGGCCAGGTTCTCCATGCGGGCCGGATCGGATGCTTTCCTTGGATTCACTCTCCTGAAGGCAGCACGCACATCATCCTCAGATACAGATGGGGTGGGATTGTCAAGGGACGTGGAGGTGTGGAGGGATGGTCCTTCACTCTTACTGTTGTCAAATCGGATGTAAAAGGCATTGAGTTCCTCTCGGAGAGAAGCTTTGCCGTCTGCTATTTTACCAGATTTGGTTTTGTAACAGGGTGTGGAATTTAGGCCCTGCCACAGCTGTTGGGTGTCCCTTGTTATTTCCATTTTCATCTGGAATCTCCACTTCACCTGGGAGCTAGCCTTCCACAGGTCATACCTGCTCCTGCTGTGCTGATCTGGATCTCCGGACTTAACTCCCTGCGATCCGGCTCTTGGGAGGTTCCGGATTTCATTGTTCATCCAGGGCTTCTGGTTGGGGAAAACCCTGAATGATTTGGTGGGGACACACTCTTCCACAGCTGTTTTGATAAAGTGTATGACAGGCTCGGTGTACTCGTTCAGGTTCTCAGCAGAGTCCTTGAACACCACCTGACTCAAGGAAGTCCTGTAACTTCCTCTCTTTTTAGGCTCTATGAAGACATAAGAAGCACAACCAGGTGATCAGACTTGCCAAAGTGCAGTCTTGGGAAAGAACAGTTGGCCTTCCTTATCTTAGTGTAGCAGTGATCAAATGTGTTGGGTCCTCTGATACAGCAGGTTACATGCTGGTGGTAGTTAGGTAGGGTTTTCTTGAAACAGGCAACAACTAAGATTTGGAATGCATCAGGCTGGGCCGTCTCTCATTTATTAACCACATCATGTAGCTCCGCGAGCGCCGGCTTCTAACTGGCATCGAGAGGGATGTAAACTCCGGTGGGAATCACAGATGAGAACTCTTGGGGTAAATAGAAAGGTCTGAAAATTGAGATTTTCTGTAAGGCAGTAGAGCAGGAGATTGACATAACTCTAGTGTCCGTGCACCGCCCAGAATTAACCAAAAAAAAAGCACACGCTGCCTCCTCTCCCTTTTCTAGAATCTTTACAAAAGGTATAAGCAAAGAGCAGGCAGGTGTCTGAATTAAAGACCGGGGAGCGAAAGGAGGATAAATGAAGGCGAGGGGAGGAGAACAATCCAAAAGACAAAATCAGTTAATTGGATGTGATAAGATAAAAGCTGAAAATCTATTTTAGCTCTGTGAACAAGTGAAACACGAAAGTCTGCAGACGCATTGATTGTAGTAAAACACGCACAGAATTGCTGGAGGAACTCAGGTGGTCTTGCAGCATCCATGGTAGATAAAGATACATTGTTAATGTCATGGGCCTGAGCCCTTCTTCTCTGCGAAAGGGGAGATGGAAAAGGGGGAGCCAGAGAGAGAGAGAGAGGAAAGAAGAGATGGGGAAGAAAATGGGGGGGGGGGGCTCTCTGCTTAATCAATATTAATGCCATCTTGTTGGAGGGTGCTCAGACAGAGAATGAGGTGTTTTTTCCTCCAATGTGCAGGTGGTCTCTATCCAGCAGTGCATAAGACCATGGACAGACATGTTAGCAAGGGGAATTGAGGAATTGCCGCAAAAGTTTGGATCCCTTGTGTCTCAGTCTGAGCTTCTCCTGCCTAATTTCAAACATGATTGATACATTCTGCCTGGCAATTTGAGAACAGAGAACTCACAAAGCAATCTTAATTCTGCAGAGCAGCAGTAAGTAAGCAGTATTCATTGTACTGACTGATGTTGATTAAATGGCAGCATGGTTGGCATTGGGGTGGCATGATTGGTGCAGCGGTTACCACACCACCTTTACAGCACCAGCGATCGGGACCAGGGTTCGAATCCCGTGTTGTCTGTAAGGAGTTTCTCACTGTGTCTGCATGGGTTTTCCCTGGGGGCTCCGATTTTCTCCCAACCTTCAAAAAAGGCATACGGGGAGGGTGGGGTAGGGGTAGGCTAATTGGGTGGCACAGACTGGTGGGCCGAAAGGGCCTGTTACCGTGCTGCAAGTCTTAATCTTTTTTTTTAACTCATATTTTTGAATACATTTTATTCCTTTGATTCAAAATTTGGACTTCTGCTTAGTTTGTGAAAAATAAATAAATGTTACTTGCTTCTACGCATCAAATCTAATGCCATCACACCTTAGGAGTTAAATACAATATCTTGTTTCAACCAAGATGTCCTTGGGCTGTTTTAGAGTATTTCATGAGAGGTTTTGAAATTAAATAATTATGAGTTATCTGAAAGAATTTAAGTAACTAAGGTTTTGTAAGTGAACTATTCACAGATATTGTTGTGAAAATGGCCAGGCTGATGCAATGTCTCATGACCAATTTGTTGATCTGTTCATATGTTTACTGTCATTGACATTTGTTAGAAGAAAGCAGTATATAGCTTCTTTCATGAAATACTATCGGCTTTCAAAGGACAGCAGCTGTTAATGAGATGTTTTCACACCAGAAAATAACTTCAAGCATTTTAGGGTCCTATTGTGAGATCTGCTCTGTTACTTTGAACACCAATACATTTGAAAGTGCTTCAAGCAATGAACATACGTAAGCCTTATAATCAAGCACACAGTCAATGGATTGCAGTAAATTTTAAATTATCCTGAACTCCTCTGTTCTGCTTTGGAGAAGTCCTGTGTATTGAACAAGATCAAGAACAATATGCAGCAAAATGTCTTGAGAACTGTGAACTTACAAGGATTGCATGGCTGTTACTTTGTTTGGAGGATGGTCTCAAATGACATGAGAAAGAAGAAACCATTGATTAATTGAAATGCGTTGCTAAGTAAAAAAGAATGTGTGGAGCCCATCTTCATAGCATTCTGGTCACACATAATCAAAGCAGATTCCTAGTTATTCCATGCTGGTAGCTTAGTCTCTTGGTTGAGGAAAGAAAAAACCCTCAAGTATTTATTAATTTTTGTAAAAATGTAAAAATACTGATGTAAAGCTTATAAACCAGAATTTCAATCACTTTGCATTATGAAAATCCTTTTGAATGGGTGCAACATTTCCAACAGTTAATGGAAATCCCTGATCTTTACCAATCAAAGTGGATAGCAATCGGTGGGGGTGGGGAGGGGGGGTGGGGTGGAGGGTGAGCAAATTCAAGTTCTTGCGAGTCACTCGGAGGAACTTTGTTGGACGCAACACCCAAATGGCATCATGAAGAAAGCACATCAGCACCTTTACTTTCTCAGGAGTTTGCGGAGGTTTGGTATGACATTGGAAACCCTGGCAAATGTCGACAGTGGTGCGGTGGAATGTGTGCCGACCGGCGTATGGGGACACCAATACCCCTCGGCGGAAAGCCCTGTAAAAGGTAGTGGACAGAGTGAAGGACATCAAAGGCAAAACCATCCCCACCATTGAGAACATATATAGGAAAACTGCTGTCATAGAGCAAGTCAAGTCACCTTTATCTATCGTTCATACCATGCTCACATGGTAAAGACCAGATAGTGTTTCTCCAGGACCACCAAGCATATTTACATAAATATAAGTTAGAAAAGAAGTTAAATACATTGAAATATTAAGACATATACAGTAGAAGGCCAAGGTACACTATTTACATATGTTCTGGGAATTCAGGAGCCTGATGGCTTGGGGGAAAATGTTGTTAATCAATCTAGACACAAGCCCTATGGTACCTGCTACCAGATGGAAGAAGAGAGAACAGTTTACATGAGGGGTGTGTGGTGTCCTTCACAATGTTTATTGTCTTTCACCTGCATCGAGTGTTGTCGATGTACTTCATGGTGGGAAAAAACCCCCCAATGATCTTTTCCGCTGACTTCACTATCATCTGAAGGTCTTTCGGTCCGAAAGACGGTGATGCAGCTAACCATATAACCATATAACCATTTACGGAGCGGAAACAGGCCATGTTGGTCTTTCGAATCCGCAGGATGCTCTCGATACATCCTCTGTAGAATGTAGTGAGGATGGGAGGTGGGAAATAGACTTTGTTCAACCTTCGTAGGAAGTAGAGGTGCTGCTGGGTGTTTTTTTTAACTATGGAGCTAGTGATAAGGGACCAGGTGAGATTATCCACCAGGTGCACTCCAAGGAACTTGATAGTCTTGACGACCTCAACGGTCAAGCCACTGATGATCAGTGAAGTGTGGGCCACCTCGGGCTCTCCTGAAGTCAACAACCATCTCTTTTGTTTTATTAACATTTAGGAACAGGTTGTTGGAGGTGCACCTAAATGGTGCACTGTCCATAGGTCAGCAGAGTGAACAGCAATGGACTAAGTATGTAGCCCTTGGGCCCCATGCTCAATGTGATGGTCTTGGAAGTGCCGTTGCCATTCCAGGCTGCTTGAGATATCCCTGACAGGAAGTCAAGAATCCAATTATAGAGGGAGGTGTTTAGACCCTATTATGTCTCTGGAGTTGCTTGGGAGGCTTCTTAAATAACTTAGAGATGCAAGATTCAAATATCAAAAGAGACTACTTACTCATGTCTTCCATCATCTCAGGGAACTGTTCACACACTCACATATACATATACATACACATACAATTTCCACAGTGAGAAGGGTGTACTCCTAGGCAGTTACAAAATTGTTCACATTATCCTGACTATGTAACATCCCTCCTTCTCAAGATAAAGAAAAATTGTGTTCTTTATCACTTTCTTTCCAGTGCAACTTAAGTAACTGAACTTGTACACTAGTTTATTTACACAACTATTTTATAATACTTCTTATTGATATTGCACTGGCGGCAGTATGTTGCTTCGCCATCTTGTGGATTTGGCAGCGACCGTTGGGCTCTGTATTGCTGGTACCCGTGTAGATGATGTAGCTTGTTGTACTTCACCTGACAACTGCTGTGTTGATGTTTCGGTATTAGTGGTTGTGGTCTCTTCACTTGATACCTCTCTTGATATTGATGTTGCAGGCTTTTCTGGTATTAAAGCTTTCTGCTTCATCACATCTTGTGTTGGCCAGATGTGAATTCTGTTCCTCCTCAGCTGATTGCCAGAGTCTGTCTCGACAACGTATGAACTTGGTGTCTCAGCTCCTCTGATGATCTTTGCTGGGGTCCATGTTTTCAACATTGGTTCTTTAATATGCACATGCTGTCCTCTGAAGAGTTCTGGCAATATTTGTCCATGTTGTCATCAATACCTTGAGGGTTCTTCAATTTTCTTTTCCTTTCAGATACTTACTTGGCTCTCTTTTGACAATTGGATCAGAATCTGATGACACAAAAATTGGTGGAGTTGTGGATAATGGGGAAGATTGTCAAAGGACACATATGTCGGCAGAGTAAGGACAAATGAAATTTAATTGGAGAAGTGATGCATTTTATTGGCTCAAATGCATGAGGAAAGTATACAGTAGATGGCATGACTCTTAGGAGTACTGACGTTCAGAGGGATCTTGGAGTGTATGTCCACGCTAGTGGCAATGTAAGTGGAGAGGGTAGTAAAGGGGGCATGTGGCTTACTTGCCATGATCATTTGAGGTTTTGTGTATAAAAGCAAAAGACCTGTCTGTGTGATTGTAACATCATTTTTTTCTCTCTTGCAATAACTGCAACTACAAATATTTATTATCTCTTTTTCTGTCGTGGCATATCGTGGTAATTTAATTTATATAATTATTAGTCTATCTTTCATACCTGTGAGAGTGCAAGAAATAAGAATTTTGGTGCATCTGTACATTGTCTCTGACAATAAACTCTTATCTTACATCAAAAGATTGGAAGGCAGGTCAGAGCTGTGTAAGCCTTTAGTTAGGCCACTTTTGGAATAAAAGAAGGAGCAGAAAGACGTTCTCCAGTATGTTGCTTTGATTGGAATATATTAATTTTACAATTGCCATTCTAAACCTTGACTCTCTGTTCCCCCATTGAGCCTTGCTCTGCCTAGCTTGGCTCAATTTTCCAAAACCAAATCCAGCAAAAGTGTTTTTTAGTCCTGGCTCACAAAGTGCTAATCAAAAATGCTAGCCCATGCATTTGAATGCCCTTCTTCCCCAGCCTGTTTCAGCTGAGTTAGCTGGGCAGCTTGACCAAAGCCATTTTAGGCCCAAGCTTCTACCCCTGCCGGTTCGTTGTCTTGGGAGTCACTTTAGCGATCTCTGTGCGTGTCCGCTGCCGCGTGATGTGCCAGCCCGATCTACGCAATTGCAGGCCGCCACAATTCTATAATTGACCATTCCAGGATGTTGTCATTCTCCACATTGCAATCAGTTCCCTTTCTTTTCTTCTCTTCTTTGTGCCCAGGTACAAATGCCTCCTTTACTACCCTCTCCACTTACATTGCCACTAGCGTGGACATACACTCCAAGATCCCTCTGAACGTCAGTACTCCTAAGAATCATGCCATCTACTGTATACTTTCCTCATGCATTTGAGCCAATAAAATGCATCACTTCTCCAATTAAATTTCATTTATCCTGCTCCATTTTTAAGCCAGGTTTCTGCTATTGCCATATCATCACAAAATTATTCATTAAGCAGTCCATACAATGGTATTGTCAATCCTTATGCAACACCATATTGGTATTTCCCCTCTGAAATTGATTCACATCCATACAATTACCCACCCCCCTCAAACTCCTCCCCTGGTTTGGCAGCTGGTGTTTGGAGGTTTGTCAAGAACTTGCAGGTTTGTTGAGGGGTAGGGTGAGGTTGAAATGGAAGAGCTCAGGAAAAAAAGCTGCAGACGACTTTTACTCTTTATTTCAAAAGCTATACCAAACTTATTAACTTTATTTGCTCAATTTAATCAGTTCTTGGCTATAAATTAAATTTATATAAGAATGAACTATTATCCCTAAAGGGGTCATTTTCAACATACTCTCATTTTCCTTTCAAGATAGTGAAAGACAAATTTAGATATTTGGGGATTATATTTACTAGGTGTTACAAAAATTAATTGAAAGAATTTTTCAGCATTACTTAATGTTATCAAAGAATTATCATCGGAATGGTCATCTCTGTCTACTGCAATGATTGGACACATCAATTCAGTTAAGATGAATATTTTACCTTAATTTTTGTATCCTTTTCCATTTTTATTCCTAAATCCTTCTTTGATTCATTGGATTCAATAATCTCATCATATATATGGCAAGGAAAACAACCTCATACAAATAAATCTCATCTCCAAAAGACTAAAAGGAACAGGGGCTTATCACTGCCAAGCATTAGACTCTATTTTTTGGGGGGCCAATATACGTTATTTACTCTTATTGATACATTTTGATAGGTTAGCTGACGGCCCATCCTGAGTAGAAATGGCATTGAATTTTTCTAAAAGGACATCGATACTAGCTATCTTAGGTTCATTTTTACCTTTTTATTTCTCTAAATTGACTAAGAACCCAATAACGAGGTATGGATTCAAGATATGGACACACAATTTAGGAAATATTTTTTTATCATAGTTTTTCTCTTGTAAATAATCATCCTTTTCAACTCTCTTTGTTAGATACAGGTTTTAAGGAATGGTATAAAGTAGGCATTAAAAGTTTTAAAGATCTTTTTATTTGAGGTAATTTTGCTTTTTCTGAACAGCAACATTTAATCTTTCTAATCAACACTTTTTTAAATATTTACAAATTAGGCATTTTGTTCAGTTCAAACTTCCTGATTTTTCATCAAATTTTTGAAGTGAATATTCTTGACTTATTTTTTGATTTACAATTTTCCCATTGAGGATTAATATCAATATTTATAATAATTTAATGGATTGAAGAATGGCCTCAATGGACAGGATTAAGAACTATTGGGAGTGTGATTTGAATAGACAAGGACTGGTACACAATTTGATCAATGAGTCTTCATTTTGTGCACAACATTGTCTATTGCAATTTAAGGTGGTGCCGATATTTATTGCAACTCAGAAGAATGTGTGGTGATCCTCATAAAACATTTAGGATTATGACAGAGTTTGACAGAGAAGATGATGAGTGTGGGGCAGGCGAGAGAAGTGGGTGGACATCTCTCCCGACAGATTGAAGAAAATTCTGTTTTGAAATACAGTATAAAAGTTTTAGGTAAGAAGAAACAGGAATAATTATGAGAAAACTGGAGCTCAAACGATGAAGAAACCGATCTTAAAACAGTCGGTAAGTTTGGAAGAGGTGAAGCCTACCTTAGAGCTAGGTCCGGGGGATTCCCAGCGACAAAAAACCGGTGACTCTGAGAATGATGCTGGCGCCAACGCCGGGGAGCTCCAGGCAAGATGGCACCAGCGTCAAGCGATGCTCTTCCACTGAAGCTGAAGAAGTAGTGCGCACGCACACTATACCGAGCATTTTTTCTTCCCGCGGGGGTGGGGGGAGTTGGTGATCACAAACCCGGTGAGTCCAGGTCGGTCGGTGGAGGATCGACCTAAAACCCATGGCGGGGGCGAGGGGAGGGCGGAGTAAAAGACTACATATGTTGGAGGCTGAAGAATTGGGGACAAGGGTTGCAGAAGTGGTTGGAGCTGGATTTAGTGAGGAAGAAGAAGTGCTTGCTGCTAATGGTTGGCCTACAGCTAAACATAAAGATTATTTTGAACAACAGGAAGTTGTTCTGTACCTGCAGGAAGATCACCGGAGGACAGACCACACCCAGCCTGCTGTCAATCAACTGCCCGGGATATAATCCTGAGAAGGCCCCTCCTGAGCCAGTCACTAAGGAGTCACCTGTACAGCTACCACTGTAGCAGAGACTTTTAACTGGATAAAACCTGTTGTATAGTCTTTCTCGAGTTTTGTGTCTGCTTACTGCTGCAGCCGTGCATCACAATTTATTCAGTTAAAATTTAGACCTGCTTTGGAAAAGCTCCTAACCATTGGGAGCCTAGAGATCAACCCTCGCCACCCGGAACTCCAAGCACGTTTCGAAATCTGGAGGCACGCAGCCGAGGCAGTCATCCAGGCCCACTCCGATGTGGTGAATTCAGATCAGAGAAACTCGTGGTGCTCCACACAAAGCTGGGTCCCCGTGCCTTCCAGGCCCTCCAAGACTGTACAGAATACTCGGAAGCGATGGCTACCCTGGAGCCCATGTACATGCCCCCAACGAACGTGGTCTACGCCAGATACCTCCTGTATATTCAGGCCCAGCAGCCAGGTGAGGCAGCTGAAGCCTACCTGGGAGCCCTGTGTGAGCAAGCTCGTCTGTGCCTGGCAGAGCCTGGGGTGAACGAAAAGGAAGTCAAGAGATTGGTCAGAGACGCCTGCATTCGAGGTTACTAGAAGACAATATCTACTCTCTGGCCCAAACTATAGAGGTAGTCAAGTAGAGCACAAAAATGGAGTGATCTGGAAGGCAGTCCTCCTGGCCCTTAAGTCAAAAGGCTGGTCCATAAACTACTGGCAGGACGCCCTCCCGGAGGTGTTCTATGCCATCAGGTGGCTCCTGTGCATGGCTACCAACGAGACCCCTCACGAACGCCTGTTTTCATTCCCCAGGAAATCGGTGACTGGAATCTCCCTCCCAGCATGACTCACGTCTCTGGGACCGGTGCTCCTGCACAAACACACATGGGCCCACAAGGCCGACCCCCCCCCCCCCCCCCACTGGTTGAGCAGGTGTTCCTCCTACACGCCACTCACAACTACGCCTAAGTCAGGTTCCCCAATGGCCGGGAAGATACTGTCTCAACCAGGGATCTGGCCTCAGTGGGAGCACCCACCTCGACACAGCAGCTTCCACTGCCCCAGAACCATAATGCCAACCTGGAGAGACCTCCAGGTCTACCCAATGCGTCTTCACCATCTTGAACACTCATTGAACACTCACGCTGCAGGGGACGACCTTTCTCCCCTGCCCCTCCTGATCCAAGCCACCCTGGCCACCCCACCATGCTACGCCATGACAACTGTCCCAGCACCCGCCCTAGCCACCCTGTCTAGTCTCCCAGCATGCCCTCGCTGACTTTTGACCAGGAGCCAATCCAACAACGGTCGCAGAGACTCCAACAGCCGCTGGATCGTCTAAACCTGTAAATACACATATACCACCTAAAAATGATGTTACAACCGCCCCCCAGGACAATTTTAAAGAAGAGGATGAATGTGGTGATACACCACTAGCCTACTGCGGGGGGCGATCTCTGTACCTGCAGGAAGATTACTGAAGGGCAGACCACACCTGGCCGGCTGTCAATCAGCCGACCTGAATAGACCAAACTCCACTCGGCCGGCTGTCCATCAACCGCCCGGGATATAATCTTGAGCCGGCCCATCCCGAGCCAGTCACTCGGGAGTCACCAGTACAGCTGCCACTGTAGCAGAAACTTTTAACTGAATAAAGCCTATTGTATAATCTTTTTCGAATTTTGAGTATGCTTACTGCTGTAGCCGTGCATCACAAATGTCTCAACAGATTTCTTTGGGTTTTAAATCTGTGAATAACAAGCTTGCAAATGTTATGGAAGATATAGCAACTGTTAAAGTTGATGTAGCAAAATATGCTAAAGTAGTGGGTAATTTACAAGAAAAGGTTAAGACGATGGAAGATAAGCTGGAGGATTGTGTTTGTGATATAGATCAATGTCAACAGAAGTTTTGATGATTCTTTCACTGGATGGAGAATAGAGAAAAATGATTTATTGAAGAAAATTGATTCTTTGGAGAATCAGAGCTGGAGGAATAATGTGAAGATAATGGGACTTTGGAATGATTTTGAAGGCTCTGAACCAGTGAAATATTTTTCAAAAATGGATTCCAGAGATTTTAGGACTAGATTTATTTCGTGATAGGTTGGAACTGGATAGGGTACATAGAGCGATTTGAAGGAAAGTGCTGCCCGGTCAACTACCTCGATCTGTTTTGGTGAGGTGTTTACACTATCAAGACAGAGAACTGATCTTTAGATTGGCAATTCAAAATACCCGACAACATGGAGACCCGTTGGTGGTCCAGAATAGAAGTGTTTTTTTAAATGCTGACCTTAGTCAATATATTATTAAAAGACGTAAAGAATGTAATTCGTCGAAAGCAGTCCTCTGCCAGAAAGGTTACAAATTTGCTCGCAGATTCCCTGTTGTTTGAAATGTCTTCCATGGGGAATATAAATCTCAATTCTTTGATGACGAGGGAGATGCATTTATTTTTGCCAATTCTTTACCTGATCTCAAAAAGAGTCAATCTTCGTCTTCGCAGACACAAAAATTAAATGGATAGAAACATAGAAACATAGAAGATAGGAGCAGGAGTAGGTCATTCGGCCCTTCGAGCCTGCTCCGCCATTCAATGAGATCATGGCTGATCTTAAAGGTCTCTCTGCACATCCCCATCTCCCAATCTATTGCCATTCAAATAGTAATCTGACCTCCGGTTTGTATTACCAAAGTGGATAACCTCACATTTATCCACATTGTAGTGCATTTGCCATGTATCTGCCCAGTGTCCCAATTTATCCAAATCACACTGGAATTTCCTGACCCCCCCCTTTAGTGCACACAACCCCTCCTAGTTTACTGTCGTCTGCAAATTTGGAGATATTACATCCAATCCCCTCATCTAGATCATTAATGTAAATTGTGAACAGCTGAAGTATAGACAGTGATAATGGGCAGAAGGAGAAAAAGAAGAAAGCACAGAAAGACCGAAGGAAGAGGCGCAAAAGAAGAAATGTAGTGATTTTGAAGAGATATCTATTGATGAGGAGCAGGTGATTAAAGAGTTGGAAGAAGCTTATCATACTTGAACTTGTTCTTTATACTGTGTTGCTATTTCTGTTTGGGAGAGATGCAAAATCTCATTGCATCTCAACCTGAAACCATTGGTCACTTAGAGGCTTAGGCTGCTACCCATGACATGGAGGTGGGGGAGGGGGTGGTGGTAGTACATTAAAAGAGGATGAGCAGATGCCAGAATTAGAATCAGAATTTATAGTCACAAAATTTGTTCCTTTGCAGCAGGATTTCAGCTGCAAATTTTGCTATAAATTACATTTTAAAAGTAACTAAATTAGAACAAAAGAAGCAAAAGTTAAGCAGTATCTATGATTCATTGATTGTTCAGAAATCTGATGGGAAGAACTGTTTTTTCTTCCATTAGGTGTTCATCTTCAGGTTCCTGTACCTCCTTGCGGAAACATAGAAACATAGAAGATAGGAGTAGGTCATTCGACCCTTCGAGCCTGCTCCGCCATTCAACGAGATCATGGCTGATCTTAAAGTTCAGTACCCCGTCCCCGCCTTCTCTCCGTAACCTTTAATACCCTTATACTGAAGAAATAGATCTAATTCCCTCTTAAATATATTTAATGAACCTTCCTCTTCTGCCCTCTGTGGCAATGAATTCCACAGATTCACCACCCTCTGGGTAAAGAAATTCCTCCTCATCTCGGTCCTAAATGGTTTGCCTATTATCCTCAAACCATGGCCCCGGGTTCTGGATTTTCCCATCATCAGAAACATCCCTTCCGCATCCAGTCTGTCCAGTCCTGCCAGAATTTTATATGTCTCTATGAGATCCCCTCTCAATCTTCTAAACTCCAGCGAGTACAATCCCAATTTGCGCAATCTTTCCTCATAAGCCATTCCTGCCATTCCAGGTATCAGCCTGGTGAATCGCCTCTGCACTCCCTCCATTGCAAGAACATCCTTCCTCAGATAAGGCGACCAAAACTGCACACAATACTCCAGGTGGGGTCTCACCAAGGCCCTGTACAGCTGCAGTAAGGTATCCTTATTTCTATATCCAAACCCTCTTGATATGAAGGCCAACATACCATTTGCCTTTTTAACCGCCTGCTGTACCTGCATGCTCGCCTTCAGTGATTGGTGCTCAGGAACTCCTAGGTCTCTCTGCACTTCCCCATCTCCCAATCTATTGCCATTCAAATAGTAATCTGCCCTCCGGTTTGTATTACCAAAGTGGATAACCTCACATTTATCCACATTGTAGTGCATTTGCCATGTATCTACCCAGTCCCTCAATTTATCCAAATCACACTGGAGCTTCCTGAGCCCCCTCTTCCGTGCACACAACCCCTCCTAGCTTAGTGTCATCTGCAAATTTGGAGATATTACATCCAATCCCCTCATCCAGATCATTAATGTAAATTGTGAACAGCTGGGGTCCCAGTACAGATCCCTGTGGCACCCCACTGGTCACTGCCTGCCACTCAGATAACGAGCCATTTATCCCAACTCTCTGTCTTCGACCTGCCAGCCAGTTCTCAATCCACATCAATACTTTGCCCCCAATCCCATGAGCCTTGATTTTGTAAGCCAGTCGTTTATGCGGGACCTTATCGAAGGCCTTTTGGAAGTCCAGGTACATCACATCCACTGGTTCTCACCCATCTATTTTACCTGTCACCATCTCAAAGAATTCCAATAGATTTGTCAAGCACAATTTACCTTTTGTAAATCCATGTTGACTCTGTCCGATCCCTTCTCTGCTAGTCATATGGTCCGCTATTACATCCTTAATAATGGATTCCATCATTTTGCCCACTACTGATATAAGGCTCACCGGCCTATAATTCCCCACTTTTTCTCTACCCCACTTTTTAAATAGTGGGGTAACATTAGCTACCCTCCAATCCATGGGTACTGATTCTGAGTCTATCGAGTTCTGGAAAATAATTCTTAAAGCATCTGCTATCTGAATGGCCACTTCCTTAAGTACCCTAGGATGTAGATTACCAGGCCCTTGGAATTTATCTGCCTTCAATCCCATCAATTTCCCCAAGACCATGTCCTTAGAGATACTGATTTGTTTCAGTTCCTCCCTTGCATTAGTCTCTATGTTTCCCAACATCCTTGGGAGGTTATTTGTATCCTCTCTTGTAAAAACAGAACTAAATAAGAATTTAATTGGTCTGCCATTTCCTTATTCCCCATTATATATTCCCCTGATTCCGACTGCAAAGGACCTACTCTGGATTTCACCAATCTTTTGCAATTAGAATGGCCTGGCCTGGCCAATTGCATGGCCTGGTTGGTAAGGGTCGTTGAAGATATAGGGTGTTTTCCTGAGACACTGCCTCTTGTAGCTATCCTCAGTAGAGTGATGTCATGATGGTGCTGGCCAAGTTCACAACCCCCTGTAGTCTTTTCCTGTCCTCTGCATTGGCAACTCCATACCAGACAGTGATGTAACCAGTTAGAATGCTCTCCACGGTACACCTGTAGAAATTTGAAAGAGTCTTTGGTGACGTACCAAATTTCCTCAAAATTCTCATGAAGTATAGACAGGGATAAGCTTTCTTTGTGATTGCATTGACACGGAGGCTCCAGGATAGATTTTCAGAGATTTGAAGATCTCTGACACCCAGGAATTCAGTTCTTAACCATTTCCAGTCCTGACAGCCCGATGAGGTCTAGTTTGTGTTCTTCTGATTTTCCCCTCCTGAAGTCCACAGCCATTTCCTTAGCTTTGCCAATGTTGAGTGCAAGGTTGTTGCTGTGATATCATTCAACCAGCTGATCTATCTCACTTCCGTACACCTCCTCACTGTCGTCTGTGATTCTGTTGATAACCACAGTGTCATAGGCAAATTTGTAAATGGCATTTGAATTGTGCTTAGCCAAGCAGTCATGGGTATAGATCATATAGAGTAGTAGGCTAAGCACTCACTTGGGGCAATATGGTTGATGTAGCAGATAGCACAATGCCTTAACAGTGCCAGCAATCCGGACCAGGGTTCGAATTCCCCATTGACTCGTACGTTCTCCTTTTGTCTGTGTGGGTTTTTCCTGTGAGCTTCGTTTTCTCTCCCCATTCAAAATGTAGCAGGCATGTAAGTTAATTGGGTGTAAATTGGTAGTCGATGACAATTTGCCTGATGTACGTGTTGTGGTGTCCAGGTGATCCAAGGCTGAGTGGAGAGCAGTAAGTTTGCATCTGTTGTGGAACAATTGTGGTGACATTTGAATTGCAGTAGGTCTAGATCTTTACTTAGGTATGAGTTAACTCTGGCCATGACCAGAACTTCTCAAAGCATCTCTTCACAGTAGAAATGGGTGTTACTGGACAATAGTCACTGAGGCAGCTCACTCTGCTCTCGGGCCCTTTTGAAGTAGGTGGGAACCTCCGACTGCAGCCATGAGAGTTTGAAAATGTCTGTCAACAGACCATTTGCTGCTCATCTTAGTGCAGCAAACATTCATCCCAGACTAACATCAGTCTGGCAGAAGAGAGGCTGAACACTGTGAACAGCAGCCATGAATCAGCATACTATGATGCTTTCCTGATCATTGCAGGGGACTTCAACCAGACCAACCTGAAGAAGTTTTTAACCAACTACCAACCACATATTACCTGCACAATCAAGGGAGTCAGTACTCTTGACCACTGCTGCACCACCATCAAGAATGTCTACCAAGCCATCACTCTTCAGCAGGTATGATCACCTGGCTTTAGTCACAGTGTTACAAGCAAAGACTAGGTGCTTTCAAACTCCCCTGTAAAATGGGGTTAACCAGGAAATTTGCCCAGTTAGCGCCCCATTCACAGGGCGGTTTGAAAGGGTCTGACGTGGTTATTAACATGAGAAATCAACCGGGTCCCTGCCCTACCTCTGAGGTAGTCAGGGAACCCATTAAAACGTACCTATGTAGCATCCTCCCGTGGCTTGAAAGCAAAAATGGCAGGCCCGGTTGTTCCGGTGACCTCAGTGCTTGCATCACCAGGCGCCAAGTTCAATTGTAGAGGAGAAACTGTGAAGTGCAGGTCAGTGAACGGGACCTTACAACATGGTTTAAGCGTGCTGTAAGCATCCAAAGTTTTAACTTCATCTCATCTCTTTTGATAGTTTAAGCTACAGTGGGCAGTTTTTTTTGGGTGTTCAGGTGGAGATAGGGACTTAGTTGCAGCCTTGAAACCTGTAGTCTGTTCCTCCAGAGTGCTGATCATCTTGCCTGCCTGTATACAGGAAAAAAGTAATTGGAGCAACTTTTTCAGCTCGTGTCCTTACAGATATTCAATCTTACCATCTTAAACAGGATTTCTGCTGATGAGAGCAATGACTGGTGTATGGTAGGAGTCAGAGGTCAGGGAGCTGCTCTCCATAAGGTGAGATCCAGATGTTAGCAAGCTTTTATCGCATACAGTGAAAAATGGTATATGTACGACCTCATTGTGCTGAGGCTGAGGGAGGAAGGGTATGAAAAGACAAAAACTAAGGTTATAAACAAACTGAAAAACCTGTGCAAGAGATTTATGCAGGTCAACGACCACAACAGCTGAGTGGGAAAGGGCGCTTGGAGGGCCCTATAGTCAGCAAGCTTTTAATATCTGGGGCGTCAGCACATCTGCAACCCCTATTTCGCTCATTGCTAACCAGGATACCCCGTCGACTGTTGAAATCCCCCATGCCAGGGATGCACGCACCCAGTTGGATGGTCCCGCTGATGCATCCACTCCCAGCACAACCCAGGCTCACCCCTGCCCCCCAAGCCAAGTTCTCAGTTGGATGGGGGTGAGTTGGAGGACATCGCAGCGGAGGACTCCAGTGGCCAGGCTCACAAAAGCGTGACGAGCCAGGAGCTGCAACAGCATCATCGCGGGGTCAGGATCACCCTTAAATCACCAACCTGATTTTTACTGGGGTGATCCAGCCCCAGCGTGAAAGGTGCTGTGGGAGTACCTTTCACCCATTTAACACACCTGGGTCCTAGGAGGGCTACCCAGGTGTGGCAATTTAAAAGCACCTACTAAGGCCGACAGCACCACTGGTGAGGAAAGTAAAGGTATGGTCGAGGGAGGTGGAGGAGCACTTGCAGGACTGGACCACTTTCAAGGACTCATCTTAAAACCATGGTCATCACCATCTTCAAGACCTGCATGGATGAGTGTGTGGCCATGCCCCCATACTTTGAGTAACCCAACCAGAAGCCGTGGATGAATCAAAGATTTGCAACCTTCTGAGGGCAAGGTCAATGACGTTTAATACTGGTGATCCAGATCTCTACAGGAGGTCCAGGTACGACCTAAGGAAGACCATCTCAGCTGCAAAGGGGAAATTCCGAGGGAAGTTAGAGACGGTCAAATACTTTCCAGCTATGGCAGGGATTGCAGCCTATTACATCGTACAAGGCAAAGCCAAACATCATGAATGGGTGCTTCACTACCCAATGAGCTGAACATCTTTAATGCTCGCTTTGAAACAGAGAATTCAATGGTACCATTGAGAATTCCTGCAGAAGGTGATGGCCCGGTGATTTCTGTTTCTGAAGCCAACATCAGAATATCATTCAAGAGGGTGAACCCTCACAAGGCGTTCACGGCAGGGTACTGAAAATCTGTGCCAACCAACTAGCTGGAGTGTTCATGAACATCTCTCACTGCTGCATTCGGAGGTTCCTACCACCTTCAAGTGGAGAGACCAGCATTCTCATTGCAACTGATGTATTGAGAGACTCCTATGATCGATTCAATCTGATGCAATAAACTAAGATACTTCAGTCACTACACGAAGAGCAAATGGCTCTTGAAAAACAGAGGTAACTTCTCCTCTCCTTAGTTCCTCATTCAAATGCAGACTCCTGTTTATGCTAGAGAGCGCAATTGCAATGGTAGCCACAGTCCAAGAGCAGCTGATTTTCGATACTCCTGATGAACGGTTCAGGCCTGAAACATCGACTCCGTTTTAATTCCTCTGTGACCCGTTTGAGTTCCTCCAGTGCTTTTATATTTAGTTTATTTATTTATTTAAATAGCACATTTAAAACAACTCGTGTTGACCTAAGTGCTGTACAGTATTACAACTAGGAACTAATTGGTATGCACTAGACCTCAGCATCAGCAGATTGTTCTTGTTCACCTGTCTTCTTTCTCATTGGTGGTCTCAAAGCTGTACTGAGATGTTGGGCATTCAGTATATTCCTCCTCTTTAAGGCAAAAACAGACAGAAATGCTGAAGGAACTCAGCCAGTCCTGCAGCGTCCATGGGAGGTAAAGATATATTATCGATATTTCACAGTGTCTACAAATGTTCGTATTTCATTCCACTTTATGGTATCCATACATAATGAGAATTAACATGGATTAGTCCCAGCTAAATATCAAAACTTCTGAAATTACTCCATCTTAATGTGAGACAAATCCATTGACATCTTCAAAGCCCTCATGAGTCTCAGTGCCATGAATGCATAATTGGATATGTATAAAGAGTGTTTTGAAGATGTGAGCAGCTCGCTTAACACACATTCTTTAATTAGTGAATGGTTTGACCTACATCATTTCACATGGATGGAAAGAGAGGAGTTCAAACAACATGTTCCTCAATTTGCTGCAAAGGTTCCGTCCGCTAGAGTAACGAAAACTGCAACAAAGCTCAAACATTGGTCTCAGTTTATCAGGCTTCTGATCCAAGGTGCTTGCAGGGATTTCTTTTCTGATTGCACTGTGAAAACAACAGCTTACTCGGAATGGAAAGCCTTCATACGTTCCATGATCCTGGTGACTTTATTTAAAGCCTGTTCTCCAGGCTAGCTCCATGAATGGGAAATTGAATGACACACTTAAAAAAAATTAAACCAGCATGAATTAGGCCTCCAGTTGGAAAGGAAATGGGGAAGTAATTCAGTGGCTTTTTTTGTTTCCAAAGAGAAGGAATGAGAAGCAGATTAATTATTGTTGTTGTCAAAGCATTTTCAGTTAGCTCCTGTAAATACTGTAGTGTGAAGAGTCATGTGACCTCTCCAGCAGGAACCTGATCAAAAACCACCACATCTGTCGATCAAAGAAAAGACCAACCCAGAGAAGTGTGAATCTGTGGAATGCTCTGCTACAGAGGGTGGTAGAGGCAGATTCGCTGATTATGTTCAAAAGAGAGTTAGATAAGACTCTAGTGGACAAAGGAGTTCAGGGTTATGGGGATAAGGCTGGAAAGGGGTACTGATAGTAGTAATCAGCCATGATCTGTAAAATGGCGGTGCTGGCTCGACAGGCCGAAGGGCCTACTCCAGCTCCTATTGTCTATTGCTGAGCACTCACCTTGTAATTCGCTTTATCAAATAACCACACATTTTGCCACTAGCTCTCTTAATGACCTGCCCTATTTTGGGAATACCTGAGCCAGCCGTACTGACCAGCAAGGCGTTAGAATGCCCAACACATGGAGCACTTGGGTCTCTTTTCCCCAAGGAACGTACCTGAGCTCCACTCCAGGTCATAAGTCAAAGTTGGCACTGGAGAATCGATATCAAGATGTGTGCCAGTAATGGGTGTGCAGCTTTTGTGGTGCACACTAATGAACCATCACTGTACCATACTTTTTCTATTTTTTTAAAAATTAGGCATACAGCATGTAACAGGCCAGTTCAGCCCTCTGTGCTGTCCAAATTACACCCTACACCCCAGTATGTCTTCTCCTTCACTAATTTTGGTGGTGTACCTGCTCAGGGTCGAGGTATTTTTGTTGCATCTTTGTCAGCATTATATCTAGTGCATTTTATAGCTATCGCTTGTTTAGTTGCATCCGATGTGACTGAATTGCGCAAGTGAGTGAGGGAGTATGATCCTCTACCGGCGAATTTCCTCTGCGGACAAATAAGGACTTCGGCTACAACCGATCTGCATCCAGACTCGTTGCTTCTTAGACCCTTGTTCCTGACATAACAAATACACAGACTTTTTTGTATTATAAGGAGAAGTTGAACAAACTTGTTTTTTTTCCCTCTCTGGAGCATTGAGGCTGATTGGATGAATACAAAGTTATGAGAAGCAGACATAGGGCAGATAGTCAGAGTCTTCTCCACACCACCCACCACCACCCCCCCCCCCCCCCACCGCCCGGTGAAAATGTTATGTACTAGAGCATAGATTTAATGTAGTGAGGTGGGGAAGTTGAAAGAATTGTGAGGCAAGATTTCTTTTACACAGAGAGTGATTGGTAGAAGGAGCTAAGACAGTAATGTTCAAAAGATATTTTGGAGACACAAGAACAACCTGCCAATAGAGAGAGATCATTCATGTGCAGATCGATGGGTTAGGTTTTATTCAGAATCACAGTCAGTGGTCAGTGAAGAGCCTGGTGCTGTGCCTTATTCTACAATATCTTCTGGATTCACATACTGTATAAGCCAAATTGGATCAGAACAGCAGATTCCTTGAAGGATATTACTAAACTACATGAGTGTTATGAGAGTCTGGCAGTTTTTATTACAATTACTGAGATTATTTGTAATTATTTCAGTTGAAGTACAAAAGAAAATCCTTACACTATATCATGGCGGTACTGGAGTCGGTCCTGGAATGTTGGAGATGTTTCCTGAAGATCTATTTGTTTCATTTTTGCAGCTGGTTTTCTCAGCCTTTGTGTTTACAGATGGATGAATTCTGATCAAACACGAGACATTGTCAGCCAGTTTAGTGACGACTTAACCAGAGAAAAGTGTCTTTCTACCCTGGCCAAACAATCTTTATTGCGATACAAGCACTTGTACCACAAAAATCTCACTTCGCTGATAGCTGGTCATGGCAGCATCCACAGGAGGTGAAGATGTACAAAACCAACAATTCAGACCTGAGCCCTTCTTCAAGAAGCAGGCAGGCTCCTGAATGAAAGGGCTGGGGAGAGGAGGGAAGAAGGGGCAGGGGGAGGAGCACAGGACAACAGGCAAAAGGCCAGTTGGACAGGAGAGGAAAGGTGAGAATTAATCGGGGGAGAGCGTGGCTCTGTGAATGCAGAGTTGGAGGAAAGAATACATCGGGATGGGGGGAGGGAGAGATGGGGGGAGTTGGAGTGAAGTACTAATGGCAACTGGAGCACATGGCGAGTTGTGCATGAACACAGAGAAAAGACTGAGACAACATGCTGTGAGCTTATTTAACACAACTGATTTACATTGGAATTCATGCTGCAGCCTTTAAGACTGTGCCAGGCCTGCCCCTCCCGTTCTGGAACTTACATCTTGCTGACGTAAGCACGCTCACGCACTTCCGGTCTGGACCGGAAGGGAAAGTCCCACGGCGCCATCTTTGCCGCGGCTGCCCCTCTGACCACGCGTGACAAGTGGGGCCAGTTTGCCGCTACAACTATGATCATTGTCACAGAACCCCCCACCCCCCCAGAACCGGCATATGATGTGTCGAGGTTGAGGTTTGCTGCCTCGGTGGCCGACCCCTACGTACCAGTGGGGGGACCTTTACTGGTTCTGACAAGTCCAGATGGGCCGGTTTCAAGTGGTTCAGAGTGAACAGTACCTCCTTGCCCCCAATGTCAAGTGTAAAGGTGGATGTGTTCCTTTGGAGCACCTTGTAAGGTCCTTCTTAGAGACGCTGAAGGGGAATCCTGTGTCCACCCCTTCGAACGAACACAGAGTTGCAGGAAAACAAGTTTAGGAGGTAGTTACAAGATGACTGACAGTGTAGCAATGGTGGCGGTGCTGCGAGCGAGCCCATTTTGTCTCATAGCCTCTCGAGGATTGTGGTTTGATTGGGTGCTGAAGAAAGAAACTGCCCGAGGACTGCAAGGGTCTTGCCATAGACTAGTTCAGCTGAGGAGGCTTTGAGGTCATCTTTAGGCACTGTACATATCTTTAGGAGAAACCAAGGTAGTTCGCCTACCCAATTGGGCCTCTCAAGCCGTACCATCAGTGCTGATTTCAAGTGCCGATGGAATCACTCGACTAGCCCATTGGACTGAGGGTGGTAGGCTGTAGTGCAATGTAGTTAGGTGCCCAGGAGTTTGGAGAGCTCGTTCCACAGGGCAGAGGTGAACTGGGTTTCTCAGTCGGTTATTAGGTGCGCTGGGACGCTAAAGCAGGAGACCCAGGTGGAAAGGAAAACCTTGGCACACGTGTCAGTAGTGACATCCAGGAGGGGAGTAGCCTCTGGCCATTGAGTGAACCTTTCCACCACTGTGGGGAGACAGTGCGACCCTCAGGAGACTGGCAAGAGCCCAACTATGTCAAGGTAGATGTGCTGAAACCTGCTGGTTGGAGCGTCAAACTGCTGGACATGGGACTTGGTGTGTCACTGGGCCTTTGCAGTCTGGCAATCTGTGCAGGTTTTTGCCCACTCTGTAATCTGCTCGCATAGGCTGTGCCAGACAAAGCAGGAGGATACCATCCACACTGTCATCCGGGTGGAGGGGACAAGCTAGGTATTGTGTTGAAAACTGTTCTCCACCATTGGGCAGGGACTAGTGGTTGGGGTGGGCCCGTGGAGACGTCTTGCCATTAGTGTCCAGTGGAAGGTCCTGGAGCTGCAGACCTGTGACCGCTGTCCTGAAGCTGTGCACCTTGGGATCGTCTTGCTGGCCTCGAGCCAGGTCATGATAGTCGATGCCCTGTGACAAGGCATTGACTGCTGGCTGAGAGAGTGCGAAAGTGACAACGTTCTGTTTGCCTGAGAGATGGCGGATGAATTCAGAGACCTAGGATAAGCGCCGCTGTTGGCGGGCGGACCATGTGTCGGAAGACTTGGAGAAAGGGAACATCAGCGGCTTGTGGACCGTGTAAACTGTGAACGGCCGCCCCATCCAAAAAGTAGCAGAAATGGCAAGGTAGAGGGCTAGCAGCTCTCTGTCAAACATGCTCTACTTCAGTTTAGGCAATCATGGGTGGTGTCTGAAGAAAGCAAGAGGTCTCCATGTATTGTCAATGAACTGTTCCAGGTTACCGCCTATCGCTGTGTTGGATGTGTCAATTGTGAGGGCCGCTGGTATGTCCATGCGTTAGTGGACCAGCATCATTGTGTTAGCCAGAGCCTCCTTAGTTTCCTCAAAAGCATTCTGCACCTCATTTGTCCACGTGAGTTCCTTTGTGGAACCTGACATTAAGGCGAAGAGTGGCCTCATGATGATGGTGGCTGCGGGGTTGAATTTGTTGTTAAAATTCACCATGCCCATGAACTCTTGCAGTCCCTTCAGTGTTGTCGGTTTGGTGATCTACCATATAGCCTCCACCTTGTCAGGAAGGGGAGTAGTGCCATCTGTGGTAATTTTGTGGCCCAAAAAGACAATCTCCTCAAGGCCAAACTGACAGTTTTCTGGGTTAATGGTGAGGCTGAACTCAGCAAGTTGGTTAAAAAGCCAGAAAAGATGTGAAACGTGCTCCTCAGGCATCTTGCTGACTACCAGGATATTGTCAAGGTAGATGAAAAGGAAAGGTAAGTCCCTGCTGACTGTGTTCATGAGGCTCTGGAATGTCTGAGCCACATTCTTCAAGCCAAAGGACATGCGGATAAACTCAGAAAGGCAGAAAGAAGTGATGATGGTGGTCTTTGGACATGGTCTGGGTGCACGGGAATCTGATGGTATATTCAGATCAGGTCATCCTTAGAGAAAAGCTTTGCGCCATGGAGGATCGCTGCAAAATCTTGGATATGGGGAATCAGGTAGCAGTCTGGTGTCGTCGCATCATTGAGGCTTCTGTAGTCTCCACAGGGTCTCCAGCTGCTGTTGGACTTGGGCACTAAATGGAGAGGTGAGGTCAAACGGCGGACGGTGCCAAGCTCCTTCATGTGCTTAAACTCTTCCTTGGTTGAGTTTGTCTTGAGTTAGACGACTGGCTCAAGAATGTAAAGGCGGTCCTGTGGTCACGATGTGGCATGATGGCAGTGAACTGGGGGTGCAGGATGAAGGGATAGCAGGTGAGGAGGTGACTGTATCGGCCAAAGGGAGATGGGTGGATGGCTTATTGAACATGCTAAGGGGCACTGTCTGGAAAGTCTCTGCATGGACTAATCGTCTGCCCTGGAGGTCCACCAGGAGGGCGTGAGCCCAAAGGAAATCTGCGCCTAATAGGGGCTTGTCCACCAAAGCCAGCGTGAAGGACCAATTGAAAGTGGTCTCGCCAAAACGTACAGGAATTCACCTCTCGCCAAAAGTTTTAATGGTGGTGTTGTTGGCCACGCGCAGGGAGGGGCCATGAGCTCTTGTGTCTGTCTCGAGCGACATCAGGGGTATGATGCTTATCTCTGCCCCCATGTCGACAAGGAACCTACAGCCTGAGGTCCTGCCCCAGACATTCGATCAGCCAACTGCTGCAGCCACTAACAGTGGCTGGGTCCATCATTTCTCAGAAATGCCAACACTGATGGTAGAAGCATCATTTTGAGTTGGACATTTCAGTTTTCGGGTGGGGACTGGCCTTGGGCGTTGCCCTGGGCAGTGGCTATGTAACGCAATTGACTGTGTCTACGGTCTCACGCTTCGAGCGGTAAAGAACGTCTGCTCATGCCGCAACCCTGTATGAGTCACTGAAATCTGCATTGGCCAATAGGAGCCGGATGTCTTTGGGCATCCGCTCGAGGAACACTTGTTCGACATGAGGCAGGGCTTGTGGCCTTCTGCCAGGTTGAGCATCTCATCCATTAGGGTGGATGGAGTCCTATCCCCTAGGCCATCCATGTGAAGGAGCCTGGTGGCCCTCTTGTGCCGTTCAAGTCCGTACATGCCAATGATGAGGTTTTTAAGAGCCATATTTAAGTGCCTTCCTCTAGTGGCACCTGGATTAAGTCATTGATCCGTGAAGCGGCTTCCTGGTCGAGCAAGCCGATGATGTAGAAGTATCTCGTCAAATCGGAGATTTCCTGTTTGATCTGGAACTGGGCCTTCACTTGGCCATACCAAGTGTGGAGCCTGTTTGTCCAGAAAGATGGCAGCTTCAACGCAACAGCGCCTATGGCTGAGGGGTTCATGATGCCGAGTCTTCAGGATATGGAAGACTCGTCGAGGTCACCAGTGTGTGAGCACAGCGAAAGGACTGAGACAACAGGCTGTGAGTTCATTTAACACATCTGATTTACTTCAAAGTTCGCACTGCAGCCTTTAAGCCTGTGCCTTCACGTTCCAGAACTTGCGTCATGCAGACATAAGCACGTACGCGTCCTTCCAGTATGGACCGGAAGAGAAGGTCCCGCAATGCCATCTTTGCCATGGTGGCCCACTGACTGTGCGTGACAAGTGGGGCCGATTCACCGCTACAACCACGTGTGTCGCCATAAGCAGTCGACGTTAAAGCCATCTGGTTGGAGGGTACACAGATGGATTATGAAGTGTTGTTCTTCTAATTTGCATGTAGTCTCAGTCTGGCATTGCATGAGGAGAGGGAATATGAATAAAATTCTTCAGATTTCAGATTTATTGTCAGACTACATACATGACATCACATACAACTCTGAGATTCTTTTTTTCCTGTGGGCGCAGCAGAATTACCATTAATTGGTCGTATAAAAAATAAACTGTACGCAGCATAAAGCATGTAGACACTGTAAACAGATAACGAATGTAATCAAACTGATTGTGCATTACAGAGAGAACAAAAAAAATCAATAAAGTGCACAAGTAGGAGTCCTTAAATGAGTCCCTGATTGAGTTTGTCATTGAGGAGTCTGATGGTGGAGGTGTAGCAGCTGTTTCTGAACCTGGTAGTGTGAGTCTTGTGGCACCTGTACCTCTTTCCTGTGTGACAGATTATATTTTATATTGTAAGTTTTAAAGGAGATAATTTGTGTGTTTTTTTTAGTGTAGGTCACAAACAAATACAAACACCAAAACAGATTTCATTTAAAATGCCGGTGCTCTGCTCAAGCCAGACAGTGCAGGCTCCCAGTGCCTTTGTAAAGACAATGGAAAGTGCTTTGCTGAAGGACTTCACAAGTAGGTGTTAATTGGACATGTTGGGGAGTAATGGATTATTGTTTTAGAAAACAACAGATGAATGGACTCAGAAGATTGGGTGCAGTGCCGCAATCTGTCTGAAGGCAGTTTGCTGTTTTAGGAAGGTCATGTGATTTTGTAAGCAGAGAGAGTCAAACAGGTTTTTCTCTGAGTGTGACACAAAGAGAGAGAGAGAGAGAGACTGCGGATTTTCTGCAGTGGCTTTTGGAAGCTTGTTTGAAAACCCCATTTTGATGATGGGTTATGAGTGCTTAGTTCAGCCTGGTCAAAGCCCTTGTGGTCCATACAAGAGGAGATGGCTGGCTGTATAATGTTTCACTTGGAGAGGCAAAACAAAATAGAACTCTGTAGTGACCTGGAGGAAAGGGGTTATCATCTGGAAAACCCTGATGGGGCAAGTTTCATCAGTAAGATCAGAAGGAATCAGTTTGTGCCCAACAAGCAACAAATCTTTCTCTGAAAACCAACAAGAACCTTCCTGAGAGTAACCATTTACCTTTCAAGCACCAAAGCCTGGTAAAAATTCATAAATGTTAAATTCTGTACACAGTATAAGAATTGCCTGATATCAGTGAGGAGTGAGAAGTGAGATTGGACTGTGAATCAAAACACATTACATACATGTGTGCTTAGAATTAGAAGGAGGTTAAGTTAATAGTAACGTTAAAATCTGATTCTGTTTTTATGTTTAAGGAAAATTAAAACTAACTTTTATTTAAGTAATCATTTGTTGGTGAATTTCTATTGCTGCTGGATTTTGGGGTCCTCTGGCCCCATCACACCTGATGCCAACAGCAAGAACAGAGCTGGGTGGTGTGGGTCTTTGATGATTGCTGCTGCCTCCGACAGCAGCGTTCCCTGTAGATGTTCTTAACAGTGAGGAGGCTTTTACCTGTGATGCCCTGGGCTGTGTCCACTACTTTTTTGGAGATCTTTATGTGTTGGTGCTCCCATACCTTCAGTCAAGTTATCCCTCACCTCTTACAACATCTAATGGTTTCTCATTATGAGCCTGTTATTGATAACCTGAAATGCCTGCAGACCCTGATGTGACTGCTGAGCATTCAGGCTTAAATGCTCTTAAAGCAAACAAAATAACGTTTGATCTTTTGCTCCAAGTTATTGTTGAAGTCGGAGGAACAAAGTGGCGCAAACATATTTCCGAAGTGTCCTGTTGTAAAAAGAGGATGTAGGTAACTAAGGAAATTATTTGTATTCTCTGAAAGAAAACAAACTAAACAGTTTGCCAGGTAAGCTGCAAGGCCTTGATTTAATGTAAAACCAGGAAAGTAATACCCCATCAAATGAAACTGGAATATTTAGTATGAATAAAGAGAAACTGGAGGGTCTCGGCAGGTCAGGTCAATGTTTCAGGTCAGGACTCTTTAATGAGACTATAGTGGGAAGGGGAGTTAGTAAGGAAAAGAAGGGATTGGAAACTAGTCAAATGAAGTGGTGGGGGGGAGGTAGGGGAGGAAGCCAATGAGATCAGGGACTTTGGAGAGGAAAGTGTGTATGGGAACAGGCAAAAGACAGATGAAGACAGTGGAACTAATCAGGATGGGGGTTACCTACTCAAATATTTATATCTGATGCTTTGATTTATGAGTAGCATTGAAGATTGTGTAACCATCAGTGAGTATAGCCAATTGTCACATTATGATGAAGTGATGGTCATCATTGAAGCAGCTGAAAATGGTTGAGGCATTCGACTATTTGGCTGCAGCAAGTAAGAATTTCAGTGCACATGTGCCTTGTGCTTATGTATATGACAATAAACATTATCATTATTGGAGGAAGGGGATTACAAACATAATTTCAAACCTGGACCAGGTGGTCCAATAGTAAAACACGAAAGTCTGCAGAAACTGTGATTGAAGTACAAACACAATGTCAGAGAAACTCAACAGGTTAAACAGTATACTTTATGTAGCAAACATAACCAATGTTTCAGGTTTGAGCACTTCATAAAGGATCATACCTTGATGAAGGACTCAAGTCCAAAATATTGGTTTTGTATCTTTATCTTTGCTATGCAAAGTACACCTTTTGACCTGCTGAGTTTCTCCAGCGTTGTGTTTTTATCAGATGGTCTAATGGCCTGCTTTGTTACTGTTCAAGCTTTGCAATTTCAGGAGATACTATCACTTACAGCATGAAATAACATATCAATAAAGGAGTGCAAAATAATATTCATATTGTTCATTTACTGTTTAGTTTCGCTGTTCATTTTGTTTTGATGAATGACATATTTATGCTACTTTCAGCTTACCACCTCTACTTCAGCAATGTTTTAGCATTAACTGTTCAGAAGCCTGGGAATAGCTATTTTTACCTTGCAGGAAATTGGCCCTTTCCCAGCAGAAACGAAGTCTCGTTTCCTTTTCTGTCGCCAGAATCAGATTGAAAATTTAATTAAAATGAAAACACACCCAATTTCCAAACTAAAATCCACAAGTCCAACCATTCCATTCCTCCACTGAGATCAATCTTCCTATGTGTAGAAGCATCAGTTTGGTCTTTCTAGAAATACAATTGATTTAATTTCCACATAAATATAATTGATTTAACATTGAACATGATCAATCTGCATCTTGCTGTTTTCTGAAAATTAATAATATATGCTCAAAGGCAATTGATTTTTGACTTTGTTATCTCTGGAAGTTGATCTGAGTAACTTAATGCACCCTTTGTGGCAATAATTGCTCTTAAGCAGGGCATAACTGATGCAGATGTGTAAACATTAAAAGAAGCAACCAAAAAAAAAATGATGTCCCTGCAGTGTTTTCCCCTAAAGCATGTACTTTGTCAGATTTGGCTGGATGGCTCAGTAGGCCTTCTTGATGGTGGCGTACCAGTGTTGCACAGGTAATGTGTTGATAACCATTGGTTAAAGGGCTTCTTCATGTTAGCCTGGTTGAAGTCCTCTGCAATGATTGGGAAAGCATCAGGATGTGCTGTCTCATGGCTGCAGATCACAGTGCTCAGCTCCTCCAGTGCCAGCCTGATGTTAGCCAGGGGAGGAATGTAAACAGCAATCAGGATGAAAATGAGTTGGAGTTTTTAAGGACATTTTCAATCTCTCTTTGTTGCAGTCGAAAGTTCCCACCTGCTTCAAAAGGACATTAATCATTCCCAAGAAAAGCACAGTGAGTTGCCTCAATGACTATCACCCAGTAGCACTCATATCTACTGTGATAAAATACTTTGTCATGGCCAAAATTAACTCATTCCTAAGTAAAGATCTGAACACACTGTAATTTGCCTCCCGCCACAATAGCTCCACACCAGATGCAATCTCACTGGCTCTCCACTCAGCCCTGAATCACCTAAACAACTGCAAAACGTTCATCAGGCTACTTTTCATCCACATTCTCTTCACCTGCACCACACCCCTGAATTCTACCACTCATCTATGGAGTAATTTACAGTGGCCACTTAACCAAGCCAGAGGAAACCAACACAATCATAAGGAGAGCCTGCAAACACAACACACACAGGAGCTGCGTCTCTGGTGATGAGAGGTTGTGGTTCTACTAGCTGCACCACTCTGCCACTCAAATAAACTCAATACATCCGGCAACTCTTGAAGCAGCCATGGAACAAGATTATAATGCCAGCTATGTGGCTGTGAAAAGCTATCTGGATTATTAATATCCTTGAGGGAAAGAAGGTTTACCTCATGTGGCCGAGACACAATGCCAGTCCCTTGCATCGAAACCCAGGGCACACTTGGGATTACTAAGGAAATACAATCAAATATAGACTATTCGTCATTACCCACAATCTAAGAATGAATAATAAATCTAGGAATGAATAATAAGCCCCAGTAAGCTACAAAAAATGTTACCGTATCAATGTGACGCAAAGGTGCATTTGCATTCTCACTGAGATCATCTTCCTGTTTTTGGCTTCCTTGTTTCCATTGTACAAAACATCTTCCTTGTGTACTGGTCTTCATGTAGATCTTGTCTCAATGGCCCAAATATATTTAGAGAGGAAATCTATTGTTCTGTTTCTCTTCTGTCCAAGTAGAGGTTCCACTATTGTCACTTAATACTACATTTAGAATGTAATATACATGAAATACTTTGACTTTTGTCTACCGTAAGGAAGACAGAGAGTCATCACTTTGTCCAGCACCCCTCACAAAAACCTACAGTTCCTAGGCGGTCTCCCCCAAGTATTAACCAGGCCTGTGCCTACTTAGCTTCCAAGATTAGACAATCTCATGCATATTCAGACTATTAGGCTTCTGCAGCCTGCATATTCAACCAAGAGGAGACTCATGAGTCAGAATTGCAAGCTCTGTGAACAAGTCCAGTGGGGACTAAATTATTGAGTGAGGGAAAATTTGATTATACTGCCAGGTTTTGGATAGTCATCTGTACCACCAGTAAAGGCAGTTTGATCTAGTGCTGTTAGGTGTTAGGTGGGGGACAGGATCATCAAAGTCATTTGGGATTGGACAACTGCAACTACAACATTCATTCAGTTCATTAATTACGACATTACCCTGACTCAGACAATTACAACACAGATTTGTTTGGGGGTGCACTTCCACGGGAATTGACTTTGTTTAAATACATTTATAAAGAACCTGCTTTTGCATGGAAGTCAAGCCAGAAGCACAACAAATTTCCTAGATGCTCATCCCAAGCAGCTCAAATAAGATTGACAGTGATCAGTGGTTGCCCTAAAATGAATATTGGATATCGAACTGAACAGTGGAGTATCAAGTCAAGTCACCTTTATTTATCGTTCATACCATGCTCATGTTACAAGCCCAAAGGACTCAAAAACCTGCAGCAATAGAAATTCACCAAGACAATGGCTACTTAAACAAAATTGGTTTTATTTTCGTAATACATAATAATAAGATCAATATTTAACTTATTACTATTAACTTAACTTAACCCCCTTCTAATTCTAAGTGCACGTTTATGTGTTCAGGAAAGTTCTTTTTCACTGTCCAATCCTTCACTTTCCACTTCTCCAAGTTCGCTGGTATCAGGCGATCTCTATTCTGTGCACAGAAATGAACAGATATTATATTCACCAGGCTCTGGTGCTTTAACTTACGTTGTTACCCACTTAGGAAGATCTTTGTTGGTTTCAGAGAGATATTCATTGTTCGTTGGACACACAAACTGATCTCCTTCAATCAGTAACTGAAGTGTCTTACCGAAGAAACTTTCCCCCTCTTGGATTGTTCCAAAAGATAACCTCTTCTTCCAGGTTACCACAAGGAGTTCTTTTTCTCCTTTTCCAGGAGAAACACAATAACCAGCCATCATCTCTGTGATTGACTACAGAGATTTAAAAAAGGCTGAATTCAGAACTCAAAACCCGTCTTGAAATGGGGTCTTGCAGCAGGTCTGCCAATTTGCAGCCTTCATGGAAACTGTTGCAGAAATCTCTGACAAATAGTGGATGTTTTCTCTCTGTTTGCAAAACCGCATGGCCCCTCTTAGGACAACAAACTCCAAACAGCCATTTAAAACTGGCACCAGTTTGAAAGCAAAAGATTTCTCAGTTCCTGAGCCTGGACACTGTTCAAACATGCTGGTCCATTAACACCAACTGTAGATACAAAATCTACCCTTACATAGCTTGTGCATGGCAAATGAGATGTTTGTTTGTGAAATGTGACCTGATAACTAAACTTCAAAATCTTATTGACTTAACACTCACATTGTAAAGATGAGATAGCATTTCTCCAGGACCACCATGTACATTTGCATAAATATACATTAGAATAGAAGAAAAATACATTAAAATATTAAAACATTAAGATGTATACAGTAATAGTCCACAGTACTATGTCCACAAATGTTCTGGGAATTCAGGTGTCTGATGGCTTGGGGAAAAAACTGTTGCCCAATCTGGACATATGAGCCCTAGTGCTACAGTACCTCCTACCAGATGGCAGAAGGGAGAACAGTTTACATGAGGGGTGTGTGGAATCCTTCACAATGTTTGTTGCCTTTTGCCTGCATCGAGCGTTGTAGATGTCCTTCACGTTTGGAAGAGAGCCCCCAATGATCTTTTCCGCTGACTTCACTATCCTCTGCAGGGTCTTGCGATCTGAGGAGTACAACTTCCAAACCAGGCAATGATGCAGTTGCACAGGATGTTCTCAATACATCCTCTGCAGAATGTAATGAGGGTGGAGGGTGGAAGATGAACTTCTCTCACCCTTCTCAGGAAGTAGAGGCACTGCTGGACTTTCTTCGCTATGGAACTGGTGTTGAGAGACCAGGTGAGGTTCTCCGCCAAGTGCACTCCAAAGAACTTGATACTCGATTACCTCAACGGTGGAGCCGTCAATGGTCAGCGGAGCATGGTCTCCTCGGGCCCTCTTGAAAACAACAACCCCATCTCTTTTGGTTTTTTTTAAACATTCAGATAAAGTTGTTTGCTCTGCACCGGCCTGTTAGCAACTGCACCTCATCTTGGTACGCTGAGTCATCATTCTTACTGATCAGGCCCACCATAGTCATGTTGTCAGCAAACTTGATGAAGTGGTTCAAGCTGTGTTTGGCTGCACAGTTGTGGGTCAGCAGAGCGAGCAGCAGTGGACTCAGCTCGTAGCCCTGGGGGACCCCCGTGCTCATTGTGATGGTCTTGGAGATGCTGTTTCCAATCCGGACTGCCTGAGTCTCCCCAGCAGGAAGTCAAGAATCCAATTGCAGAGGGAGGTGTTTAGACACTGCAGGACCAACTTCCCTATCAGGAACTGTGATATGGTTGTGTTGAATGCCAAATTTCAATAAATTGCATTCAAACATACGAGTCCTTGTTTTCCAGGTGGGTGAGGGCTAGATGGAGGGTGATGGTGATGCCATTGTCCCTAGAGCTGTTGGTTCTATATGAGAACTGCAGGGTGTCCAGTGACGGGGCAGCAGGAGCTTAATGTGCCCCATGACAAGCCACTCAGAGCACTTCATGTCGATGGACATGAGTGCAACAGGGCAGGAATCATTGAGGCAAGATCCAGACGACTTCTTCAGCATGGGGACAATGGTGGCAGCTTTGAAAAACGTTGGGAGCACGGCGCTTCTCAGGGAGATGTTGGTGAGAACATCTGCCAACTGAACCGCACCTCCCCTGAGCACTCTGCCGAAAATGCTATCCGGTCCAGCAGGTTTCCGTGGGTTGACCTTGCCTAGCTCTCTCTTCATGTCAGCCACTGCAAGACACAGCACCTGGTCATTAGGAGGAGAGGTGTCTGACATGAATCCAGCCGTGATCAATATTCACCAGGAACATAAAGGCAAGGGCCCATTTTCTCAGTCTCTTTCCCATCATTTCTGAGGCCAGTCATATTATTTCTTCAATCCTGCTAAACTCAGCTGCACCAGATGAAATCTGACTCTTCCTGCTTGATGGCTCATTTCCACAGGACACATTACATTTCTCAAATGAGCCATCAAGCAACAATTGCTAACAATCATTAACATAAATAGACATTTCCAAAATATTTATATGAATAATTAGTCTCTAACTGTAAGATATTTTTAGTGACTAATTTCATTGTATGATAAGTCTCTGAGTTGTGCCATATATCTGCTAAAGTAAACTTACTTTTAAAAAAATATTTAGACATACAGCACGGTAACAGGCCATTTTGGCCCACAAGCTTGTGCCGCCCAATTACACCCCATTAACCCTCAACCCTGAACGTTTCAAGTGGTGGGAGGAAATCAGAGCCCCTGGGGAAAACCCACACAGACACAGGGAGAACGCACAAACTCCTTACAAACAGCACAGGATTCGAACCCCGATCCCAATCGTTGGTGCTATAACCGCAAAGCTAACCGTACTAATATAACTATGTACACCATTGGCACTATCTATCAGTCGGGCTGATGCTGTATTGCTACTTATGCCCAGTGACAGCAGGTATTGGAATAGAGCTATCGTATAGCAGGAGGTTATCCTGGCATAGAGTTGAAATTTAAAGGCCCATTGCATGGTGGGACTTGAATTCTACTGAGATCAGAGGTACTAAGGTGCTGTCAATAACTCAAAAGACCAGAGTTACAGAACTATAGGCTTTTAATTACAATAAACTTGAAAGCCATCCTGTCCGTTCTGGGAAGGGGTTATGGTGTTGGAGTCTTTACACAGGTTCAAGAGGGAGAAGCCACGGGTACAGTCACAGGATGGGGTAGAGCCAGATGAGTGAGTCTATAGCAGTTCACCACAGGTATGCTATCTGATGGGATGCTACCTTGTGCAAAATTAATTCTAGATAATGACCCACGTTCTGCAGAGTTTTCTGCTGTTGCGAATAAACCCTATTTTTCCAGTCCACAGCCAATTAATTTTCCTATTCCACATGTTAAACTGCTTCAGTCTGAGACTCCTGACTCCATTTCTAATTCACACAAAGACAATATATTGCCGAGAAGATGGATGACAAATTAAATGATGATGCTTAGACTTCCAAAATTGCAGAGTGCAATGTGATCCTGGTATTTATTTATCCCAATCTGTTTAAGCAATCTGCTAATTTGCTTTTCACCCACTGAATTAAGGCAGCGTAAACAGCATGTCTTTCCTGGATAAGGCAGCCTTTATGTTTCTTTAAGGATGTAAAACCATTCGTTTTGGGTATAGCAGATGGTTCTCCCTTTTTACTGGCACACTGTCAGAATGCAGTTACAATAGCAGCTGAATTACAAATTGTTGGAATTGCTGTTCTTAAAATATAAGCTGGTGGCATCTTTGCCTGTGAATCAGAAAAAAAAACCAAAGAAACTGTGGACACTGGACGTCTTCAGCTACCTAAGAGCCCACCAAAGTGGAATGAAAGAAAGTCAATCTCAGTAGTTACAGGGAACATTAGGGGCAAATGTGAGTTGTTTGTCTGAGAATACTACAGTGAGTAAAAGAGTCATTACAATTGATCACATTTTGATGTCTTTATCTGAATCCTAAATGACTAAGTCCTTTATTCAATAAGCATTTTACTGTCTGTGCTGCCAGTCCTAACAGCCAATTAACATTGAATTACTAGCCAGCTAGCAAAGAATTTTTTGGATTTCAACTAAGTCACATGAAGATTATATTTCATTTAATCAAGGACAGTAAGTTGAATTTACGTGGCAGCTTCAACATTCAGAAACGTTGCAGTCACGACCACCAATAATGGTGGTGATGACACAGTCCATGAAAAGCTCGAGCTGCAGGAATGGGGATGGGAGGAAATCACCTACAAGTTATGGAAAGCAATGCTTTTTTACATGTTTGTATGAGTACAAGAGTTTGTTTTCGAATGCTTACGTTAAATACAATGGACAGATGCATCAAAATTCTCACTTGCTGAGGTACACAAGAGACAGCAACGATAGTATAAATTAAATTACCACAACATACCAAGGGACAGAACAAATAGATAACAAATATAAAGGAAAGATTTAAAAAACCTACTCACCTAAGTTTAGGTAAGATCCTGAATGAACGACCACTGTTAGCCAATTGAGATGTAACTTAGTCGGTAGGTTTTCATTCTTGGGGAATGGTTAGAAGGTCCATGTTGTTTACTTTCAGACCTACATCATAGAATTATAGAATGACTGCACCACAGAAGGAGCTGTGTGTCAGCACTAGTTGTCCACAAGAACCATTTTCTAATTCCACCACCAACACCTTCATTGGATCCTCTCAACCTTTTCTCCACCATGTATTTATTCTGTTCCCTCTTGAAGGACACAGTGGAGCCTCTCTCCAGATTTGCAAGCATTGCATTCCAAAGTTTAACCACATACTGACTAAACTTGTTTTCCTCTATATTACTTTTAGACCATAAGACCATCTAATATATATTTGTGCATGTATGTCTGTTTGTCTGTTCTCCAAACAAATCAATATGGAGTGCTCTAGAAATGTCCAAGGAGTTCAGTCAGGGTAACATTTGAAGCTGAATGTCAGGACCACATGGAATTTAATCTTTAAGGTCATATGAAATTCCAAAGTGTTTTTTGACCACCTTGCACTGACTGTTTATGATACAAAAATTTACTAGAATGGACTTACATTTCTGTTTACTATAATTGTGATAACATTTGATGCTGAATGTCATGACCACATTGAATTTAACCTTTAAGGCCAAAATTCCAAAAAACATTGAATTTGCACTAGGGACACCTCAATTAGTTCTAGTGCTGTGCATCAATGTACATTCAGAATAAAAACAAGTGGCCAAACCCAGTTCAATATGGGCCCAAAAAGACAACTTTGTTTGAACTGTGTATCTCTGTTACAAAGAATGCAAGTGTTGTGTCTGAAGAAATATATTTATAAAGATTTACCATGAAGCTTTTTTAGATACTTGTTTTTCAACCATGGAGCCAATAACTGAGTGCTTTATTTCCTGGGCAATGCCGGTACCCTGTTAGAAAGACATAAAGGCAGAAATAGGCTGGAGTCTGCCCCGCCATTTAATCATGAGCTGATCTGTTTTCCTACTCGGCCCCACTGCCCGGTCTTCTACCCATGACCTTTGATGTCCTGGCTAATCAAGAGCCTGTCAATCCTGATTTCCTCTTCTCCTTTTGCTTTATACCTGTGACCTTAACTGCTTGACACCACCATCAAAGGCAATATCTTCTCTCTTCAATCCCTTGTTCATTTTTATTTACTTCTCCCAGTTTTCCCCTCCAGCCTTCTCTTCTCCAAAGAAAGTTGCTCCATCTTCAATCTTTGCAACTATAGTCCCTCAGACCAGGAATCCGTCCCACAAATTTTTTTTGGATCTTTCCAAATGTCCTCATATTTTCTTGTCAGGTGACAACCAGAATTAAACACAATGCTCCATTTGAATTGGACCAATGTGTAAAAGATCCATATAATTTTTCTCCTTTTGTACTCCATATCGCTATTGATGAAGCCCATGAGTGTAAGATCTATTTTCTGAACCTGTCTTGCCACTTTAACTGATTTGTGCACATATGCTACCAATGCCTTGTGTCCCATGCACTCATTTCAACGATATTCTTTATTTTATATTGTCTTTCCCCATTATTCCAACTAGGACACATCACTTCACGCTTCTCTGCATTAAACTTCACCTGCTTTGCATCTGTTCATTCTAACAGCTTGCCATAAAATAGATCACTTTTCTCTTTGCATGCACAACCTTGCCAAGTTTCATATAATCTGAAAATTTAGAAATTGCGACTAGTGCCCCTAAGTCCAGGCTTTGACAGAGAATGATAAAGCAACAATGTAAAGCAACTATCACCACTCTCTTTCACCAGTCCAAAATGCAACCCTTCACCACAACTTTCTGTTATCCAACTTCATATCCACGTCATTAAGGTTCTTAAACTTGCTGATAAATCTGTTATGTGGCATTTTATCACAAACCTTATTGAATTCCGTGTACACCGCATCCAATGCTTCATCCTTAGTAACTCTATTACCTCGTCAAAAAATGATCAAATTGATTACAGTTGTTTGCTTCTAATAAATCCTTGCAGATATTAATCCATTTCCTGCAGGTGAATTGATTCTTATAATTCAAGGCCTGCTCATCCTGGTGAAATTCTCATTCATCTTTTCCACATTGTTTCCATCTGAATGACACCATTCCTATATCTGAGTGATCAAACTGCTCACAATTCTCCAAATGTAGTGGTCGTCAGCAGCTTGTAAAGTTGTAACATGATTATCCCAGCTCCTGTACTCAATGTCCTGACTGATGCCAAACACCTTCTTCACTACACTGTCTATCTGTGTCACCACTTTCATGGAACTATGTACCTGTCCCCCCATGTCTCTCTGTTCCACAACACTTTCCAGGACCCTAACAATTATTGTTAGGTTCCGCCTTGGTTTAACCTACCAACATGCAACATTTCACACTAATCTGAGTTAGAATCAGTGAAATTCTATCTGCCATTTATTGGCCCGTTTCCCCAGTTCTTCATGCTGTAATCTCCGATAACCTTGTGGATTGCTGATGTGTTAAAAGACAAAGATCTCAAACAGGATTAATATATTTCATATTTACAATAGGGTTATAGAGATGTGCAAAAATCCTACAGAAGACTGAATGAAAGGTCTAGAATAAAGCAAATCCGGTTATGGTGCACAGTACATCAGAGGGCAAAGAATGTTTGGAGGATGAGTATTATAATTGTACAAGGTGTTTGCAAACACTTGTTTGCATCCCTTAACATAAAAGGGAGCAGTTTTCAAAATGGTCAAGTAATGATATGGGAAAGTAATCATTGCATTAACCAATCATTGTGTTGATCGGAGCATTAGATTTCACCCTGATGGTCTAACTTGAAAACCTTTGCAATCCTGGCCTTAACTCACATGTAATGTTTGCCTGGTGGGATCCAAATTTGAAATGTTCTTTATGCACTGAAATTTTTTTTTTTCTTTTTGGCTATTGTTCAATGTTTAGGTTTAAAACTAGATCTAATTGAAAATCATGAACAAACAAATATGTGAAAACACAAAAATGCTGGAGGAACTCAGTAAGTCTCACAGCATCCATAGGAGGTAAAGATGTAGAAGGGCTCAGGCCCAGAACATCAGTTATGCAGTGCCCTCCATAATGATTGGACAAAGACATTTTTTTTCCTTTATTTGCCCACGTGCTCTACAGTTTTAAATTTGTTATCAAACAATTCATGTAATTAAAGTGCACATTCCAGATTTTATTCAAGGCCAAGTAGAAATTTTAGTTTGGCCAAGTATAAATTACAACACTTTTTATACAGATTACCCCCATTTCAGGGCTTTATTTGTAAGTACTCAGGTATGTTTAATTGCTTCACTGGTGCAGGTATACAAGAGCTAGGCTTCTAAGCTTTTGATCACCTTCGGAGTCTGTAGTCGCCATTTTTCAACACGAGGACCAAGGTTGTGCCAATGTCAGTCAAAGAAGCCATTATAAGGCTGAAAACCCAGAATAAAACAGAAAGAAACATCACCCAAACCCTAGGACAACCGAAATCAATTCTTTGGAACATCATTAAGAAGAAAGCGTGTATTGGTGAGCTCAGTAATCTCAAAGGGACTGGTAGGACAAGGAAGACCCCCACTACTGATGACAGAATAATTCTCAAAATAATGAAGAAAAATCCCCAAACACCTGCCCGACAGATCGGAAACACTCTTCAGGAGGCAGGTGTGGCTGTGAAAATGATTACTGTCCGCAGAAGACTTCATGAACAGAAATAGGAAGGCAAGTTAGCCACAGAAACAGGATAGCCAGATTACAATTTGACAAAAGTGCCTGCAAAATTTTGAAAAAGGTCTTGTCTACAGATGAGACCAAGATTAATCTGTATCAGAGGGATGGCAAGAGCAAAGTGTGGAGGCGTAAAGGAATTGCATAAGATCTAAGGTATACCACTTCATCCATGAAACATAGTGGTGGGGGTGTCATGGCCTGGACATGTACGAGTGCCACAGGTACTGGTGCACTTAGCTTCATTGATGATATAGCTGCTGATGGCGGTAGGAAAATGAATTCTGAGGTGTATAGAAGCATCTTATCAGCTCAAGTTTGAGCAAATGCCTCCAAACTCATTGGATGGCACTTCATTCTTCAGCAAGACAATGATCCCAAACATACTGCTAAAGTAACAAAGGAGTTTTTCAAAGTTAAAAATTAGAAAATTCTTGAATGGCCTATTCAGTCATCCAATCTAAATCCAATTGAATATGCCTTCCATATGCTGAAGTGTAAACTTAAGGGGACAAGCCCCCAAAACAAGCATGAGCTGAAGATGGCTGCAGTCGAGGCCTGGCAGAGCATCACCAGAAAAAGATACTCAGCACCAGATGATGTTTATGAATCACAGACTTCAAGCACTCATTACATGCAAGGCATAAATGCAACAAAGTACTAAACTTGTCTATTTTAATATATTGCTATGTCCCAAGTATTCTGGTGCCCTGAAAAGAGGGGATGATGTATAAAAAGTGCTGGAATTTCTCCATGGTCAAACCAAAATATAGGCAAATAACACTGAATAAAATCTGGAATGTACACTTTAATCATGTGAATTATTTGATTACAAATTTAAAACTGTGGAGCACAGAGGCAAATAAAGGAAAAAAAGTGTCTTTGTCCCAAACATTATGGAAGGCACTGTATATCTTTACCTCCTATGGTCTCTGCAAGACCTGCTGAGTTCCTCCAATCACTGCAATTACAGCGTCTGCAGTCTTGTGTTTCACATCAAACAATTTCAAACTGATAAAAGCTGCAGCCTCCAAGAGAATTCTAATCTATCGAACTACAAGAAGAATATCACCAGACTCATTGATATCTTACATTTGAATCTTTAATTTTTTTTAATTTGTAATTTTTTTTAAAATTTAGAAATACAGCACATTTACAGGCCATTTCGGCCCATGAGTCCGTGCCGCCCAATTTACACCCAATTAACCTACACCCCCAGTATGTTTTGAACAGTGGGAGGAAACCGGAGCCCCCAGGGAAAACCCAGCCAGACACATGGAGAATATACAAGCTCCTTATAGACAGAACAGGATTCAAACCCCGGTCCCGTTCGCTGGTGCTGTAAAGGTATTGCGCTTAATGCTACGCCAACCGTGCGGCCAAACGTTTAATATATTTGCTGGTTGATAAAGGACAAATAGAGGCTCCTCTATCCTGAGAAATATTTAACAAATGATGGAACTAAGCATTAATAATACCATTCGTACAAGGCAAATCATTCAACATTCAATTGGATTTGCAGCATAATATTTTTAATGATGCTTTGTAAGTACTTGTGAAAATGTGATATTCTTTACTTTTAGATCACAACTCTATTTCCAGATGCCTTCGACATGATACCAGCATGTGTGAAATTTTTTGTCCACACGTATAAGGAATATAAACATTATAATTTAAGTCAGCGTTATGTAATAGAAAAATATATATTTCTGAAAGCAACAAATTAATTGTGGAAGGATTAAATATTTCTGTTCATTCAGCGTTAGTATTTCCTCTGTCCCAGCAGTCAATCCCGCCAACCCACCAAACTCAAAGACCCCTGCCAAGTTCAGACTTCCTTCCACTGGGCTACCTCCAGTCCTGGCTACAATTGATACTCCGTGCTGATTGTTTCTGTAGTTATTTCCTGTGCAAATCCCTTCCTGTGCACAGAGACATTAGCTGAGAAAATGAGCATTTTCCACGTTCAAGCTGTCACTAGATTTATCACTGTACCTGGAAATATATTTATTTGGAAAGCATCATACTCACTGCATTGGTGCTATAAGTAATGTTGCCAACAATAGATGTGCACCAATGACTAAGTTATCATAGTTGTTTAATTGCACAGCATTGTTTACAAACTATTAAAGCCTTAGCATCTTTGAACAATGGCAAAGCTAAGGTTCAGTATAAGGGCTTTAGCTGTCAGCTATAAAGCACATAAGAGACTGCAGCAAAAGACAGAATTCTTAAAGGAGTCACAGGAGACTTAACCTGGTCCCTCCCCATCCAACATCAGAGAAATACAATCTGGCATTCAAATAACTCAAATGGCAAGATCTGCAAGCCACATGATATTTCTTGTGCAAACATTCTTGTATGAAACTCCATTGACACATATAATATCAACAGTACAACACAGGAACAGTCCCTTCAGCCCACATATCAGTACTGAACATGATGCAGAATTTAAACTAGAACTTGGATACCTCTATTCCCTGCATATTCATGTTTATTTTAAAGCATCTTCAATGCTGCTATTCTATCTGCTTCCACCACTACTTCTAGAAACACATTTTTTTTGTTAAAAAAAATACCTTGCCCATTTCCTATAAAGTTTACCCCATTATGTCATCTAGTATTTTTTTTACCCTGGCAGTGTTACATCAAGGTACTGTGACTTGCACATTGCAAACTCCTTATTACACGGATATCTCAACTGGAGGGGAATAATACCAGAGAGGGCTAATATCTGGAATACTCGGTGAGGAATTATTTTGCAGGCAAAACAATTCAATTCGACAGTAAATAAAAATAAAGCACAGACTGCAAGAACATTGAGATGATTATAATTTGTATTACATTGGATTTGATCAGCTTATTGTAAAATATTTTATATGTTGCATTGTAGAAAGAATAATAAGCTACTAACATTGATGTAGAGTATATTCATTGTACCTTTTCATGGATTCCCAGTTCAGGATAAGATCACAAGAAAATTATAGGAAAGAAATGCTCCGATTCCCCGTAGGTGAACCAGGAGATGGTACTTTATGCAGGTGAATACTGAGCTCCAGTCTCACACACAATGACTTTACATACAAGTGAACAATGGCTTGAGAGCAGTCAGCAATACTCTAAAACTCGCGCCACTTCTCAGGATGACGTCCTTATTAAATTGTATGGAGTGGGTTTACATTGGTCAGTACAATATCATGGCTGAAGAGCCTGTACTGCGCTGCAATGTTCTACGTTCACTCTCCTCTTGGCGAGAAGGATTTTCAATGCAGTTGAGAGCATGAAACTGTCACGACTAATGTTGAACTCCACCTGTTTGAGATCATAAGGAGCAGGGTTATGATCAGGGCATGAAAAATGTTTTGCCATTAGTTATATTATCTTGGTCTTTTTAAATCCTTGAAGAATCCCCAATTTGTATAATAGCTCCTCATCATCCATTTGGTCACCACCCCATCTCTCAAACATTCTGATAGGTCTCCAATACATTCTATCAATAAAGAGAAATTTAAATGGGTTTTGTTCACTGGTTTGAAAGGTTTAAGGTTGGAGAAGAGGTGGCACAATGTTGTGACACTTGCCGATGACCCTGTTACGAGGCCAGCAGCAATAGATATTCACCGACAAATGGTTACTTAAACAAAAGTTGCTTTTAATTATCTTTAAACATGGAAACAGAATCACACTTCAACTTATCTCTATTGACTTAACTAACCTAACTTAACCCCCTTCTAATTCTAAGCGAACGTGTGTGTAATGTGTGCATAACTTCACAAAAGTTCTTTGGTTCACAGTCCAATTTCACTTCTTGTTCCTCCAAGTTCACTGGTTGCAGGGGATTCTTATACTGTGCACAGAATTGAACATGTATAAAGTTCACCAGGCTTTGCTGCTTTAAAGGTAAATGGTTACCACTCAGGAAGGTTCTTGTTGGTTTTCAGAGAGAGATTTGTTGTATGCTGTACATCCACAACTGATTCCTTTTCAATCAACCATTTCAGTGTCTTGCTGAAGAAACTTTCCCCCTCAGGGTTCTCCAGATGATAACCTCTTTTTTTTCAGGTCACCACAGAGTGTCTTTTTGTTTCCCTTATTCCAAGTAAAACATTAGACAGCCAGTCCTCTCCTCTTACATGAACCACAAGGGCTTTAACCAGGCTAAATTAAGCACTCACAACCTGTCTTCCAAATGGGGTTTTCCACAAGCTTGCCAACTTGTCCTGTTCTAGTTCTAGTTGCTGCTGCTGACTGTAAAACTGATCTGTCTCTCTCTCAGAGAGAAAGCCTGTTTTACTCTCTCTGCTTGCAAAACCACATGACCTTCTAGAACAGTAAGTTCCACTCCAGACAGAATGCGGCTCCAACAAGTTCTTTCATCTGTTTGCTTTTTGTAAACAACTGGTTAGTAATTTAGTTGGCCAGTGTAAATTGTTTGGGCTCTCATTAGTGTAGGTGGGCGACCAGAGACTTGGCCAGGAATTAATGGTTACGAGAATAAAAAGAAAAAGCTGGGGAAACTCAACTTAACCTGCTGAGTTTCTCCAGCTTTGTGCTTTTACTTCAACCACAGTGTCTGCAGATGTTCGTGTTTTTGCTCATGGTTATGCGAGAGTTAGTCACTGTTATAGAATTTCACAGCACAGAAGCAGATCCTTCAACCCAATTTGTTCACAGAGACCAACTTGCTAATCCTATTTACCTGCATTTGGCTCATATCCTCTAATCTTTTCTCATCCATGTACTTGCCTTTGGCCTGTTGCAACTGGACCTGCTTCCTCTGGCAGATCATTCCATATGTCCCTCAGAAGAAGGGTGGTGAAGAAGTTGTCCCTCAGGTTGCTCTCACCTAAAATCCATGCCCTCTATTTGTCGACTTCTCTATCTTGAGAAAAAGTCTGTCTCGGTTTACCTTATCGATGTCCTTCATAATTTTATAGAGAGAATAAGTTGCAAGAAAATAAGTGAGACTGATGAGATTGACTTCATCTGCCCAATCTCCCCAATGTCGTAAACAAGTCAAGTCACTTTTATTTTCGTCCATTCCATGCTCGCAAGGTAAAGACAAGATAGCGTTTCTCCAGGACCACAAAGCATATTAACATCAATAGAAGTTAGAGTAGGTTAAACACATTGAAATATTATAATATTAAGATATATACAGTATAAGTCCACAGTGCACTATCCACATATGTTCCAGGAAATTCAGGAGCCTGATGGCTTGGGGGGGGGGGGAACAAAATACTGGACACAAGGGCCCAAGTGCTGCAGTACCTCCTAGGGAGAACAGTTTACAGGAGGGGTGCCTTCACAAAGTTTATTGCCTCTCTCCTGCATCTCGTGCTGTAGACGTCCTTCATGGGAGGAAGAGATCTTTCCCTGTTGACTTCACTATCCTCTGAAAATTAAAAGAAATAAATGAAACATGATGAAGAAGTATGATAAACATAACCAAGGTTGTAATCTGATGTGGATTGATGACATTACCCGAAAGATTGATGTCTTTACCCGGAGGAATGTTGTACACTAATGGAAAACAGAGTGAGAAAATAAACTTTTTTTTGCATTATATTGGGGTTGATCTTCCTCGATTTGATCAGAAAAGAGCAGCTTTCCGTCAAGGGTGGTGACTGGCAACACCACCTGCCAGGGCAAATAAGGTGGCAAGCCCCGCGCTGATCCGTGAGGGTTTGGTTTTGCCAGGTACCTCGCTGTCCAGGAGACAGTGAATGTCTTGCCAATAACGATGGGGCCAAATGAAAAGCAAGCGTGGCCAGGGAACGAGCATTCGCCACTGCCGCGTTAAAATGTAACATTTTATTTTGCCGCGTTAAAATGTAACATTTTATTTTGCCGAGTTAAAATGTAACATTAAATACATGTTTGGTTACTCAGTTAGCACTAAGGCGTTATTTGACACAATTGGGGTTATTTTAGTGATGTTCCGGACGGCTCTGATGAGATAACGACTCTCGTGAAATCACCCCGACTCGTTTATAGCGCAAGTGACGCCTTTCCTCTCTGCTCTCAGTCCAGAAACGAAACGAGAGGAGAGGAGAGGAGAGGAGAGGAGAGGAGAGGGAAGGGAAGGGAAGGGAAGGGAAGGGGAGAGGAGAGGAGAGGAGAGGAGAGGAGAGGAGAGGAGAGGAGAGGAGAGAAGTGAAGAGAAGAGAAGAGGACAGGACAAGAAGGGAACACCCATCCACCCACAAACTCGGCAAAGATGGAATTCGTGGTGGGAGACATCGACCCGAAAGGGACTCATTTGCACTTGCCCTCATGAAAGGGAGTGTTTCAAGTCGAGCTTCTTGGGGCGGAGTGAGAGACCCACGCCAACAGCAAAAACCTGCTCTTCAGAACCAACTGCATTTGATTCCAGCTCCCTTGGATGTTGGCCCCAGTACTTTACGGCGCAAAACATGATTCTGCTCCGTTTCTACTGGCTGCCGCTTTATTTTCGTGTAATAGGTAAGTCTTCCCCCCAAAAAAGTATATCTTTTATTACATGGTATATTTAGGGCATTCTTTTTAGAGGGTACATTGTTCACCACTGTGTCTAAATTTCCCGGTGAAACCGGCTGAAAGGCGGCAAGTGTATCCTGAACGAGACTCTTGATGTTTAGAGGTTACAATTTCCCAGCAGGTCTCCACACAACTATCAGGTTGTTGAACCTCCCCTTCTTACTCCAACACCACAAAGTCACCTCCCCCCCCCCCCTCCTCAGGATAACTATGAATATTGTCGATGTTTTGCATTTATTGTCTCTTTTTAATTCAAATTAGGTATGGTCTTTTCTTTAAATGAAGTACCCGTTCATAAGTGCAAAAATATATTCATTGTACAGGGTGTAAGACGTTATTATTGTCGAGTTGCTACTGCCAAGCAACTGGTGAATACTTAATGCGATAGAAGCAAAATTTGAGAGAGACTTTTTTGGGAAATATTTCATCTCGAGTAGACTGTGCGTGCGAGTTTTGTTTTCTTTCAAGTGTTACTTTAGAAATTCCCAAGTTTTCTTTGAAAAAATACAGGTACCGGAGAGAAATGCTCCCTCTTTTGGTGAGGGATATATGTGCTCGAGGAGCGTTGTAATATCCACTCTGGCTGTGTGGAGTCTGCCTTTTGGTTCAATCAACCAAGAACCCGCTGGTCATGTTGTAAATAAAAAAAGATCTCGGGGGTAAGGCTGCATAGTTCCCTGAGAGGAGACAGGCGTTTGGGTCTCATGGTGGGGGTCATGAGTACAGAAGTTGAAGTCGCTCAGCTAAAGGAACAATAAAGGAGTGCAAAAGAGAGTCACCAGGATGTTGTTGGTGTTAAGAGCCCAGAGGACCCCAAAACCCAGCAGCTATAGAAATTCACCAAGACAGATGGTCACTTAAACAAAAGTTGCTTTTAATTATCTTTAAACATGAAAACAAGATTTAACTTATTATTATTGAACTTAATCCCCTTCTAATTCTAAGTGTACATGTATGTCATGTGTGAGCAAATTCAGAAAAGTTCTTTGATTCACAGTCCAATCTCACTTCTCACTCCTCCTATATTGTGCACAGAATTTAAAATGTATGAATTTCACCAGTGGTGCTTGAAAGGTAAATAGTTACCACTCAGGGAGGTTCTTGTTGGTTTTCAGAGACAAATTTGTGGCTTGTTGGGCACAAACTGATTCCTTCTTGCTGAAGAAACTTGCCCCATCAGGGTTTTCCAGATGATAACCTCTTTCTTTCAAGTCACCACCGAGTTCCTTTTTTGTTTCCCTTATTTCAGCCATCTCCTCTTGTATGGCCATTGACTAAGAACTCAACCCATCTTCGAAATGGGGTTTTTCCACAAGCTTTTCACATTCCATTCCCAGCTGCTGAACTGTAGAACTGAATTTTCTCTCTCTCAGAGAAAACCACATGACCCTCTGAGTGCCAACTGCACTCAGACAGACTGTGGCTCCAGACCTAATCTTACGAGTTCATTCATCTGTTGCTTTCAATAATCCATTACTTCACAGCATGTCCAATTAACACCTACTTGTGAAGTCCTTATAGACATTCTTCAAGGTTTTTGCAAACTATCTGGTTTGAGCAGAGCTCTGGCATTTTAAATGAGATCTGTTTTGGAATGTTTGTATGTGACCTACACTAAAAAAAAGCCACAATTTATCTCCTTTAAAACTTATCTATATACAATATAAAATATAACATAGTCTGTCACATTGGGTCCAAGGGCTTGAGATATAGAGAAGGGTTGGATCAGCTTAATCTTTACTCTCTGGAAATGTGGTAAATCACTGTTGCTCCATGATTGGCTGCTATCGATTGGACATGCCCCCCGAGACCAATCCTACCCACAGCCCCTTGCAAGCTGCCCCTTTCCTTTGCTCTGATCAGTCAAAGAAATGGATGGTTGTTTGATAGAGTTGTGGTCTTTAGCTATTTTAAAAGCCTGATTGTTTCGCTACTTGGGCTTTTGCGAATTATTGATGATGCATCAGAAACATCGAAGACTGGGGGGTGAACTTATAGAAATCAATAGGATCATGGGGGACATGGATTAAAATGAATGTTCACAATCCATTCCGCAGGGTAGGATGTTTAAGGTGAGAGGAGAAAAATTTAAAAGTGACTTTGGACAGTTTTTTTCACTCTGAGGTCATGAGCTGCCAGAACCAAAACAATTATGACATTTAAAAGGCATTTGGACAGATAGGTGGATGGGAAGGGTTTTAAAGAATAGTTTCCAAATGCAAGTACATGGGACTAGCCCAGAATACCAACTTAGCCGGCATTTATGAGTTGGCTGAAGGACCTGTCCTGTGCAATATGGCTCTGACTCGGTAAATATTAACTTTAATTAGGGCAAGAGATGGCCAGATAGTGAAATTTGGCCAAAATGTTACATTTGGTTTTTTTTTTTGCTGCAGGTTCCTGCCTCTGACCAAAATGTCCACTTAGAGTAAACAAAATGGGAAGCAATGCTCAAGTCAGAATCAGCTAGGTTGTACTGCATCCGGGGACCATGACAGATACCTCCAGCTTGAAGTTTCTTTCTCTTAATGCTTCGACTATTTCAAATTTCATGCCTCTCCTCCTAGGTAAACAAAGATCAGATTAAACATGACATCACATACAACCCTGGAATTCTTTTCTCTGCAGGCCAAGCAGAATGTCTACCTCTCGATAGTGCAACAAATAGTATTCAAGAAAAGATGCGTATGTAAAAGAGAAAAAAACTTTGCAATACAGAAAATAAATGTTCAATAATAAATTATGTGAGAAGTAACAGCCTTGAAATGAGTCTCTGATTGATTACAACTGTGGACATAATTTGCCCACCTTTTTTTCTCTGTCATTTAAATCATTCCGTCTCCTTGAGTGTCTGCCTCATTATCAAGCTTTAACTGAAAATCAAAAGGTGTCGAAATTAGAAATAAAATGCAGAACACATTCAACAAGTTGGGTGACATCATGGTGAAAGAAACCTTGTAAATGTTTCAGGTCTGAGATCCTTTCTGTTCACTCTACACCTCACTTTCTGTTCACTCTACACCTCCTCCATTTTCCTGCAACATGTTGCCCTTCTAACTTTTCCCCCATTCCAGCGGGAGATCATCAACTTGAAACATTAGCTTTGCTTCCCTCTTCATCTACAGTGTCAGACTTGCTGAATATTTACAGCACTGGTTTTGAGAAGACCTCTCAAGACCACATTAAGCTCATGATTGATTGGGTTCTGTCTGACTGATACACAGTCGTAATCTTTCATTCTTAATCCACTTGAAGCTGTGTGTGAAGAAATTTCTCAACTGAAGATCAGAAGTAAAACTGGGTGTTGTGACCCCTGTGAGAAAATGGTGTTTCCATGTTATAGAAGGGCAGACAAACACAAAAAAAAAGTCTGCTACTCAGCTAAATTGCTCTTGGAGACAAGCAAGGCACCACCAAATTCCACAAATTGCCCCACTCTTAGGCTGGGGAAATTGTCAATCGATCCTGGTACAAGAGCAGCAGCCCCACTGAACTAAAAGCAAAAGTCAAGCCACAGGGTTTTTAAAAAAAATGTAAATCAGCTGTTTAAATATTTGTTTTGCGAATCTGTGATTTTAGTGTTTTAGTTTTAAATTAATTTTTTTAATTACACTCTCAAAAAGGGTCCCACCAGAATCATTAATTGTCAATTTCTGCCCATCGATGCTGCCTGCCCTGCTTAGTTCTTCCAACTTTTCACTGTTTGCTGAAAATTTTAAACATTTTTATTGTTTTGATTGTGAATGCCAAAGATATCCGCAAGCATTAAATCTCAGTGACAAGTATGATAGCCAGTGAGCTTGGGAGCAAGAACACATTTTGGCTGTCAAAACCATTCTCAGAGATTGTGATCAGAGCTCGTCGCCCTGCATGATAGTATGTTGAACCTCGCTGAGCAGAGGGGAGCTGGTCTGGCAGAAGACAACACCAGGACCAGACTGCGGAAACAACAGGGTTGAATGCCAGGACTCCTTCAGAGTCTGTGGAAGATCTGCCTCTTTTTAAACCAAAAATGATTAGCATGCATTTCATGAGGCAGAAAGCAAGTGCTTAGAAAGGCAAAGGGTGGATTAGCTTTTATGATATATGAGAACAATAAGGAAGTTTTGCTGAGCAAATCTTTGGTGAGATTGCGTGTGAGGTGCTGTTTAATAATTACAATCTCTATAACCAAGGAAGGACATGCTTGGATATACAGTATTCCCAATTGATTCCTTTGATGAGAGTATCGTCCTGTAGGAAGAGATCCTGTCCTGATATCTAGATCTGAAATGCTTTACCTCCTCCACCCTGACAATCAACAGGTGAACCTTAAGGCTGTGTGCTTGGTTGCCTGTACGCAGATGACTGCATAGGCAAGTTCAGCTCCAACGCAATGTGTACATTCTCTGAGGACACCACTGTTGTTGGCTGAATAACTTGAAATAATGAGTCGGAATACAGGAATGGGATAGAGAATCTGGTTGGGTGGTGCCCGAGCAACAACCTTGCTCTCAACGCCATCAAGATCACAGCATTTATTGATTTTTGGGTAGAAGAGGCTGAGGGAACACATGCCTGTTTGCATTGATGGGCCGGAGGTGGAGAACCTTCAAGTTTGTGGGGATTTCATCTATCGGAGGAGCTCTCCTCGAACCAGTGCTGAGGCAACCTTGAAGAAGGCACACCGGCACCTCTACTTTGTTAGGTCTGAGAAGATTTGTCAAATGCTCTATCAAACTTCTACATATGGACTGTGGAAAGTACACTGACTGGTTTCAGGTTTTTGGGAATTCAAGTGCCCAGGAACTTGCCCAGGAAGGCAAAAGAAAATAGCGAATGCAGCCAGGCCCATCACAGGTTCAGACCTCCCATCAAGAAGGTAGCCAATGTCATAAAGGATCCCCATCGACCTAATCGCAACCTTCCTCACTCCTTTCTTCAGGTAAAATGTACAGAAACCTGAAGAGCAGCACCTCTAGGTTCAATAACAGTCACTTGTCAACAGGCGCTTGAACTTTGCCTTGTTAAAGGTCTGTCTGCACTATTATAACACCACCTTTTTCTTGCACGCTTCCACCAGCGTTGTCTCCGCTCCATCCTCAACATCCATTGGAGCGCTTTCATCCCTAACGTCGAAGTACTCGAGATGGCAGAGGTCGACAGCATCGAGTCCACGCTGCTGAAGATCCAGCTGCGCTGGGTGGGTCACGTCTCCAGAATGGAGGACCATCGCCTTCCCAAGATCGTGTTATATGGCGAGCTCTCCACTGGCCACCGTGACAGAGGTGCACCAAAGAAAAGGTACAAGGACTGCCTAAAGAAATCTCTTGGTGCCTGCCACATTGACCACCGCCAGTGGGCTGATAACGCCTCAAACCGTGCATCGTGGCGCCTCACAGTTTGGCGGGCAGCAACCTCCTTTGAAGAAGACCGCAGAGCCCACCTCACTGACAAAAGGCAAAGGAGGAAAAACACAACACCCAACCCCAACCAACCAATTTTCCCCTGCAACCACTGCAATTGTGTCTGCCTGTCCCGCATCGGACTTGTCAGCCACAAACGAGCCTGCAGCTGACGTGGACTTTTTACCCCCTCCATAAATCTTCGTCCGCGAAGCCAAGCCAAAGAAAAAGAAGAAAGTTCCTTACAGTAACTATTAGTAATGGGATAATCAAGACTCTTCATGGTTAACGGTGAATTGGCATTTTATTTTAGTCAAGAAGGCCGAGAGAAACCTCATGCAGGTTCTTATGATCATGAGAGGTAAAGATAAGGTCATTTTTTTTTTCCCCTTGGTAGGGGAGTCAAAAACCTGAGGGTATAGATTTTTTTAAAAAAGGGAAAAGCTTTAGGGTGGCACGGTTAGCGTAGCAGTTAGCCAATTAGCACAACGCTGTTTGAGCACCAGTGACTGGGGTGCTGTCTGCAAGGAGTTTGTACATTCTCCCTGTGTCTGTGTGGGTTTCTTCTGAGTGCCCTGGTTTCCTCCCATCCTTCAAAACGTTCTGGGGTTGTAGGTCAATTGGGTTTAATTTGGCAGCACAGGCTCATGCGCCGGCTGAAAGGACCCACAGCCTCTCCCTGACTTAAGACCATCTGTAGATTTGACTGGAAAAAAAACGGCTGCATGTGTACGATAGTGACAGTCTCTCAGTTGCCATTTGTTAAAGCTCGTCAAAATGGGTCCTACTTTGACGTTACCTAATCAACCTGAATTAGAATTATTGATTTGTAATACTACTGTAAATAAATATACTTCAAATTAAGGCCCCCAAAATTGGGGTGCATAAATCTAGATTAAAATGGAAAATAGATTTAAATACCCAAATTAGTGAAAAGGGTTGAATGGATTTGTATAAGAATAAAATGACAAAAAGTATAAATGTAAGATGTAGGTTAGTTCAATATAATTTTTTACATCAGTTATATTTGTCTCAACAAAAATTAAATAGATTAAATCCTGCCATATCAGATTTATATTTAAGATGCAGATATGAAGTTGGAACTTATTTTTTTTCATTCAACTTGGCGATGTCCTAAAGTTAGACAATTTTGGTTAGGGATAGGTAATTTTTTGGAACGAATCACTGGGGCCAAATTCCCACAGGATCCGATGTTATTTTTATTGAGTAATATTAAGGCTCTTTAATTAAAATTAAATAGAATTTGTGTTAATTGCTTTAGCAGTTTCTAGGAAATGTACAGCAATATCATGGAAGTCAGAAATAGATTTAGGTATGGAGAACTTTGTAGTTGTATACCATTAGAGAAAATTACATAATCTGTGAGATAAACATCATGTTTTTTGGAAAATATGGAGCTCGTATTTACAAAATTTTGCTTCTGAATACCTCACTTCTTATTAATCTCCAAAAGATTTTATTTTACAATTTTTTTATTTTTTGGCATTCTCTGCTTTTTTTCTTCTTTCTTTAGAGGTGGAAGGGTTTGGAGGGTGGGTTGAGGGCTATGGGAGGATATAAACCACATGTATAATTTATTTTGAAATAATTTAGAATGTAATGTAATTATATTGCAGTTTAAAAAAATTATAAATAAAGTATTAAAAAAAAAATGCCGAGCAAGAGGAAAGCCCATCTCCTGCTGGTAGATCTGGCATGAAGCTGAGGAAGGTACTTGATTGGTAATTGAAAATTACTTGATTTTATGACTTCTACATGCCATGCTAACATACTTCTGACTTGCATCTATTTCAAAATATGGCCAGTCGATCAGAACGGAACTCGGATATATGTCAAGGAATCACTGTATTACCGTGCTGAATGTCTAAAGTTAAAAATAAAATTTAAAATTTGAAAAGGACCTAGTTGTTTTGTGAAACAAACTACCAGAGGAATGTTAGGGGAGGGGATAATTGCAACATAAAAAAAAGACATTGAATCATGTATAAGGGTGGAATACAGCAACGGGACTATCTTCGGTAGACAAATTAGTTGGCATGGACAAATCGGACCAATTGATATGTTTCCATGCTGGAAAACTTAGACTTATTTTGATGTCTCTAAATCTGCTATTTTATTTCTATCAGAGCTGTTTGTTTCTCCAACATATTTGGTCCATCATCTGCAGATACTCTTATTTAATAGAGATTTATCTAGAGAATGAGCAAGAAGTTATTTATTTAGAAAGTACTTAACCATGGAACAAAGTGATACCTGCTGAATTGCTGAGCTCAGTGTTCTTTGACTCCCTCTGATAGGAAGACAGTCTTCGACAAGGTGTCTGTGCAGCCACAAAAAGAATTTCAGTGGTGAATGTCTGCATATAATCCTTTTATGGCCCAGGAACTCGCAGTTACTGTGGCAAATATTTGTTACTACTCACACAAGAAATTTGTTCCTTGGTTTTATTCATTCGCTTTGCTCATTGCAAGAGTGATAAACAAGAAGTTTGTAGATGCTGGAAAACATCTGATGAAGGATTCTGGCCCAAAATGTTGACTGTCTATTTATTTCCATGGATGCTACTTGAGCTGCTGAGTTCCTCCAGCAATCTGTGTGCTGTTTCGAGTGGTGCCTCAAGGTTTGCCCTGGTGGGGTTAGCTACTCTGAAGGAGCTGTCCTGATAGGAGGTGGGTGGTAGATAAATGAACTGAGAAAGGGAATATTTTGGAGCATCCAAGAGAAAGATGCAAACCAATAATAGCTCGCGTTTACATGGAGGAATGAACAAATAGCTGGAGGGATGAACAAATAGCTGGAGGGATGAACAAATAGCTGGAGGGATGAACAAATAGCTGGAGGGATGAACAAATAGCTGGAGGGATGAACAAATAGCTGGAGGGAGGAACAAATAGCTGGAGGGAGGAACTCAATGGGCCAGGCAGCATCTGTGGAGGGAAATGGACAGTTGGCTTTTTGGATTGAGACCCTTTATATAGTCTTTCCTTGATAGAACTGGAGGATGTGAAGAGAGAGCAAATAAAAGAATATGTTGGAAACAATGACAAGAGCAAGAGAACACAAGGGAAGAGAGCAAGAGTAGGCCACCAGATCTTTCAAACCTGTCCTGCCTTGAAACATGATCATGGCTGATCTACACTGGGCTCAGGTCAGGCAGTATCTTTGGAAAGAGAAACAGCTAATATTTTGGGTCAGAAACTCTGATCGACTTTGGACTTGATATATCAGCTTTACTTCTCTTCCTGTGGATCCTGCCTCACCTGTTGAGTATATGATTTTAATTTTTATCTCACGATAAGGCACGGTAGCAGGCCCTTCTAGCCCATGCCACCCAAAAACATCTATTAACCTACAAACCACATAGATTTTTGAAGGGTGGGAGGAAACCGGAGCCACCAGAGAACACCCATGAGGACAAGGGGAGAAGTTACAAACTCCTGATAAACAGCGCCAGATTCAAACCCTTGTCACTGAGACTGTAATCGTACTGCACTAACCATTATGCTACTTGTGCTGCCCTTCTGACATTCTCCTTTGTTTCAGAATTCCAGCATCTGCAGTTTTTATTCTGAATATATGATTGAGTTGCTAATTTATTCTGGATGAGGTATGATGAACATTGGGAAGAAAAAAGACATGACAAAGGAAAGGAGTGCTGAGAAGATGGACGGGTAGGAGGTTTGCAGGACTGAGGAAAGGAACAGATGGCAAAGGAAATTAGAAGATCAGGTTTTCCACACTGCAGAATAGAGATATATATAGTATTAATATAGAACAAATATCAGCAAAGTTGACTTGAGTTTTGTAACGCAACTGAATCCACTCAGAGATACTGAGGAGTACAAGCACACTTTTAATACCTTACAATCAATGGCCAGTAGACACAATAGTCCTTGGGTGAATCTGAGGTAAAGGGGGGGGGGTGGGGAACCAGGGTTTATATTGGGGTAGGTGAGGGTGGAGCCAGGGGAGGAGCTGGCCATCCGAACAATACACTGATTTTCAGTTCACTTCAAATTTTAGTTCTTCTCCTTCATTGACAGTAACTTTGAGATAACACTGAAGAACAATGAAACTTTTACACAATAGGACAGGATGTATTCCCCAAAGCTCTGTGTTGAGCAAGCTCTTGGGTGGCCTAAGATCATAGATGTTCCAACAAATGTATGTAGAGCACAAATTACAGTTATTTTCAGAATGGCATAGTGAGATACAAAGTAAACTGCAGTTAGCAAACAATGGTACATTCGAGGATATATTGTGAATAATCAGGTCAGTCTAATACTTATATACAGAAGGCTCTTTCAGGTAAGTTCGAGATATGCAGCCGCACTCAATCATACAGAGCCTCAAGATGTATTGTATCAAAGTTAACTGGTCATAAAACCATAAGCAATCTCTATTTCACAACTGGAGAGGGTCAAAATTATCCAACATCCACCCGACTGAAACCTGTGAACATTAATCACATTTCACTGTGTGTAGCCTTGCATAACCCACTGAAATTCATAAAGTCTGCTGATAGGAATGACTGTCAACAGTAGCACTGCCTTCCTCTCAGCACATGGTGAGCTACAAAACTTCTCTGATGTGCTGTAGGGCTCCCTATGGAATCACCAGGGTAATGCCAGCTTACGTAGAGCAGAAATCTGCCTGCTGACCCGAGCCTTGCGTGCAACAGCAAGAGAAAGGAGGTACCAGGAGAAACGTTATAAATGATTTGAATTAATTGAAGTAGTTTAAAATGGATTTAGTATTTAAAATCTATTTTTTTTAAATCTTACCTTTCAGCAATGTTTTTAATTTGTGACAGGTTCAAATTCAAAGATACTGGCAACCATTCAATTTAAATGGTAGCTTTTACACCATACAACAAAGTTACACTGTTAGCGCAGATGGCCACTTGCACTGGGAGAATCTTGGGCACTGTCCTTAACTGCGAGTCCTCTTCCCAGCAGAAGGCTGCATCTTAGGCCATGCTCAAGAAACATTATGATCCATGGCAGAGGTGATCAGTGAACTTGGCAGTGAAAGTTCTGCCCCAGCATTTGCCCATGACATCTGCCATGTTTTAAAGTAAGGACAGAAAATGCTGGAGAGGCTCAGTAGGTGGAGCCGCATCAGTGGAGAGAGGAATAAGGTTAACATTACATGGCGATGACTCTTTGTTAGAACTGGAAAAGTGAGAAGAACAAGCAGTTACAGACAGGGGTAGAGTTAGAGAGGATGAAGGAAACGTCCATGATATGTTGGAGGTCAAAACTGTCCATGACTACTTCTGGTGCTGGTAGTGAGAGAAAAAAAATGGTTGACGTAGCAGTTAGTGCAATGCTTTACAGCACCAGTGATCAGGGCCAGGATTATAATCCCGCACTGTCTGTAAGGAGTTTGTACATTCTTCCTGTGTCTGCATTGGTTTTCCACTGATTGCTCTGCTTTCCTTCTACCATTCGAAATGTATTGGTGGTGAAGGCTAATTTAATGTAAATGGGCTGTTTTTTTTAAAAAAATGACCAGTTCTCTGGAAAAAAAAAGCCCAGTCCTGACCATTTCAGATAATCGGACTTGTACTGTATATTTTATGTAGATATGGTTTAATAAATAAGTTTTGGATTATCAGGGAAACAAAGACGACATATTAACATTTCAACAGACACACATGGTTGTTGGCTTCAGCACCTCAAGCTCATTTGCAATTTTGCCAAGAGATGAAAGGATTAATGATGATTCTTGAGATACTGAAAACAATAGGTGTTATTTCAGAAGCACCTGGTACAGAAGTATAGCCACCGTGTGACTTTTAGCACGCCAGTGTGAAAAGACATTATGAACTTCAAAGACAGATGATGTCAATACCATGTGACGTGAGAGATTTGCAAGAAATAAATGATCAAGAGGTCACTTTAAGGGAACTCACCATCCTGTTGAAACAGGATTGAAAGCAGTAATATTTCCTGCAGAGGGGGAAAAAGATGCCTTTGTTACTCCAGAATAAGTGGCTTTGAAAAGAGGAAGCCCACTTTCTGACCGTTCTTAAAGTTGTATATAAAATTGAAAGAATATAGAGAGATATCAGGATACAAGGTTAATATTGATAAAAGTGAAGTGATGCCCAATGAACAAAGTCAATTATGTAAAATGTAAAAAGGAATCCCCTTTTAAATGGCAATCCCAGGCTATATGTTACCTTGGTATCAGGATAAATAACAATTTAAATCATTTGAATAAATTAAACTACCAACTGTTAATAAAAAATATACAAGATTTAGAGAAATGGAAAGATTTAGCATTAACTTTAATAGGGGAGAGTAAAGTGCATCAAAATGAATATATCTCCACAGATACAATATTTGTTCCAAGTGCTACTGATTCCTTTGACGGGAATTTTTTATGAAACTGAATAAATTAATAAGAAAGTTTTTTATGGAACGGTAAAAAATCAGGACTGGCTTTGGAAAAATTAACATTGATGTATAAACAAGGAGGATTACCAAATTTCAAAAACTATTATCAGACAGCACTGATATGATATCTATCAGAATTTAATCAGATGGGAGTTTGTCAGAGTATATAGATATGTTTTTGGGAGATAAATTGGGGGAGGGTTTGTTAGAGTAGGTCACATACAAACACCTTAAAACGGTTCTTATTTAAAATACTAGAGCTCTACTAATGCTAGACATGTCGGAGCCTCAGAGCCTTTGCAAAAGCTTTGGAGATCTCGAGTGGATTGTTGTTTACAAAAAGGCAACAGATGAAAGAGCTTTTCGGAGCCTCATTCTGTCTACAGTGAACTTGCTGTTCTAAGAGAGTCATGTGGTTTTTCAAGCAGAGAGAGTCAGAGGTTTTTCTCACACACACACACACACACACACACACACACACACACACACACACACACACACACACACACACACACACACACACACACACACACACACACACACACACACACACACACACACACACACACATACATCAGTTCTACAGTGTTACAGTCTGCAACAGCAGCTGGGACTGGGACAGGACAAGCTGACAAGCTTGTGGAAAACCCCATTTGGAAGATGAGTTGTGAGTTCTTTGTTCAACCTGGTCAAAGCCCATGTACTTCGTGCAAAAAGAGAGGGCTGGCTGTCTAACGTTTCACTTGGAATAAGAAAAACAAAAAGACACTCTGTGGTGACCTGAAAGAAAGAGGTTATCATCTAGAGAACCCTGAGGAGGAAAGTTTCTTTGGCAAGACAATGAAGTGGCTGAGATGGAAGTAAATGTACAACAAATCTCTCTCTGAAAACTAACAAGAACCTTCCTGAGCAGTAACCTTTCAAGCACCAAAGCCTGGTGAACTGTATGCTTGTTAATTCTGTGCACAATATAAGAATTGCCTGCAGCCAGTGAACTTGGAGGAATGAGAAGTGAGATTGGACTGTGAACCAAAGAACATTTCTGAACTTACTCACACATTACATACACGTGTGCTAAGAATTAGAAGGGGGTTAAGTTAGGTTAGTTAAGTGATAAGTTAAAGTGTGATTCTGCTTTCATGTTTAAAGATAATTAAAAGCAACTTTTGTTTAATTAACCATTTATTTTGGTGAATATCTATTGCTGCTGGGTTTTAGGGTCCTTTGGGCTCGTAACAGGAGAAAAACTGGACTGGCTCAAGATGGAACTATACAAACTAGGAGAAAAAGTCCCAGAACATTTGCTTTATAAATGGGATGAGAAACTGGTACAACACATTGATTTACCAATACTACATGTACTAAAAGCATGGAAGTGAATACATCTGGAGTGAAAGATGATAAATTATCAAATACCAAAAATGCTTCTAACGCAAAACCCATTAATTCCTTTTACAATAGACAATTTACTTTTTAAGGAATGGGGAAGTAAAGGAATTAAAAGAATAAAAGATTGCTTTTTGGGAAATTATTTATTAACATTTGAACAGTTAAAAGACAAATACGGAATACCACATAGTACAATATGTTCATACTATCATTTGAAAACTTATTTAAAAGAAAAATTGGGAACAAGCTTAAAATTACCTGAGAGGAGCTGCTATGAAGACTTAATTACAGACACAGCGAAAGTAAAAAAAATTATTCCAAATATGTACAGAAAATTACAATACAAGGAAAATGATGAAGCAATGTAGAAACCTAAACAGGGTTAGGAAAAAAGATTTTAAAAATATGAAACATGGGAGGAACTATGCACAGGAACCATGAGTAATATAATAAATACTCGGTTTCGTATGATACAGTATAATTGACTACATAGACACCACAAAAGTTAAAAGAATGGAATCCAACAATATCGGACAAATGTTTCCATTGTAACCAGGAAATTGGAACAATATTACGTGCAATTTGGACATGTACAAAAGTTAAAAAAATTTTGGGAGGCTTTAAACTTAATATTAAATAAAATTACAAAAAAAATAAGATACCAAAAGATCCAGAAATCTTCTTGTTAAATAATATAAAAGACAAAGAATAAGGCTTAAAATTAGACAGGGCTCAAGAAAGATTTATTATGATTGTAGCTGGAGCAGCAAAAAAGTGCATAATGCTAACTTGGAAAATGCAAGCAACCTTAAAAATGCAACAATGGTGCATAGAAATGAACACGTGTATTCCATTAGAAAACAATACCTACAATCGGAGAGACAAATATACTTGAAACAATTTGGGAACCATACATAGAGTATATTAGAAACCGCTGATTTCAGAGCTCCTTCTCTAAAGTGATAAGATACACATTCGAAAATATTTAAATATAGAATTTTGGATGACACAATTCCATTTTTTTCTTTTGAGTTCTTTTATTGTTTATTTATATTTATTTTATTTTATTCTTGCTTTATGTTATAGAGGGTGGGGGAAAGGGAAAAAAATGTCACTGTGTATATTTTAATGATGAATGTTTGTATATATTGTTATTGAAATGGTTCACAGTGAAGTAATAAATAAAAAACAAATTTAAAAAAAAAAGATAAAGAGCACAGCCTCATTGCAGACGGAAACTCCATGACTCTTAAGAAAAAAAACTGAAGACAGAAAACGAGCTCCTGGAAAGACAGGACTTGCATTAACCTATTTACAGGAGATATAACACAAGTGACTTTTAAATAAGTACTTCTCATTTGTGCCCAGAAAATGGTGAGTTGAAAGAGATCTGAAGATGTCATCATGTTTAAAAACACTTTATGATTATATTTCTGAACTGAAAATTTAAGACCTTCAAAATGATGCTGAAGTTTTAAAATTAACTATTCAGAGTCTTGGACTTTAACACACACACGTTTACATTTGCGTATAGTGGGGTTAAATTTAGAGTTTAAGTTAGAGATAAGTAAGGAATGTCATGCTATTATAGTTCAATAAAAGCTATTATTTTGAATTTACCATTGTCTGGTGAATTTTTGCCATTGCTGTTCCTTTGTTAGTGCTAACAAAGTCTCGATGGTCCCAAATAAAATTGGGGACTCGTTAACCAAAGATTTGAGCTTAACAAGAGCTTATATGATCAATTAATATTCAAACTTTTAAAAGCCAAGCCAAATAAAAGGAGTGGGCGTGTGCGTGTAAGGTGGGTGCGTGTGGTGTAGGAGTGTGTGTGTGTGAATTAAACAGCAGCCATGGTTATTAAAAATATCCTAACCACGTGTTAAGCTGCATTATCCTCCTATTTCTAACCTCACCAGGATGTGGCACAGGTAGTAATTCTGAGATCACAACCCTGGAGGTCCTGTTGTACAACCTAGCACCTAACTCCCTGAACTAGGTCCTCCTTCAGGACCTCCTCACCTTTCCTACTCAGGTCATTGGTATTCTATATGGATCATGATATCTGGCTGTTCTCATGCTTTCTGAGATTGGAAGTGTAGTTCTCGAAATTGAATAGGAGCTCATGAGCAGTAGCGTTGGTAGCTGTATAGGGTAGCAACTGGATGGAATGGAGCGCCATAGGAAGAACTTCCTGCCATTGTGAGTTTGGAATGCCTTTTGACTTCAGGGCAAGTTTTACAGCCTTCCAGACCATGGTGTTTTCCTTTTCAACCTATCCGTTCCCCTGGGGGTAGTAATCCTGCTGGATGCGATGGCCCTTGCCAACAGGTACTGATGCAGCTCTTCGCTCATAACAGATGAGCCTCGGTCAAGATACCCAAACAGGGTGAAAATGCAATCTCAGGCCATTATGACTGACGAAGTGGATGTGTCTGGACATGGAATGGTGAACAGGAAGCGGGGATACTCATCAATGATAGAGAGGAAGAAAGTGTTTCTGTACGTGGAGAGGAGAGGTATCTTAAAATCGACACTGAGCTGTTCGATGGGCCTGGATGAATTGATCAGGTGCACCTTTGTGGGGCAGTAGAAGTGCAGCTTGCACTCCGTACAGATCAGTCAAGACCTGGTCATTTCCCTAACATCTTCCATGGAGTAGAGCAGATTGTGTGCCTTGACAAAATGAACCATGCGGTTAACCCCTAGATGGCAGAGTTCATTATGTAGAGACCACAGTTGGCCGGTGTGTGCAGAGGCACAGCTTCCTCTGGATAAGGCATCTGGAGGGATATTAAGGGCTTGTGGCTGATAGGCAATGTCATAATTGTAGATCCTCCACCTAGCAATCTTGTCATTTTTGATTTTGCCCCTCTTACAATATGAAACATGAATGAGACAGATTGCTAGTCAGTGAAGAGCGTAAATTTCCTACCAGCCAGGTAGTGCCTCATGGCTTTTACAATGGCCTGAGCCTCATTTTCCACAGTGTGGTTTCAGAGCTCGTGGCCTTGAAAGGTCTGAGGAAAAAATGCAACTAGCCTGCCTTCCTGGGTGAGTGTAGCGGCCAGGGTCATGACTGAAGCTTCGCTTTCCATCTGGAAAGGTACATTCTTGTCCTCCATGTGCATGGCAGCTTTCACAATGTGCTTCCGGATGTAGTTAAAAGCAGTTTGGGCTTTGGCCAAGAGGGGAAAAGAAGTGGCTTTTAAGAGAGGTCAAACCTCATCAGTGTATTGAGGGATCCACTGGGTGTAATATAAGAAAAACCCTAGACACCTCCTCAAAGCCTTCATGGTCTTGGGAATGGGGAGCTCTACAGGGGGTGCATCCTATCGGGGTTAGGGCCAAGGATAGCCAGACATTTAGTCCTGAACACACACACTTGCTAGAGTTATAAGTGAGGTTCAGGGCTTTGCTGTTGGAGAAAACTCTGAAGGTTGGCGTCATGGTCTTCCAGGGTATGGCCACAGATGGTGATGTTATCGAGGAAGGGGAAGGTTGTCTTCAACCCATACTCATCCACCATTCTGTCCATCTGCCTCTGGAAGATAGAAACCCCATTAGTAATACCGAAAAGGACCCTCCGGAATTGATAGAAATGACCGTTAGCCTCAAATGCTGTATATGGATGGTCCTTGGAATGGATTGGCAGCTGGTGATGAGCAGCTTTCAGGTTGATGGTCGAATGGACCCAATACTGTGCAATATCATTTCCGCAATTTGAGGGAGAGAGTATGCATCCAGGGACGTGTACCGATTAATTGTTTGATGTAGTCTGGCCTGGACTTATTTTCCCCTTTTACCACCACCACTTGTGATCTCCATGGGCTGGTGCTAGATTCAATGCTACCTTTGTTGAGTAGACATTGTGTCTCAGAATTTATGAAGTCTTGATCTGTTGTGCTGTACCTCCTGCTCTTGGTAGCAATTGGTTTGCAGTCTGGGGACAGATTTGGGAAGAGAGGTGGGGGTCAATATTCAGTGTGGAGAGGCTGCATGTGGGCTCTGATTCTAAAGACCCTCTGATCTGAACCGTTTTGGGTGGAGGGGACAAGAATACTCAAGGTCACGCTTTTAAGGTTATGCAGGAAGTCCAGACCCAACAGCAGCCGAGCACACAGTTCATTAATTAAATACACGTGTAATTTACAAAATTTCCTCCACCCCCCCCCCCCCCCCCCACCAAACAACAAAAGTATACCTTCGGAGTTCATCGGTGTGGAAGATGTCTCTGGTCGCGTCCAGGTAGACCTGGAAGCTGTCTATCCAGTACATGAACTCCTCAGCCGTGTTGGGAGACAGAGAGGGTCTATTAGCAGCATACCTGGCTTGAACAGCACTTCCATCTTCTAGGTAATAAGCTAATAAAATTGTAGTGTGAATAAAATATCTCCCGACTGGAAGGCGAACAAACACCTTTAATAGCTTATAACTGAGGGCAGGGTCTTCAGAAGGGCTCAGGGCTTAGCGGGAAACCAGGATTTATATGGGTAGATGGGGGCGGAGCCAGCCATCAGTATATCTGACTAATATTGCAAAGGCCAACATATATTGTTACAGCCTGATTGACCTTGAGAAGAAAGCAGTGAACTATTTCCTTGAACCGTCATTGGTGAAGGTACTCACACTGGTCTTGGGGTAGATAGTTCCAGTATTTAGACTTGGCAACAGCAAATTGTCTGCAGTACATTTCCAGGTCAGGATGGTACTTGACTTGGATGGGATCCTGTAGTGGCAGTGTTCCTGATGCAGGTTCCTTTGATATTCCCAGTAATTACTTCTGTACACCTCATTGAACCAGGGTAAATGCCCTGACTTAATAATTATGATAAAATGACAGATTTACCAGGCTATGAGGTCACATTTTGTGGCGGTGTTCTTATTGTGCTACTCATGGCAATGATCCACATTACAACATGGATGCCAGTTTTAAGCTGCCAGATCTCTTCTGAGTCTATCCATGAGCCAGATTATAGTATGCTACAAGATGCTACAATAAAAAAAATACTAGGGCAGTATGGTTAGCATAGCTGTTACAGCATCAGCGACCTGGATTTGTATACGCTGATGTTTGTAAGGAGTTTTTATTTTCTACCCTGTCTGTGTGGATTTCCCTGGGTGCTCCAGTTTCCTCCTACCCTCCAATAAGTTTGGGTTTGTTGGTTAATTGGGGTACTTGGGTGGCATGGGGTCGTGGGCTGGAATAGCCTGTTATCGTGCTGTATGTCTTTAAAAAATTTTTTTTAAATGGAGGTAGTTTTACGATGTCCATTCTATCAAACTTATCATGGACAGATAATTCTGTTGCACATTGATGAGGACAATAGATTTATCCCTCGTCTTGGTTCACTCACCATCGGCTACAGAATCAATCAGTCAGCAATGCCATTCAATACACAGGCAGGTTGATCTGCGGTGGTGATATCAAGCCTTTGTGTTCCCCACCAGGAAAAAATTCTGTTGCATTGGCACCTTCAGTGCATCTTCCAAGCGATATTCAACATGAAGAAAAATTGATTCATCACTTGAGTAAAGATGGTTGATGGCAGTAAAGAGGAAGGTTTCTTCTCAAGATGTGACCTGATAAGCCCTGAGATTTCATGAAGTCTAAAACCTTCTTTCAGAATGCCATGGGCTTCTCTCTTCATTCTCTGCATCTCTGTGCCTTCCCTTCAAGTGGATCTGTTTTGTCTATGGAATAGGTTAGAGCCAGGGATTGTGTTAGAGGAGTCTGATGTATTGCTTTTAAGGTATATTATGAGCCCAAAGGACTCAAAAACAAGCAACAACAGAAATTCACCAATTCAATGGATACTTAAACAAAACTGGTTTTATTTTCTTAATACATAAATATTAATACATATTTGGCAAGGCAAATAGTGCCGTTGGAAGACTACACAAAAGAGTCTGGAAAAACAACCACCTGAAGAAACACACAAAGGTCAGCGTGTACAGAGCCGTTGTCATACCCACGCTCCTGTTCGGCTCCAAATCATGGGTCCTCTACCGGCATCACCTATGGCTCCAAGAACGCTTCCATCAGCGCTGTCTCCGCTCCATCCTCAACTTTCATTGGAATGACTTCATCACCAACATCGAAGTACTCAAGCCGGCAGAGTCCACAAGCATCGAATCCATGCTGTTGAAGACCCAACTGCGCTGGACGGGTCACGTCTCCAGAATGGAGGACCATCGCCTTCCCAAAATCGTGTTATATGGCGAGCTCTCCACTGGCCACCGAGACAGAGGTGCACCAAAGAAGAGGTACAAGGACTGCTTAAAAAATTTGCTTGTGCCTGCCACATTGACCACCGCCAGTGGGCTGATATCGCCTCCAACCGTGCATCTTGGCGCCTCACAGTTCGGCGGGCAGCAACCTCCTTTGAAGAAGACCGCCGAGCCCACCTCACTGACAAAAGACAAAGGAGGAAAAACCCAACACCCAACCCCAACCCACCAATTTTCCCTTGCAACCGCTCCAACCATGCCTGCCTGTCCCGCATCGGACTTGTCAGTCACCAACGAGCCTGCAGCAGTCGTGGACATACCCCTCCTTAAATCTTCGTCCGCGAAGCCAAGCCAAATAAAAGAAAACATAAAAATGAGATCAATATCTAATTTATTACTATTAACTTAACTTAACCCCCTTCTAATTCTAAGCATGTGTATGTAATATTTATGTGTTCAGGAAAGTTCTTTTTCACTGTCCAATGATTCACCTTTCACTTCTTCAAGTTCTATCGTATCAGGCGATCTCCATACTGTGCACAGAATTGAACATATTATATCCACCAGGCTCTGGTGCTTTAACTTATTACCTCTCAGGAAGGTTTTTGTTGGTTTCAGAGAGATATTAGTTGGACACACACAAATTGATCCTCTTCAATCAGCCACTGAAGTGCCTTGCCGAAGAAACTTGCCCCTCTTGGGTTTTTCCAAAAAAAACCTCTTCTTCCAGGTTACCACAAAGAGTTCTTCTTTTTCCCCTATTTCAGGAGAAACACATTAACCAGCCACAGAACCTGCAATTGACAACAGATAGGCTGAACTAGGAACTCAAGACCTGTCTTGAAATGGGGTCTTGCAGCAGGTCTGCCAACTTGCAATCTCTCCGTCTCACTCTCTCTCCCAAAGAATGAATCTTTTCTCTCTAGTTACAAAACCACATGACTCCTCTTGGAGCAACAATTTAAACTTCTGGCACCAATCTTAATATCAAAAGATTTTAAGTTCTTAAGACTGGCGCTCTTCAAACATGCTCATCCACTAACACCTCCTCTCACAGATGCTCTCCCATTGTCTAGGCCAATGGTTGTCATCTTTTTTCTTTCCACTTGCATACCACTTTAAGTAATCCCTATGCCATAGGTGCTCTGTGATTAGTAAGGGATTGCTTAAGGTGGTTTGTGAGTGGGAAGGGAAGGTTGAGAATTGCTACTCTAGACCCAATTAATACTGAAATATGCTTGAGAAAAATTGTCATTGCCCCACTTCCTTTGGAGTTATGAATCCGTGCACATAATGAGTCAATGAGGTATGATTTTAAAAAAGTGGTTTTCAAACTTTTTCTTTTCACCCACCTACCATCTTAAGTAATCCTTTACTAATCGCAGAATAGCTATGGCATAGGGATTACTTAAAGTGGTAGGTGAGTGGAAAGAAAAAAGGTTGAGAACCACTGGTCTAGGCGAAGCAAATTGGAGATGTGAAGTCTATCCCTCTATGACACTTGAGATGTTTATTTGTGAAATGTGATCTAACAACTTTTTACCCCTTTTTAAGGTATATTTTATCAAAATTATTATTAACCCATTCCGTAACACTCTCCCCCACAAAGGAATTTTAGCTCTCGAGTTAAAATTCTTTTATAACCTAAACTGATTTCTAACTTTACAATCACTACACAGTAATAACAATCACACAATGGTTATTAATGTATCCCAATAATGAAAAATTTTATTTTACATGATCATTTTAACATCTAGACAAGCAATCTGCCATCACATCATTTGTACCTTTGATATGATGAATTTGCAGATTATATTCTTGTAGATCAAACACCAGTTTAATAATCTACTATTTTTAGTCTTCATTTCATTCAAAGACACAGAGGATTGTGGTCAGTAAATATCATTACTGATTCGTGGATTATACCCAGATGCACATCAAAATTCTGCAGAGCAAATATTAGAGACAACAGTTCCTTCTCAATAGTGGAATAGTTTCTTTGATGAGCATTTAATTTAAAAAAATAACTTTATTTTAAAGTTTGCATTCATGTATATATAATCCATCATTTTAATACAAGTTGCTACTGACTACAAAGCCAAAATATACCCCTTCCCTTAAAAACTAAAACCCTCCCTAAACCCAACTCCCACAAAATCAAATCAATCATTACTTATACATGTTAATAACATATGATAACATACAAAAGGGAAAGAAAATGTAAAAGATTGATAGAAATGCTGGATTGTACTAAGGCAGATCAGAGAGCACAGAGGACTTAACTGTCATATATTGTCTACTATCTGGCGAGGTTGTAAGGAATGGTGAAGAATAAAACTAACCCACAGTACCTATCTTGTGTATGTATGGGCTCCATATTTGTAGGTATATATTATATTTATTTCTCAAATTATAAGTATTGTTTTCCCATGGAATGGATTTGTTGTATTTCCGTGTGCAATCAAGAATCCGACTTCCAAATAACTGCAATGCACTTTCTTGCCACTGCCAATACTATTTTCACAAACTTCATTGAGTAGGTGAATGGACCAGTTTCAGATTAGTTCCCTCAGCATTCCCTAATAAAAATAAATCGGGATTTTGTGGATATGAAATGTTAGTAATTTGTTCCAATAATTCTCCTAGTTTTACCCAAGATGGTCTTACATTTGGACACATCCATGTGGAGTGCAGAAAGGTACCTTCCTCTGTACCACATCTAAAACGTTTATTTGATAAGTCCAATTTTATTTCATGCAGCTTTACAATGTGATATATAATTGATGTAAAAAATAGTACTATATTATCTGTATTGCACATTAATTGTGTTTGACACGCAGTATCTACACAAATCCATCCATAATTGTTCATCAATTGTAATACTAAGATGCGGTTCCCATTTCTGTTTAGATTTGTAGAGTCCCAGTTTGCATGTTGCTCTCTGTAATAAAAGGTACATTGCGGAGGTGAACTTCTGTACTGGCCCTCGTTGGATAAGAGTTTTCACATCACTACATATAACCATATAACCGTTTATGGCACGAAATAGGCCATGTTGGCCCTTCGAGTCCGCACCGGTTCACTTGAACAACTCCACTAGCTCAACCCTCCCGCTCTCCGCCCATAACCCTCCAACCCACTCACCTCCATGTACACATCCAACCTTCTCTTAAATGATAGAAGGGACCCTGCCACAACTATCTCTTTGGGAAGATCATTCCATTCTGCCACCACTCGCTGAGTGAAAAAGTTTTGGCCGCATGTTCCAACTCATGCCCTCTTGTTCCAACCTCCCCTGCCCTCAGGGGAAAGAGTCTGTTTATGTCTTTTCTATCTATTCCTTTCATAATTTTAAATATCTCTATCAAGACCCCTCAGTCGTCTACGTTCCAATGAATAAAGTCCCAGTCTCCTTAATCTCTCCCTGTAATCCAGATACTGTAAGCCAGGCAACATCCTTGTAAACCTTCTCTGCACCCTCTCCACCTTTTCTATATCCTTTCTATAATTTGGAGACCAGAACTGAGCATAGTACTCCAAACCTGGCCTCGCCAATGCCTTAAACAGCCGCAGCATTTTTTTTCACACTGTGAGCCATATCAATCAAAATACACACAAACATTTCCCTCTTAAATATACACAGTGTCATTTTCTCCCCATTTTTCCCCCCACCTTCCCTTCCCCCTTCCCACCCCCCTTCAAACCCATTATACACTCAACATATACAATATAATAAAACCATTAAACAATGTCATCACACAATGAAAATAAACAAGAAAATTGTGTCATCTACTTTTACACACTGGATCAAGTCATTTTGTCTTCTTATCATTTTAAGGGGTGGAGGTCCGAGGCAATCCCTCTCTGTTATCTTCCATTTACGGCTCCCACATTTGTTCAAATAATGTGACTTTATTTTTTAAAATATATGTTGATTTTTCCAATGGAATACATTTATTCATTTCCATGTAGCATTGCTGTACTTTCAGGCTCTCTTCTGATTTCCAAGTGACATCATACATTTTTTTTGCTCCAGTTAAGGCTATCATAATAAATCTTTTTTGCGCTTCATCCAGTTTGAGGCCTAATTCTTTACTTATATTACTTAGAAGAAAGATCTCTGGAATTTTTGGTACTTTTTTGTGAATTTATTTAATACCTGATTTAGATCTTCCCAAAACTTTTTCACTTTCTCACATGCCCAAATTGCATGTGCTGTTGTTCTCGTTTCCTTCTTACAGCGAAAACATCTATCTGATAATGTTGGATCCCATTTTTTTAAACTTTTAGAGCGTGATATATAACCTGTGTAACCAATTATATTTTATCATGCATAACCTTGTGTTATTATATTCTTCATAGTTCCAGAGCATAACTTTTCCCATATTTTATTTTTTATCTTTATGTTTAAATCGTTTTCCCACTTTTGTTTGGGTTTATGGCTTATTTCATCATTTTCCTTCTCTTGCAGCTTGATGTACATGCTTGTTATAAATCTTTTTATTATCATTGTGTCTGTAATCACATATTCAAAGCTGCTTCCTTCTGGTAATCTCAGACTGCTTCCCAATTTATCCTTTAAGTAGGCTTTCAGTTGATGATATGCAAACATTGTACCATGAGTTATTCTATATTTGTACTTCATTTGTTCAAATGTTAATAAATTATTTCCCAAAAAACAATTTTCTATTCTTTTAATTTCTTTTCTCTCCCATTCTCTAAAGGAAAGATTATCTATTGTAAAAGGGATTAGCTGATTTTGCATCAATAATAATTTTGGTATTTGGTCATTTGTTTTTTTCCTTTCTAAGTGAATCTTCTATATATTGAGTAAATGATGTAATACTGGTGAGCTTTTATATTGTATCAGCTTTTCATCCCACTTATAAAGTATATGTTTCAGTACCTTCTCCCCTATTTTATCTAGCTCTAGCTTAGTCCAATCTGGTTTTTCCCATGTCTGATAAAAATCTGATAAATACCTTAATTGTGCTGCTCTATAATAATTCTTAAAGTTTGGTAGCTATAAGCCCCCTTGTTTGTACCATTCTGTTAATTTATCTAGTGCTATCCTCGGTTTCCCCTCCTTTCTATAAGAAATTCCTTATTATTTTCTTTAGCTCATTGAAGTATTTCTCTGTTAAGGGAATTGGTAACGATTGAAATAGGTATTGTATCCTTGGGAAGACATTCATTTTAATGCAATTTACCCTTCCTATCAGTATTAGTGGTAATTCTTTCTGCAATTTCTTTATTAGTGGCTGATAATTTACTTTATACGAGTGTCTTAAATTATTATCTAATATAATACCTAGGTATCAGATTGCTTGTGTTTGCCATTTAAATGGTGATTCTTTTTTAAATTCTGTACAATCCGCATTACTCATTGGCATTGCTTCACTTTTATTTGCGTTGATCTTGTACCCCGATATTTCTCCATATCCCTTCAATTTCTTATGTAGTTCTTTTATTTATATTTCTGGTTCTGTTAAGTATACTATGATGTCATCTGCAAATAAACTGATTTTATATTCCTTCTCCTTTATTTTTATTCCTTTTATTTTATTTTCTGTTCTTATCAGTTCTGCCAATGGTTCTATTGCTAAAGCGAACAGTGAGGGAGATAGTGGACATCCCTGTCTAGTTGACCTACTTAATTTAAATTGGTTCGATACATATCCATTTACTCTCACCTTCGCCAATGGTCCATTATAGAGCCGTTCTCATACCCACACTCCTGTTCGGCTCTGAATCATTGGTCCTCTACCGGCATCACCTACGGCTCCTAGAACGCTTCCACCAGTGTTGTCTCCACTCCATCCTCAACATTCATTGGAGCGACTTCATCCCTAACATCGAAGTACTCGAGATGGCAAAGGCCGACAGCATCGAATCCACGCTGCTGAAGATCCAACTGTGCTGGGCAGGTCACGTCTCCAGAATGGAGGTCCATCGCCTTCCCAAGATCATGTTATATGGTGAGCTCTCCACTGGCCACCGTGACAGAGGTGCACCAAAGAAGAGGTACAAGGACTGCCTAAAGAAATCTCTTGGTGCCTGCCACATTGACCACCGCCAGTGGGCTGATATCACCTCAAGCCGTGAATCTTGGCGTCTCACAGTTCGGCGGGCAGCAACCTCCTTTGAAGAAGACCGCAGACCCCACCTCACTGACAAAAGACAAAGGAGGAAAAACCCAACACCCAACCCCAACCAACCAATTTTCCCCTGCAACCGCTGCAACCATGTCTGCCTGTCCCGCATCGGACTTGTCAGCCACAAACGAGCCTGCAGCTGACGTGGACATTTACCCCTCCATAAATCTTCGTCCGTGAAGCCAAGCCAAAGAAGAATCCAATTAATATATTTTTCTGGTAGATTGAACCTCTGTAATACTTTGAATAAATAATTCCATTCTACCCTGTCAAAGGCTTTTTCTGCATTTAAAGCTACAACCACTGTTGGCTTCTTATTTCCTTGAACTGCATGAATTAGATTAATAAATTTACAGACATTATCCGCTGTTTGTCTTTTCTTAATAAATCCAGTTTGATTTTGTTTTACTATTTTTGGTACACAGTTGGCCAATCTGTTTGCTAATAATTTTGCTATTATCTTATTATCTGAATTAAGTAGAGATAATGGTCTAAATGATGCTGGTGTTAATGGATCCTTCCCCATCTTTGGTATTACTATCTTACATGAATCTGACAAGTTTTGTGTTTCTTCTATCTGGTTCTTTGCTTCCAGGAGAGGAGAAATTAAGAACTCTTTAAATATTTTATAGAATTCTATTGGGAATCCATCCTCTCCAGGCGTTTTATTGTTCGGTAGCTTTTTTAATATATCCTGTACTTCCTCTATTTCAAATGGTTTTATCAGTTTGTTTTGCTCCTCTTTTTGCAATTTCGGCAGTTCAATTTTAGCTAAAAACTCTTCTATTTTATCATTTTTCCCCTTGTTCTCAGTTTGGTTTAATTGTTCATAAAATTCCTTAAAGTTCTCATTAATCTCCATTGGATTATATGTAATTTGTCCTTTTTCCTTGATGCCAATACCGTTCTTTTAGCTTGTTCTGTTTCAAGTTGCCAGTTTAATGTTTTGTGTTTTTTCTCCTAGCTCATAATACTTTTGCTTTATTTTCATTATGTTCTTCTTCACCTTACACGTTTGTAATGTTTCGTATTTTATTTTTTTTGTCCACCAATCCTCTTTTTGTTATATTGTCCCTTGTTGCTCGTTATTTTTCTGTACTTAGTATCTCCCTTTCCAACTGTTCTATTTCCCGATTGTATTCTTTTTTTTATCTTAGTTACATAACTTATTATCTGCCCTCTAATGAAGGCTTTCATTGCATCCCATAATATAAATTTGTCTTTCACTGATTCCGTATTTATTTCAAAGTACATTTTAATTTGGCGTTCAATAAATTTTCTAAATTCCTGCCTTGTAAGTAGCATGGAGTTTAACCTCCATCTATATGCTCTTGGTGGGATGTCCTCCAGTTCTATTGCTAATTACAGGGGTGAGTGATCAGATAGCAATCTAGCTTCATATTCAGTTTTCCTAACTCTCCCTTGAATATGAGCCGACAACAAAAACATATCAATCCTTGAGTATGTTTTGTATCTATTCGAATAATATGAGTATTCCTTCTCCCTTGGGCGCTGCCTCCTCCATATATCCATAAGTTTCATTTCCTGCATTGATTTAATCATAAATCTGGCCACTTTATTCTTTTTGCTAGTCTTTTGTCCAGTTTTATCCAACATTGGATCCAAATTAAGGTTAAAATCCCCTCCTATCAATATCCCCTCCTATCAAATCCCCTGTGTGTCTACAATCTTCAAAAAAATATCTTGCATAAACTTTTGATCCTCTTCATTAGGTGCATATATATTGATCAAATTCCAGAATTCTGAATAAATCTGACACTTTATCATTACACTTTATCCCTGACCAATCTATTATTTCCTCTTCTATTTTGATTGGTAAATTTTTATTAATTAATATAGCTACACCTCTGGCTTTTGAATTATATGATGCTGCCGCTACATGCCCTACCCAATCTCTCTTTCATTTATTATGTTCCACTTCAGTTAGATGTGTTTCTTGAACAAATGCTATGTCTAATGTTTCTTTTTACAGGAAATTTAATAGCCTTTTTTGTTTAATTTGGTTATGTATTCCATTAATATTTATAGTCATATAGTTCAACATGGCCTTCTCATATCCTGTTTACACCTCATTTCCGCTTCCTCACCACCACCATCCCCCTTTTCCCCATTTTCATCTCTGTTTTCCCTTTTAAACTCAATGTATAACACATTTAAAATATAAAATACTTCAACAACTCCCACATCTAATATTCCCTTAACCCCAAATGTTCCCCCCCCCACCTCTCTGAGTTGCCCCTTATCCCTTGCTGGGCAACTACAACTCCCCTCTCCATTTGGATTGCGAACCCGCTCGCAAGCGTCAACTGATTTTGCAGTGACAGTTATTCTCTCCCATCCACCCCCCTCCAGAAAAGACTTTTTTCTTCACATATAACAAAGCTCATCCTCTTTTTTCCCCCCTTACTTCCTCTCTTCCCTTTTCTTTCCCTTCTTTAGTTCTTACATATTATTTTTACATCTTTAAATGTATTTTATCGTCGTTCTTCATTCTTGTTACATCTCTTCATCTCTCCTTCTGTCCTGCAGGCATTCTGCAAATTCTCGTGCTTCCTCCGGATCCAAGAACAGTCTGTTTTGCTCCCCAGGGATAAATATTTTAAGCACAGCTGGATATCTTAACATAAATTTATAACCTTTTTTCTATAGGATCAATTTTGCTGTATTAAACTCCTTCCTCTTCTTTAAGAGTTCAAAACTTATGTCTGGGTAAAAAAATATTTTTTGACCCTTGTATTTCAATGGTTTTTTGTCTTCTCTAATTTTATTCCTTGCCCGCTCCATTATATTTTCTCTTGTCGTATATCTCAAAAATTTTACTTAAATGGATCTTGGTTTTTGTTGTGTCTGTGGTTTCAAGGCTAGTGTTCAGTGTGTCCTTTCTATTTCCATTCCTTCCTGTATTTCTGTCATTCCCAGGACCTTTGGGATCCATTCTTTTATAAATTCTTTCATATTTGTGCCTTCTTCATCTTCCTTTAGGCCCACTATCTTTATGTGGTTTCGCCTAATAAAGTTTTCCATTATATCAATTTTCTGAGCGTACAACTCTTGTGACTCTTTAACTTTTTTGTCACTTTCTTCCAATTTTCTTCTTAAGTCATTCACTTCTATTTCTACAGCCATTTCTTGTTCTTCCACATTTTCTAATCTTTTTCCTATTTCTGTCATGACCAGCTCTATTCTACTCATTTTTTCTTCTGTACTTTTCATTTTTCTTTTCATTTCACTAAATTCTAATGTCAACCATTCTTTTAATGCTCTCATTTGTTCTTGAAAAATTTTTTGATCTATATTCTGACCATTTATTTTACCTTCTATTTTTCTGTGCAGATCTTGGCCTTCTTCTTCCTCTTCTTCTGTGTCTGCACCTGTGTTTCTTCTTCTCTTCCTTGTATCTGTGTCTCTTCTGACTTTCCTGATGAGTTGCTTGTCTCACTTTGCTGGGCTTCTTCTTGCTTGGCTTCTTGCTGTTGGTCCTCTTCTTCTGGGCTACTTATCTGTTGGGCCTCCTGCTGCTGCTCTTCTTTCCTTTCATTCCCTTTCCTGTCACTTTCCTCTTCTTCCAGCTGAGAGCCCTGGTGTCGGGCATCCCTCAGCTGGTAGCGCTGTTTTTGCCCGCTCCTCAGCTGGGTCCCCCTCCCGTCGTTGTTCTCCTTTTCCTTAGTGAGCGCATTTTTGTAGTCCAGCGGTCAGGGGGTCGCGACTCTGCGGGGTCGTCACCAACCTTGGAGAAAGGACTCTCTTCTCCACGACGGCTCCCTGTTTCATCATGTAGGTAAGGCCTTCTCCTTTCTCTTCCGGCATCTTTTCTTCTTTTTTTCCCGTTGTTTTTACATTTTCCTTCTTGGGTGCCATTTTCTTTCTTTTCTCTACAACTTTATCTTTTATTTGTTATGTTTTCTGATTCTTGAACTTTGTATTTTCTTCACTTTATTTCTTCTTTTCTGGAAAGGGCAGGTATTCTACCGGCCACTACTCCATCACGTGACTCCTCAAACAGCCGCAGCATCACCTCCCAGCTCCTATACTATGATTTATGAAGGCCAGCATGCCATATGCCTTCTTAACCACCCTGTCTACAGGGGAATCCACTTTCAGTTAACTCTGTACCATAACCCCCCAGGTCCCTTTGCTCCTCTGCGTGCCTCAATACCTCCCCTTAATGGCATATGTCCTATTCTGGTTATTTTTACCAAAATGCAGCACTTTGCACTTGTCTACATTGAATTCCATCTGCCATCTTTTAGCCCATTCTTCTAAACAAACCAAATCCTTCTGTAATCCAAGAAAACTTACCTCACTATCTACCATTCCCCCTATTTTCATATCATCCACATATTTGCTTACTTAGTTAAACACACCCTTCTCTAAATCATTAATATAAATGATAAACAGCAAGGGACCCAGCACCATTCCCTGAGGCACCCCACTTGTCACAGGCTTCCAACTTGACAGACAGTTGTCCGCCATGACTCTCTGCTGTCTATCTTCCAGCCACCTCTGAACCCATGTCACAATCTCTCTACTAATTCCTAGTGACTGAACCTTCCTTATTAACCTTCCATGTGGAACCTTATCAAAAGCCTTACTAAAATCAAAATAGATCACATCCACCGCTCAACCTTCATCCACTTTTTATGTCACTTCCTCAAAAAACTCAACAAGGTTCCTCAGACATGACTTTCCTTTTGTAAACCCATGCTGGGTGCACCTAATCAATCCCTGCCTATCCAGATATGCGTATATACTATCTCGAAGAATACCCTCCATAACCTTCCCCACCACTGAATTCAAACTTGCTGGCAGATAATTACTTGGCCTACACCTAATCCCTTTTTTAAACACCAGAACTACATTTGCAACCCTCCAATCCCATGGTACCACCCCCTCCTCCTCTGATCTTTGAAAAATCACTGTCAGTGCCCCCGCTTTTTGCTCCCTGACCTCCCTTAAAGTCCTCAGGAAAATCCAATCAGGACCAGGAGACTTATCCACCTTTATTGATCCTAGAAGCTCCAAAACCCTTCCTTTACTAATCCATATCCTCTCCATAACTAAGCCCTTTGCCTCTCTTATCTCGTATAGCCCAATGTCCCTTTCCCTTGTTAATACAGACAAGAAAAAATTGTTCAATATTTCTCCCATCTCATATGGTTCCTGACATAGTTCACCGGTTCCATCATCCAGTGGACTTTTCTATCCTTAACCCTCCTTTTACTGTTCACATATCTGTAAAAACCCTTTGGATTCATCTTCGCCTTATTAGCTATGGACACCTCATATCTTCTTTTTGCCTTTCTAATTTCCCTCAAGATTCTTCCTGCAATCTAAGTAATGACCATACATCTCCTCAATCCCTTGTTTTTTATATTTAGTATAGGCCTCCCTCTTGTCCCGAACAAACTTCTTAATTTTACCAAAAAACCATGGCTCCCTCGAACCTTTGGTCTTCCCTTTCAGCCTGACTGGAACATCCTGTACATCCTGTACTCTCAAAATCTCACCCCTAAATGCCCTCCAAATTTCCTCTACATCCTTTCCGACAAAAAGATCAACCCCCACAACTCTCTGCAAATTCCTTCTCATTTCTACAAATCTGGCCTTCCCAAACAACAGATCTAACACTGCTCCCCCTCTAGTGGGCGTCTCAAAAAGCAAAAAGCAATCCTGAACACAATGCAAAAATACTAAGCTATCCTGCCCTCTTACTGACTGCATTTCCCAATCTACGTTTGGAATATTGAAATCCCCAACCAACACCACCCTATTTCTACTGCACATATCACCTATTTCCTTGTATATTTGCTCTTCTAGTTCCCTTTCCCCATTTGGAGGCCTATAATATACCCCCATAATAGTAACCTCACTCTTCTTATTTTTCAGCTCTACCCACACTGCCTCCCTCAATGAGCCCTCCAGTCTATCTTGATGTTCCCATTAATCCCATTTATATTAAAATTTAAAGGTTTTACTGATTACTGTGTATTTAAACTTTATTTACATCACCCTATCCTGCAAACCTCCACCAGTTAAATAATTCAACTTTGTCTGTGCTTGCTCTCTGCCCACCTGACAATCCAAGAATGGAAAAGAAAAATGTGAATAGAAAATAAAGTCAAATAGATTGTAAAATATAATTTTTTTTTCTATGGCTTGGCTTCGCGGATGAAGATTAATGGAGGGGTAATGTCCACGTTTAACAGAATGAACGAAAAAGGAAGTTCCCCCCCCCCCACTTATCGCATTGCTAACCAAAGCTACATCATCACCCTCCTTCATACAGGTCATGACCGAAGTCACAGATACACACACGAATCAGCAGTGGTCAGCACCCTCCTCCACCTCTCCCCACCCCCTGAAAATCCTGATATATTTGTGATGGGTTATATTATATTTTGTACTATGTATATAAATATGTTTTTAAAAGAGATAGATTGTGAGGGTTTAGAGTGTAGCTCACTTCACAATACTTGCAATACACTTCACATCTCATTTAAAATGCAAGAGTTTGGCTGAAGCCCGTCATGAGGCTGTTGTACAATGTCTAACAAATACAACTGCATTAAGAATAAACAGTTTGCAATTGAAAGTGGAACAGACATCTAGAGTAATTAATGTAGTTTAAAAAATCCTTGTGGACTTTTACATATAAACAACAAGAAATAAATGATGCATTTCGGGAATTTTATTCTGAGTTCTATCATTTGGAATCAGTACATGATGAAAATACGATTGACAAATTGTTATGTCAAATTCCTTTACCTAGTTTAAATGATGGGGAACAGAAAGATTTAATGTTGAATTTATGGCAACGGAAATTAGTGAGGTAATCATTTCAATGCAAAATAATAAATTGCCAGAAGAAGATAGATTTCCTGTAAAATTTTATGAAATTTAAAGCTCTTTTAATACCTCCATTTATTCTGAAAAAAGATAGAGCTCCAATGAAACCAGTGTCATATCGACCATTTTCATTATTAAATGTTGATTATAAAAGATTAGCTAGAATATTAGCAAATAGATTGGCAAGATATTTTCCAAAATTAAATCATAAGGATCAAACTGGATTTGTTACGGGTCATAAATCTGCAGATAATGTAATGAGGCTTCTTAGTTTGATACATTTGGTTCAAAAAAATGAGAGACCCGAGTGTGCTGAAAAGGCATTTGACAGATTAGAATGGAATTTCCTCTTTAATGTTTTAGAGAAATGTAAATTTAATTCATAGTTTATAGACTGGGTTAAAATGATGTATATAAAAGCCTATTGCCAAAGTAGTGACAAATGGACAGATTTCAACATCTTTTGAATTAATGAGATCAAGTAGTCAAGGCTGCCCATTGTTATCAACTTTATTTGTTTTAGCAATAGAATCGTTAGCTAAATTAATAAAATGAGATTCAAAGATTGTGGATATTAAAGTGAGGCAAGAATAAAATAAATTTATTTGCAGACGATGTTTTGATTTATTTAACAGATCATTTAAATTCTTCGCAACAACTTAAAATTAGAATAAAAGAATATGGAAATGTATTGGGATATAAGATAAATTGGGAGAAGAGTGAAATTGTGTCTTTAGTTAATGGAGATTGTCAGAAATGTAAGGAATTAATTGAATCTAGATGGCCAGATCATGGAATAAAATATTAAGGTATTCATGTGCAATCAGATTTGACAAAAATATTTAAATAAATTATTTTTTTTTATTAAAGACTTAGAAAAGTGAAATATGCTACCTATTACTTTGATGAGTAGTATAAATTGTATTAAGATTAATGTGTTTCCTCGAATTCAATATTTATTCCAATTATGGAAATGAAAAAATGGCTAGGGTTTCTTTGGAGAAATTGACATGGAGATACAATTTGAGGTTTATAGCTCCCCAATTTTATGAATTATTATAAAGCAGCATAGTTGAGATTTATTAATGTAATATATGAGTTGAATAAAGTTACAGTATGGGTGAACTTGATAAAAGAGAAGAAACAGATTCACATTTTATTAAAATATATCTTAAAAGGGTAAACATTTTATTTATTAAAGGAATGCAAGATTGTTAACAGCAAATCAACACCCATGCTGAACTTTGGAATATAATTGATAAGGAGACTGGGGGAAAAGATTAAATGCCTCAAAGAACACCTTTATTTCAAAATAAATTTATTCAATTTTCTAAGGAAAATAAATTTCTAAACATCTGGCAAAATTATGGTATTAGGAAAATTAAAGATTGTTTTGAAGCCAGGAAATTTATTACTTTTAAGAGAATGAAAGAAAAAAAAATTAAGACATTGGAAAATACAAAATTTTGTTTTCTTCAAGTTAAGAAACAGAAGTAGAATTATTATTTTTATTAAGTAATAGGATTGCAAAGAGATTTATATAAATCATTCAAAAAGAAGGCTTGAAAAGAAGGAGTTCATAAATTGAGACATAAATGGGACGTAGATTTAAATAAGTAAATAGATGAATGTAAATGGATTTAGATATGTAGAGAGAGTGTGGAAAGTACAATAAATGTGAGATATTAGTTAATTCAATGCAATTTTAACACCACAAAGGTTACATAATATGAATTATATTTATTCAGATTTATATTTCAGATGTGGACAAGAAGTAGGAACTTTTTTTCCATTTCTCTTGGCAGTGTTCCATAATTAAACTTTCTTGGCTTGTTGGAAGGAATAACCTTATTAGAACGAATAACTGGAATAAGATTCCTAAATGATCCAATGTTATTTTCACTGGGAGATGTTGGAGGAATTAAACTTAAATTAAAATTGAATATGTATCAAGGAAAATTTATTCAAATTGCTTTGGCAGTAGCTAGAAAATGTATTGCTATAATTTGGAAGTCAGATATTGATTTGGGAATGGATAGATGGCATACAGAAGTTCGGAGTTGTATTGCACTTGAGAAAATTACTTACAATTTAAGATTTAAATATACTTTTTGTGAAATATGGAGTCCATATTTTCAAACTGTTCATATAAAATTTAAATGAATCCCGGACATTCTGTTTTTCTTATGGCTCTCTATGAAAATATATATTTAAAAGTATTGAAGAGTGAAGTGCACGTTTTGTGTTTTCTTTGTCCTTTTTTTTAGTTTGTAGGGGGTTTGGGGTTGGGGGATTTGAAGGAGGTTTTCCTTTCTTTTTTTTTACTTTATTTTTATATATAAAATACCACATGTATTTGGATTAAGATTGAAATATTGTGATATGTTTATGAAGTGGTTTTATATTAAATAAAATATTAAAAAAAGAATAAACAGTTTAAGTCAATAATACTCGACTACTTACACTGAAAAAATCTCACTTGCATGAATATATAAATCTTAAAGCATTTTACTTTATTTTCAGTCACGTTGTTTGAAAACATTTAACTGCATCCTCGAAACAGCTGCCTGCTAGATGAATATTAACAATTTAGATAATTAACCCTCCCTCCCCCAAGTTTACAGATAAAGCTTCCGGCTGGGATGACTCTTACAAAGCAGAGAGAAGGAGACACGTTAAGAGAGTCACTGCAATGGTGAGCAGCATCAACCATCTCTTCACCATTGCTGCTTCACACAACTTTATTCAAACAGCTGCTACGAGCAAAAGCATGGCCAAGGCACTCTACTGGCTGAATATTTGCTACTGTGTTCACCAAGTTTTATGTGTTTCTTCAGAGAATATTAACTTTCACAAGTTTAAACTTTATTTCATTTTTATTTATTTTTTTATGATTATTTATTTTCTGGAGGTTTTTTTGTTGGCTGCTTGAGGTTGTTGGTTTGGGTTAGAATTCAAGATAATGCGTTTTACTGTAATATTTAGAAAAGTGCTTGCCTGTAAAGTTTCAATTTATATTTTATCAGGAATTACGCCAACTTCAAGGGATTTTTGTTGTAAATTTTTAGATTCTAATATCCTCTGCTTTATTCTTTGTTTTTACTTCATTCAGAAGCAGTTTTGGACATCTATCTAATCACTAACCTTAATTCTGAGAACGAGTTTCCTCTCTCCTGTGTGTCCGGTGAGCGCCGTTTGGATGGAGTGGAACTCAAAATGGAAAAGGACAGTTCAATAATTAAAGTGACAAAAAATACGTTCAATTATGTAAGAGACCCGGAAAAGTACAATGGAATACAAGGGATAGGCTCCTGTAAGGACTGGGAGCAGTTGGGTATCTACTACTGTGAAGGAAAGCAACAGATGGAGAAAACTTATGTTGTGACTATTATTAACAGCAAAGCAGGTAACTGTTGCAATTACTGGTGTAACAAAGCCAAAAGGTCATTTTAATCAGATTGCTTGAGCAAATGTACTATGTTGTATTCTTGTAACATAACATGCTGATGTAACTATATAGTCGGATTCATTTAGAGATACAGCATGGAGACAGGTTCACCAAGACTGTGTTGATCATCAAGAACCCAGTTACTCTAATTCTACATTCATTCCATTTTTTATTCTACCCACAATCTCATTGTCCCACCAGATTTTACCACTCACCTAAGGGCAATTTGCTGGCCCATTAACCACCAACCCCTATGTCATTGGGATATGGCAGGAAAGCGGAGCATCTCCCAGGAAGCCAACGCAGTCACAGGGAGAGCATGCAAATTCCACACAGACAGATCCCAAGATCAGTATTGAACCCAGGTCTCTGGTGCCATGATGCACTGGCTCTACGAGCTGTCCCACTGTGTGACCCAGCTTGTTAAGTGCTATCAGCCATGGATTAATCTGTCTGTAACTGTTCTATGTTCTATTGGTCTTGGAGCACAGCCATAAATTTCAGCCAAGGAACAGAATGGGTTGTAAACTAACTTCACTCACGAAAATCACAGCCTAAACTCAACTCAGCAGGGGAGAGATTTGTATGAATGACAGCTGAATAGATATTATTTTATGTTGATAGCTCCATGCATCCTGTGTGAAATTCAGTTCCATTGCAGCAATTAGAGTTCAGTATCTTTAAATCGTAAGTTGCTACTTTTCAAGTCAAGTCAAATCAAGTCACCTTTATTTAGCATTCATGCCATGCGCACATGGTAAAGACGAAAACAATGAGTTAAAGACATCTCCCCAAGACCAGTTACCCCCACAATATTTTGATGATCCTAGAGAGTTTCGCTGAATAAATAGTTGAACCATCCCAGTGAAATATCAGACTAGTAAATGTCCTTTGCATTGACCAATATATTATTCTCTAATAATGGCATTTCAGAATCACAGAATGATTACATCAGGAAAAGAAACCATTTGGCCAATCAATATCATACCAGCTCTTTGTAAGAGAAATCCAATTAATTCTGCTTCCTTGCCCCCTCCACTTTTCAGATCTTAATGCTGATCTCTTTTGAATGTTGCTATTGAGTCTGCCCAAATTATACCCTGTAGATTCTAAATGCATCTTATGAAGGGGGAGGGGAGAGAGACTTACCCTTATCGTTTTTAGTAAAATCCTTTCACATCCTGGTGCTTGCCAGCTCCCAGCAGGACAGTCCCATCAGTTCCATCTTATTTCCTTACTCCATGCAATCATGCATCTAATTTTTCCTCAAATCCACCAAAAGAACTTCTTGTTGTTTTTGCTGGCACTCATCCACACGGTGGCCATTCAGCCCACTAGCGCAACTTTGGGGTGTAGCAGGCAACCTGAACATCCACCAGGATCCTATGCAATCACTGGGAAGAACATGCAAAGTCCATACAGAGAGCAGTATTGATCACTTATCACCAGCGATGTGAGCTGGTAGCACTAAATTCTGCACCACCAGATCAAACTTGCAGTATTCTTCTCTTATCTTGATGAACATTTATTTGAACCAAATTTCACAAGTAAACAAAGGACAAAAGATAAATTTCCATCATGAAATATCTTTCGCAAATCACTTAACTCCTCTCCTCTCAGCCTCCCTCCATGACTCCCTTGTATACTCTTCCCTCCCCACCCATCGCCCCCCCCCCCAGGCACCTTCCACTGTGGACATAGGAGTTGTAATACCTGCCCCCACGCCTCCCTCACCATGGTCCGAGGTCCCAAAACAGACCTTTCAGATGAAGCAACACTTCACCTTTACCTCCAAAGAACTCATTTACTGCATCCGGTGGAGCAACCTCTGTGGCCTTCTCTACATCGAAGAGACCCGTTACAGATTAGAAGATCGCTTCACACAGCAACTCCTCTTTGTCCTCAACAAAAGCGACCTCCCTTTCGCCAACCATTTCAATTCTGGATCACACTCTCAAGCCTGTCCATGGTCTTCCACACTATCCCACCCTGACTACCTGCAGACTGGAGGAACAGCACCTCATTTTTCTTCTCTGGGGACCCTCCAACCCAGGCCATGAACTGCAGTCCACTAATCACCTTGCCTTTCCCCCCCCCCCCCCCCCACACACTAGTTATTCCAGTTCCTACTTCCTTTCTCTCTCCACCTACCTAGACTTCTCCACCCCTGTCCTGTGGTCCTCCGCCCCCCCCAACCTATAATTTCCTGCCCCCCTTCCCCCTTTTGTTCGGACATCCCTCATGTTCCCTCGTACCTTAATGAAGGACTCAAGCCCGAAACGTTGGTGATGTATCTTTACCATTGCTACATAAAGGCACTGTTTGACCTGCTGAGATTCTCCAGCATTTGTGTGTTTTTTCACTTAACCAACAGTGTTAACAGAATCCTGTGTTTTACCGCCAAACTACGAGCAAGGGTGGAACACAAGAGTCTGCAGATGCTGTGACTGAGGTGAAAACAGAAATGCTGGAGGAACTTGGCAGATTTTGCAGTGTCTTTATATGGACACTGTGAAACCTGCTAAGTTTCTCCTGCATTTCTGCGTTTGAAATACTACTAGCAAACTTCCTTAATTCTATTAATAGATGCACGAGTGTTGAAGAACTCCATACCTCCATTACTAGATATGCCAGTGTTTGGTAATTCTGTAACCTCTAACATTGGGTGCAGCAGTCATCTCCATAACTTTCATCATAATGTGTGACAATGTTTAGTAATTCCTTGGCCTCCAGTACATTCCAGTGTTTGGTAGCTCACTGACATCCATAAGTAGGTATGTCATTGTTGGGCACCTCTCTAATGTCTGACACTAGGTTTCCATGACTCTATAACTTCACGAGCTAAGCCTGTTTTTATTAATTTCTTCATGTCCATTAGAAGGTAAGCCCATGCCTGATATTTTCCTCACTTCTATCAATAGCAATGTCTTTGTACCTATCAGATCAAATTAAATATTTAGGTATTAAAGTTGATAAAAATTTGAACCATTAATATAAATTTAATTATTTACCTTTATTTTATAAAATTAAAAATGATTTAAATCGATGGAAAGATTTACCAATAACATTAATAGGGGAGAATTAACGACATCAAAATGAATATTTTTCCCAGATTACAAGGAATAGACTGAAAAATATATTGTAAAGTTCCTCAAAATTTGAATTTTACAGTTAGGAAATTTTTCTGGAAAGATAAAATGGTAAGAGTGTCTTTTTAAAAAATTAACGTGGAAATGTGAATTGGGAAGTCAACGACTTCCAAATTTTCAAAATTATTATAATGCAGCACAATTAAAGTTTATTAATAGAATGTTTGATTTGGAAAATCTAATGATTTGGGCAGATATTGAATTAAATTGAATTAATGAGAATAAGAGAGATCAATTTGTATATAAATGGAACTTGAAATTGCTGCGTAGGTATAATTCACCGATTTTGATACATTTGATATGGAAATATGGAAGAGGATAAATAAATGGTCATTCTGTAAACTTTCCACTTTGCTTTTGTATTAAAGTTATTTTGTTCTGACTTTACAGCTGATTTCTACCCTAACAGACTCACCACCACAGTGAACAGGGGTGAAACTGCTTTCCTCCAAATGCAGAAGGAGAATGCTGTAAACGAGGATGTCATGTTGAAATGTAATGGTGAGTGACTATGAGCCTCTCCCTTTGATTCCTGGTCAGGCTGAGGGCCAAGTTGAAAGGTTTAATGGAGTTCAGTTTAATGAACACACAAAGGGCATATAATGCGGGGAAGAAAGTTGTGAATGCAATAATGAGGGCTGACGGTATCTAATATTGTGATACAATACATGGTAAGTGGCGGGAGGGGTAACTTAAGATCATTGGTTACAAATTACCTTCAGAAAGATTATGAGAAATTGGTTGTCATGGCTTATCAACAGCGTGCCATTATTCCTGGTTCAACCACCAGAGTGGTAGAAAGAGAGTGACAGGAATTTTAGACGTATTTTCAACCTGTTCCTGTCTTCCCAAACCTGTATTTTTCATTCTGTCTTGTTGCTTCTGTTTGCATTTTTCTCCATGTGATTCTGGAATCATATTATAATATTTTATTTTCTTAGGGAGCTACATCAGTACAATTCACACTAATGAAATTAAAAATGGAACTGTGCCCTTGGAGATTGAAAATGCTAGTCCATCACACACCTGTATTTATAGCACAACTGTACTCAGTGGGAGTCTTGTGAAAGGTGCTTTCTTCAGACTTATTGTTCGAGGTAAGATCCTGCTTGGTTTGGAAATTGCTGCATTTTTGGTCTAATAGCATTATTGGTCTAGTGATCAGGAACCATGAGTTCAAATCTCATCCAAGCAACTGAGGAATTTAAATTCAGAGAACTAAGCATATTCTGGAATTTAAAAACTCAAGATTGCTTGTTAAAAACATATCAGGGATACAAATGACCTGTACATACTCAGGACTCAGAATAATATGGTTTACTTTTACCCATCCTCAGAGATGGTTTGAAAAGCCTTTTGGTTCAAGGAAAATTTGGGATGGGCAGTTTCATGCAGGTCCTGTAAATGAATAAATAATTTCAGAATTGGTCGAATTTTAGATGTGAATGTTGGACCAGACACTCTCATGTGCCCATTCCTAGGGTCAGTTACTTTTTCCACAAAAAAAAATTGGATATTACATTTAAGAAAATTGCATGTAAATTTCAAATACTGGTAGTCCTCAACTTATGATGGGGTTACATTCTGGCTCTCCCATCGTAAGTCAAAAAAATTGTAAGTCGAGAAAGGCCCATGGGATCAGTATGGAGACAGACACGGGGCTGTGGGGAGAGAGCAGGGCAATGGGATCAATGTGGGGACCAACACAGGCTATGGGGAGAGAGTGGGAGCAGTGTGGGGTCTGATATAGCCTAGCCTAGCCAAATTTCAAAGTACTGTACAGTACGGATTTGAGCTATCATAACTTTTAAAAAATCATAATTGTAGTGGACAATAAATTAGTTTTCAAAAGGTTTGCTTCCTGATTTTTAAAAAATAGTGATTATGATAGACGGCTTCAAGCTGAACACAAAGATAATTTCAGATGTCCTGTATCACATAGGAAGTTGGAGAAACATTAAATTAACTTTTATTGAATTTAGTATGTTTAATTGCATAATGATCTTACACATTGCATTGGTTCAACTGACCTAAAAATGTTTTGCTGCCGATTTTCGTTTGCACTCAGCATCTGGTGCATCTCATGTCAGTGTCCAACAACTGTCGGCCGGCATTGATGGATTCCAGTTGCCCTAATACCGCTTTTCCATGGTCACAATGCCCTGGTGAAATCTTTCACCACGTTCGTCAATGACTGCTCCAAGATCAGCAGGAAAAAAAGTCCATGTGCGAATACAGAAAATCAATTTTCAATGACATGTTGCACTTCACTGTTTTCATGTTCATTTTTACTTCACGACAGTAAATCGTAAAAATAGGTTATATTTAAAAGCAGTACGTGATAAGAAAAAAAAATAAGGTGATTCTTCTGGATCAGCAGCTCAAAATCCATAAAATACACCCAGAAGTGTTCGGGAGGCAAATTCTTCTTTCTCCAGTGTTGTTTGAAAAATGTGTATTTGCATTGCATAAAACATTATTTTTCAGAAGTTTAAGGTTGCAAAAGTTATTGCTCTATTAATACCAACCTGATATTACAGTCCCTTCAGGGCCCTGGGCTAAATATTGCTGGAAACTTTATGTGCAGTCAAAAGTCTCACAGCAAAATACGGAGTGAACCCTTCAATTGTACATACTTTCACCAACAGAGGCTGCTAGAGACTGAAGAAGCAGAGTATGAATTGAGCTGCAATATACTGGAAAATGTCAGCAGTCCCGCAGTATCTTTCTTTGGCTTGGCTTCGCGGATGAAGCCAAGGAGGGAGGAGGGGGTAAAAGTCCACATCAGCTGCAGGCTCGATTGTGGCTGACAAGTCCGATGCGGGACAGGCAGACACGGTTGCAGCGGTTGCAGGGGAAAATTGGTTGGTTGGGGTTGGGTGTTGGGTTTTTCCTCCTTTGCCTTTTGTCAGTGAGGTGGGCTCTGCGGTGATGCCGGTAGAGGACCCATGATTCGGAGCCGAACAGGAGTGTGGGTATGACAACGGCTCTGTATACGCTAATCTTTGTGAGGTTTTTCAGTTGGTTGTTTTTCCAGACTCTTTTGTGTAGTCTTCCAAAGGCGCTATTTGCCTTGGCGAGTCTGTTGTCTATCTCGTTGTCGATCCTTGCATCTGATGAAATGGTGCAGCCGAGATAGGTAAACTGGTTGACCGTTTTGAGCTTTGTGTGCCCGATGGAGATGTGGGGGGGCTGGTAATCATGGTGGGGAGCTGGCTGATGGAGGACCTCCGTTTTCTTCAGGCTGACTTCCAGGCCAAACATTTTGGCAGTTTCCGCAAAACAGGACGTCAAGCGCTGAAGAGCTGGCTCTGAATGGGCAACTAAAGCGGCATCGTCTACAAAGAGTAGTTCACGGACAAGTTTCTCTTGTGTCTTGGTGTGAGCTTGCAGGCGCCTCAGATTGAAGAGACTGCCATCCGTGCGGTACCGGATGTAAACAGCGTCTTCATTGTTGAGGTCCCGCAGTATATACAAGAAGTAAAGGGCTGTCAACATTTCAGGCAGGCCTGAGCCCTTCCGGAGAAGTGCAAAAATCAGGCAGACTCCTGAATAAATAGGTGGGGGGAAGGAGTAGGAATGCAGGCTAACAAGCAAGAACTGAGCTATGGGCTTGCCCATTTCTGCAGCTGAGAAATTCTCTGGTCAGAACATTACAGATTCCCTAATTTACCAATAACAATCCTCGCTTCCTCAAAATACCATGCAGCACTAAAACACTTGACTTGGTAACAATTATAATAATTTCTCCTCTGATTCCAGGCATATGAAAATGCCTTTCAATGAGTGGTACCAAGTGTTTCTTTAAAAAAATACCGTTACAGCAACAGCGACTGGTGTTCGAATCCAACGCTGTCCGTAAGGTGTTTGCACATTCTCCCCGTGTCTGCATGGTGCTCCAGTTTCCTCCCACTCTTCAAAACGTACTGGGGCTGTCGTTAAACAGATGCCATCGGCTTGTGGGCCGGAAGGGCCTGTTTCTGTGCTGCACTGTAGTTTTTTTTTCGTTAAAAAGCTGCTAACAGTTGCAGAATTTTTATTGTAAACTTACATTCAGAGCATCTTGATTTTCTGCAGTTTATGACATGTAGAAATAGAGAATGTCTGAAGTGGGATCTGGTGGCAAGATCTCCAAACAAGTTAATCACCTTTGGGATCATTTGTAGCTTTTGTTTCCTGAAACTTAAAGTAGTTAATAAAAAGATTAAAGAGATTCTTTTAGTCATAAGAATACAAGAAATAGGAGTAGGTGAACGCTGTCTTGTCCATCAAGCCTGCCAAGCCAAGTCAAGTTTATTGTTATTTGATTGCACAAGTACAACACGACAGAACAACATTCTATGATCCTCAGTGCAAAACACGCAGAGACGCACAACACATATACAGGCAAACAATATATAAGCAGGACAAGTATTTCATCTTTTCAAATAAAAAAATAAATATTGCTTCATGATTATGAGGAGTATGGTTAGCGTGACCAGTTCCTTTGGTCTTCCCTTGGGAAGAAGCTGTTCCTCAGCCTGGTAGTGCAAGCTCAGATACCCCTGTAACTCTTCCCCAACAGGAGCAGTTGAAAGATGTGGTGTGCAAGGTGGAAGGGGTCCAATTATTTTGTGCACCCTATTCAGACAACTATCTGTAGATCATGCCAATGGAGGGGAGAGTGACTCCAGTGATCCTCTCTGCCACTCTTATGGTCTCTGGATTGATCTCTGATGCATTTCTCTGCAGCAGCCATAACACATGGTGATGCAGGTAGCCAAAACACTCTTGGCAGAGCTCTTATAGAAAGTTCACATAATGGAGGTTGGTAGCCTTGCCCACTTCAGTCTTCTCAGGAAGTGCAGTCGCTGTTGTGCCTTCCTGACAAGTAAGGAGATGCTGAGTGTCCACATGCAGTGAACTGAGATTCACTGGTGGTGTGTTATACTGATGGCTGGCTCCACCCCCATCTACCCATATATAACCCTGGTTTCCTGCCTAAACCTTGAGCACCTCTGAAGACCACTGTAAGATGTTATCCTTAGTTATAAGCTAATAAAAGCGTTTGTTCCCCTTCCAGTTGTGAGAGCTTTTATTCACGCTACAATTTTATTAGCTTTCTTCCTAAATGATGGAAGTGCTACTCAAGCCTGGTATACTGCTGAGAGACCTTCTGTCCCCCGACGCAGCTGAGGGGTTCACCTACTGGCTAGACTGCTTCCAGGCCTTCCTGAACACAACCAGAGACGTCTTCCACACCGATGAACTCAGGAGATCCGCACTCATTTCAAGCGTAGGAACAAAAGGGTATGCAGTCATCAGGGACTGCTCTACATATGACCCTGCCATCAAGGCTTTGAAGGCTCAGTACCTGAAGTCGCAAAATGAGGTCCTAGTGAGGCACCGACTCGCTCTATGTCACCAGCATCCAGGAGAAACCATCGATGATTACCTGCTGGATCTGTGGACGCTTGCCAAGAAGTGCAGGTGTGAAGTGACTACGGGCCGCTTACGTGAGGCAGAACAGATCCAGGACACTCTAGTCACAGGTATCCACTTGAGGTACATGAGGCAGTGACTGCTCGAGTCGGGTAAGAAGGACCTGATTAGCCACAATGAACTGGCCAAATCATTGGAACAGCCAAGCTCGAGAACGACGACCTCGAAGCTAGTGCGCTCGCTCACCCAGATGACCCCTTCCAAGGACTGGCTGCTCCCACTGCCCCAGCCCTAGCAGCTGCTGCTTCCTGTACTAAGGAGTACTCCTGTGCTAGGGAATGCTTTTTCTATGGCAAGAGCCAGCATCCCTGATCGCTTTGCCTGGCTAAAGACTCAGTGTGTTCCAGCTGTGGCGAGAAATGACATAGGGCGAGGGGTAGCCCGCAGCCTGCACAACTCCCGGATCCGACTCCAGCCCCAGGTTGTCTGCCTCAAATTCACCAAAACCCACTTGCTGTCCTACACGCCAATGGAGGGTGGCAGTGAGGAATCAATGATGAAAGGCTCAGCGGCCATCTTGCCGCAACTCAAATTCAAACTCTGCGCCATCATCGTCAGAGAGGAAGGAGGGTGTCCATCTTGCTGTGCCACAAGGTCGATGCCATCTTAAACATGGGCAACCCAGGACAGTGTGAGCCACTCGAGTGAGGAGTACGGATTCTCCGGAGTCCTAGCCTCGATGGTCCTAGACAAGGACAGACCTCACCAGCTTAGCAACTCCATAGTGACTGTGAAGGTAAGCGGACATTCCACTAAATGTCTAATTGACCCAGGCTCTACTGAAAGCTTCATAGACTCACAGACTGTGCAAGAGTACAACCTAAAGATGTATCCTGCCAATTATTGTATATTCCTTGCATCTTATTTGCACTCTACCTGTATTCAAGAACATGGTAGAGTATCTTTGTCGTTTGGTGGGGGGGGGTGGAATTTTGTAATTAATGAACTGTGTGCTCTGGTGTTATTGGGTCAGGACTTCCTGCGTCACCTTAAAAGCATGACCTTGGAATATTCTGGATCCCTCCTCCCGTAATGTTTCGGAACTGAGGGCCTCTAGAATCAGAACCCATATGCAGCCTCTCCACACTGAATATCGACCCCCCCCCAACTCTCCTCCTTAATCTGTCTCCAGACTGAAAACCTATTGCTACCAAGAGAAGGAGGTACAATACAGCAGACCAAGATTTCATCAAGTCTGAGACACAACGTCTGCTCAATGAAGGTATTATCAAACCTAGCACCAGCCCGTGGAGAGAGCTGGTGGTGGTAAAAGGGGAAAACAAGTCCAGGCTAGTAATTGAGTATAACCAAATTATTAGTCGGTACACACTCCTGGACGCATACTCCTCTCCCTCGAATTTCGGACATGGTGAATGATATTGTGCAGTATCAGGTCTATTCAACCATTGACCTGAAAGCTGCTTATCACCAACTGCCAATCTATTCCAAGGATCGTCCATATACAGCATTTGAGGCTAACGGTCGTCTCTATCAATTCCGGAGGGTCCTTTTCGGTATTACTAATGGGGTTTTTATCTTCCAAAGGCAGTTGGACAGAATGGTGGATGAGTATGGGTGATGTCTACCTTCCCCTACCTCAATAACATCACCATCTGTGGCCATATCCTGGAGAACCATGACGCCAACCTCCAGAGTTTCCTGCATGCAGCAAAAGCCCTGAACCTCACTTATAACTCCAGCAAGTGTGTGTGTGTTCAGGACTCGATGTCCGGTTATCCTTCGCTACGTGGTGGAGAACGACATCATTGGCCCCGATCCTGATAGGTTGCACCCCACGTTGAGCTCCCTATTCCCAGGACAGCAAAGGGTTTGAGGAGATGCCTAGGGTTTTTCCTCATATTACGCCCAGTAGAACCCTCAATACGCTGATAATGTTCGCCCTCTCTTAAAAGCCTCTTCTTTTCCCCCTCTCGGCCGAAGCCCAAATGGCTTTTAACTACCTCCAAAACCACATTGCCAAGGCTGCCATGCACCTGGTAGATGAGAATGTACCTTTCCAGGTGGACAGCGACACTTTGGATGTGGCCCTGGCCACTACCTTCAACCAGGCGGGCAGGCCAGTTACATTTTCTCTCAGACATCACAAGGCCATGAGCTCCGGAACCCATCTGTGGAAAAGGAGGCTGAAGCCATTATAGAAGCCATGGGGCACTGGCTGGTAGAAAATTTACGCTCCTCATTGACCAGCGCTCTGTCGCATTCATGTTTAATAATGTCAAGTGGGGCAAAATCAAGAATGGCAAGATTGCTAGGTGGAGGATTGAGTTCTCCACCTACAATTATGACATAGCCTATCGGCCAGGAGCCCTTAATATCCCTCCAGATGCCTTATCCAGAGGAAGCTGTGCCTCTGCACACACCGGCCAACTGCAGTTTCTACATAATAAGCTCAGTCATCCAGGGGTCACCCACATGGCTCATTTGTCAAAGCGCGCAATCTGCCCTGCTCCATGGAAGACGTCAGGGAAATGACCAATCCGCATCTCTACCACCCCGCAGAGGTCCATCTGATCAAGTTATTTAGGCCCTTAGAACAGCTCAGTGCCGATTTTAAGAGACCTCTCTCCTCCACGTATGGGAACATTTTCTTCCTCTCTATCATTGATGAGTACTCCTACTTCCCGTTCACCATCCCATGCCCAGATATGTCCACTTCGTCAGTCACAATGGCCCTAGACTCCATTTTCGCCCTGTTCGGGTATCCCAGCTATATTCATAGCAAATGAGGTTCCTCCTTTATGATTGACGAGCTATGTCAGTACTTGCTGGTGAGGGGCATCGCGTCCAGCAGGACTACTAGCTACAATCCCCAGGGGAACGGGCAGGTTGAAAAGGAGATCGCCACGGTCTGGAAGGCTGTCAAACTAGCACTGAAGTCAAAAGGCCTTCCAGACTCACACTGGCAGGAAGTCCTTCCTATGGAGCTCCATTCCATCTGCTCACTACTATGTACCACAACCAGTGCTACTCCTCATGAGTTTCTATTCAATTTTGAATGAAGGTTGACATCAAGAACTAAACTCCCAGTCCGGCTTACCTCTCCTGGTCCAGTCCTTCTCAGGAAGCACGTGAGGAGAAGCAAGATCAACCCCACTGTGGAAAGGGTGAAACTGCTTCACGCCAATCCCACGTACACCTATGTGGAGTACCTGGATGGCAGGGAGGACACCATCTCCATCAGGGACCTGGCACCTGCCGGAACAGAGGATCCGTTGTCTCAAGTGCCCTGGGAGCCACGGAGCTCATTCTCTCACCCCCAGTCAGGGCCTCAGGGAATCCAGTTCAGGAGGAAAGTACATCCCCCTCCACCATAGAGCTGGAGACCCAGCCCACCTCTCCTCCTTCACAAGGGGAGCAGGAGACCCAAGGAGTCCAAGGCCCTCCCATGTTCCACCATGATCTCCGGACCCCAGACCACTTAAATTTGTAAATAATTGTATATATTTTTTATGAATCAATGTTCTCTGTCTTCATCCACAGACCCTAAATTCTGCAGGAAGGGCTGAATGCAGTGAACTGAGATTCACAGGTGGTGTGGTATATTGATGGCTGGCTCCACCCCATCTTCCTATATATAAAACCCTGGTTTCCCACCTAAACCCTGAGCCCCTCTGAAGACCACTGTAAGACCTTACCATCAGTTATAAGCTAGTTATAAGCTAGTAAAAGCATTTGTTCTCGCTAGTTCACTAGTTAAGTAAAATCGAAGTAACCTGGTGCTCTCCACTCTCACCATTGCAGATTTGTTGATGTGTAGTGGAGAGTGATCATTCTTAGTCCCCCTGAAGTCCTTCATCCTATGCACATTGAGATTCAGGTTATTACTCTTGCACCATTTCACGAGATTGTCCACCTCTTTGTCATATGGGGTTGGTAGATACTGGCAAGTGAATTTGCTTGTTACTTGATCATATGTTATGTTATTGGTGAAGTAAAGGTGAGGCATGCCAATTTTAAGCGTCCATATTTTTTAACCTATTTATTTTTCCATGATTATTTTTCCTGTTTGTTTAAGGCTGCTTGTTGTTTGAATTTCCAATAACAGGAGCTTTGCTGTATAATTATTTGCCACGTGGATCTGGATTTTAGATATTTTCAACCATTAAAGATTTGGTTTGCTCATAGGTACTGGAATGATTGTGAATAAAAACAATATTTTTGTGGTAGACCCACGTTCAACTGTACTGACAAAAATGTTCAATGATACATTTTTCAAAGTGTTCTTTAGAACAACCACAGAAAATGTCATTGCTGTACTTACACTTTCAAGCCTTGTTGAACATAATAATAGAACAATAGAGAGGTAACATGAACTTATGAAAAGGAAATAAAGTTTAATTAATCTGGATATTGTAATTAGCAGCATAAATTAGATCACCAATATATAGGACCTATAATACTTGATCTTTCTTCATACAACAAGCATAGAACACTATAGCACAGTACAGACCCTTTGGCCCTCAATGTTATGAAGACCCATATATTCCTTAAAAAAAGTACTCAACCTTCCCTAGCCTGTAACCCTCTTTTTTTCTTCTATTCATGAATAAGAGTCTCTTAAATTCCCCTATTTTTTCTTCCTCCATTATGACCCTGGCAATGTATTCGATGCACCCAAAAACTCTCGTGTATTAAAAAAAAAATACCCCTGGAGTCTCCCTTAAACATCCCTCCCTTCACTTTGTACATATGTTCTCTGGTGTTTGCTATTACTGTCCTGGAAAACAGGTTCTGGCTCTCCACCCTATAATCTTGTAGACCTCTATTAAGTCCCCTCTTGTTATATTTTTTTCCCAATCCAGTATACATCCTGGTAAATTTCCTCTGCATCCTCTCCATAGCTTCCACATCCTTCCTGTATTGAGGTGACCAGAAATGAACACAAAATAGGTAGTCCCTGACTTATGGCCATAATGGGGACCGAAGGATTGATTGTAACTCGGGTTTGTTGTAAGTCGGGGAATGGGGACCTCTGGCTGCCAATGAGGAATGGGAATTTTTGACTGCCGTAGGGAACAGGGAGTGGGGACTTCGGGCTGCCGTCAGGAGCGGGGACCACTGTATACAGTACTTCAATACAAAATATGTGCTTGTAGAGTAGTTTAATAAAGATTTTTTGAAATTTTGGTCGAGTGGAGTGCTTCAGGGATCGGTACTGGGTCCACTGCTGTTTGTCATATATGTTAATGATCTAGATGATAGGGTGACAAATTGGATTAGTAAATTTGCAGATGATACAAAGATTGGCAGTGTTGTGGACAGTGAGGAAGTGTATCAAAGCTTACAGGGTTATTATAGGACAGTTAAAAGAGTGGGCTGAAAGATGGCAGATGGAGTTTAATACTGATAAATGTGAGGTGCTACATGTTGGTAGGACTCATCAAAATAGGACATATACGTTAAATGGTAGACAATTGAGGAGTGCAGTGGAACAAAAGGATTTAGGAGTCATGGTACATAATTCTCTGAAAGTTGAATCCCATGTAGATAGGGTGGTGAAGAAGGCATTTAGTATGTTGGCTTTCATAGATCAGAATATAGAACACAGGAGTTGGGATGTTATGTTGAAATTGTATAAGGAATTGGTGAGGCCAAATTTGGAATATTGTGTGCAGTTATGGTCACCAAATTACAGGAAGGATGTAAACTGTATAGAGAGAGTGCAGAGGAGGTTTACGAGAATGTTGCCGGGATTTCATGGGTTGAATTACAGGGAACGGTTGAGCAAGCTTGAACTTTATTCCCTGGAGCGTAGAAAGTTGAGGGGTGATTTGATAGAAGTATTCAAAACTATAAGGAGGACGGAGAGAGTCAATGTGGATAGGCTTTTTCCACAGAGAGTGGGGGAGATCTAAACAAGAAGGCATGGACTGTGAGTGAAAGGGGAAAAGTTTAAGGGAAACCTAAGGGGGAATTTCTTCATGCAGAGGGTCGTGGGGGTATGGAATGAACTTCTGGCAGTGGTGGTAGAAGCGAGATCAATGTTAATATTCAAGGGTAGGCTGGATAGGTATATGGACGGGAGAGGTGTAGAGGGTTATGGGCCAAATGCAGATCAGTGGGACTTGATGGGAGATGATGTTCGGCATGGACTAGTAGGATCAAACTGGCCTGTTTCTGTGCTGTAAATGATTATATGGTTACATTTATGAAAGTGAAATCAAGTTTGATTGAAATGGACAAGGTAACTAACAGCACATATAAAAATGATCCTGTAATTGTGCTGTTTTCAAACTTTCAAAAGGATTCGGATCACACAATTGATCAATAAGTAAAATAATTGATTAATAAGTAAAATAAGAGCACAGAATGTTAGGAATAACATGCTGATATGGAGTGACAATTCATTTAGCAGTCAGAATAAAGAGATTAGTAGTAAATGGGTTATTTTTCAGGATCAGGGGTTGTAAATACTGCGTATTGGATGGCTTGATGGGCTTGATGCTGAAATGCCAGCTGATCACAGACTCTAGCAATGTTTTGGATGGATTGAATCAATTGTAACATATCCAAGTATTCTGAGTGTCAATGGCTGTGTGTCTTATATGAGGGATGTAGAGAAGTTGTGGACAGGTGAAGTAAATGGGCAGGGGACTCGATGAACGTAGGAAATGGGATCAGAGGTAGGCTATCTGACCTGTTGAGCCAGCTTTGCCATTTAAAAAGATCATGGCTGATCTGTCCATGGATAACTCCATCTACCTGATTTTTCCCAATAACCATCAATTCCCCTACCATGCAAAAGTCTATCTATATCTTAAATATGTTGAATGAAGCAGCCGCTATTGTTTCCTTGGACAGAGAATTATACAGATTCATTACTTTTGGGGACAAGTTGTGTATCTCTATCCTAAATCTACTCTGAATCTTGAGGTGATGCCCCTGGTTCTATTCTCTATTGCTCTCTCCTACGACTCTTCTATTCTGAAAAATGACCTTTGATCAAGTTTTTAGTGATCTGCGCTTGCATCTGCTAATGTGGCTCAATGTCACGTTTTGGTTATTATTATTCCCTGATCCACTACATTAAAGACATAAAATGAATGGAACTGTTATTTGCTGTTTAAGTTATTCAGTTTTACTTGTGTGTATTGATGCTACAAATTTCGATGTTAAGTAGTTCCTCTTTACCAGTTTTGAAGACAATGATGTTAAACAAATATAGTGGAGACATTTGATTGAAAGGATTTTTGAATGTAGAGTTATATTTTCTAGCACATAAATGTAACAGTCAAACATGAAGCAAAACATTGCACCCTCAAGGATTCAGACATATCATTCATTCAGCTGCCTTGCCATTCTGCATGGACAATCATGTCTCTCCATCACAATCTCTGACCTTCTAAATTGTCGTTGCTGCCTCCCCTGTTCTTCTTCGGTGAAGGGTCCATCTTTGAGCTGAGACTGTAGTTGATATGGAGTTCATGATT